>NC_051185.1:118462501-118782501 GCF_013339695.2 Rhipicephalus sanguineus
CAGGTCCTCGGGCAGTTCGAGAAAACGTCCTTTGTGGCGTACAGTCAGGTGCAAGCGGCGAAAAAAGGGCAAGTGGGGGAAAAGAATGCGCATCTCCACGATGAAAATCGCCGTTGACACGTAAAACATTGCTGGGACAACCGTGTCGAAGTGTGTCGAAAAAGAGAATTGCCGTTCTTTCGCCCGAGTTTCTGGCGTCCCCTTCCCCTTTGTGAAGGAAGCCGTCTGAATTCCCGAATGAGGCGTGACGGTAAAGTTCAGCTAATAGCGCGCGCTCATTGTAGTCTCTTGCGATCTGGAATGCCGCCAAGACCGCGACCGCCACGTCACGGCCGCTCGATCTCCCGTGAACGACTGAAAAGTGGAAAAGAACTGTTAGCTGGTCGAAGAATGCGACAGTTTGTTGCAAAGATTTTTTAAGTGCGAAGCATTTCTTAGCAAACCTTTGGCACTTGGAGCGTTTTCATCTATGTAGCCGCCTACATCTCGGTGCTTTCATGATGGCCTCCTTAGCTTGGTGTAGACCAAAACTGACCAAAACCGATGAAATGCACTACGAAGTGTTACGTTCCTAAAATGCCGAGGTAATGAAAAATTTGGAAAGTTAAGTTTATGTAGTAGAGACACGGAAAACAAACTCTTATCAAGCCACAGCAACAACAATCTCTATAACAGACAAAATTATTTGCATAAAGCAACATTCACATAAGGGCACCTTGAACGATCACTGCCATTTTCCATCAGTTGCACGAGTGAATTGGACCGCTTCAAGCAAGTCCATACTATTGACAAGCTCAAGAAATCTGGCCCTTAAACTGATTGGAGACTTTAACAGGACATGTTTACTAGCGAAAAAGACGAGGACGAGAAGAAGGAATACAGGACAACGCTAGCCTGTACTTCAGGGGTCACTAAATAGTTGTTCAGAGCAAAGGTGTAAAGCCTTGCCTTGAACGTAGAAATGGCTAATAGGTTGACGTAGGTAATAGAAGGATTACCACATAAAAAGGGTGGAAGAACAGGGCCCATTCTATTGACAAGTGATACATTTAAGGCGGAAAGTTGGAAAGGCGGAAAGACATCACGTTTGCCTTAAATGCAGCACGAACAAAATCTGAGACAGAATTGTAAACTGTGTTTCAAGTTTCTTAGAAAGTCTGCGATAACTACGAACTTTTAAAGCTAATACTATTTCTGAAGGTCAGTGGGATTCGGCTTTCTTTCAAGCGCAACTAATAGATTTTCAAATCAGTTCAGTGGTGGTTCTGTGCAAGTGTGTGTGGGTGCTTGAGAGACACCCGAGCATTTCTTCACTTTACAAGCATCGGATCAAACAAACCTGGGTTGGCCTCCTGGTTAAACATGTCTCTGACGCTCGTGCTAGCCTTTATATTCATTCACCTGGCAAAACAGGGTCACGCTTCCTTTTGTGCTGAGACCTTTGTGTTAGTATGTCCTTGCTTAGGCATAGGAATTTTACAAACATGCTTGGTCGAGTTTTTGTAGCCTGTAAAAGGCAACTTAGGTTTCTTCCCATACACAATTCTACAGACACGAGCTGACTTTCAAAATGTGTGACATTAAGCTAAGCAGGTGTGTAAAGGCAAGCGCAACATGCCCACCAATCTTTAGTCTCAATTTCATAGCTTGCCGAGCCTCTTCTGAAGGTCAAGTGTGGCAGCTTCTCAACTACAGACTGGCAATATTGTTGACAGTCTAAACCGATTTCCTCTCAAGTGCCACTTCAAGCTTATAGGGCTGACGCGCTGGAGTTTTGAGTACTGTGGCGGAGCCTGGTGGCGTGCGCCGAAGTTGCTTGGGTAGTCAAAAATGGACGCCGACCGGCGAGTTACGCAGTTCTCAGTTGCTTTAAGCGCTTTACTTAATTTTGCGCCTAGTTTTCAGGCTCAAAAAGTGCTTAAAACGTACGCAGGAACTTGTCCGCTATGCCTGCAGAGTCTGACATTAGTGTGCCTCGATGTGTGCGCACAAAACGCGCAAAAAAACGCGCATCAAGGCACCCTATCTGACATGTTCGATGAGCGCTCCCTGCTTCAACAAACCGTGCCGAAAGCAGGTGGTGCCCCGCCACGGTGGTCTAGTGGTTATGGCGCTCGACTGCTGACCCGAAGGTCGCGGGATCGAATCCCGGCCGCGGCGGCTGCATTTTCGATGGAGGCGAAAATGTCTGAGGCCCGTGTACTTAGATTCAGGTGCACGTTAAAGAACCCCAGGTGGTCAAAATTTCCGGAGCCCTCCACTACGGCGTCTCTCATAATCATATCGTGGTTTTGGGACGTTAAACCCCAGATATTATTATTATTATTGAAAGCAGGTGGTCTGGGCGACGGCTCTGAGCAGCGCGCGGTCCCGAAGCGCGATCGCCGAGGTAATTGTTGCGTGGTTAATTGCCTCGAACATGGGGGTAAGGATCCTAATGTGCGGTTTTACTGGTTCCCATGAAAGCCGTACGAAGTGGAGCGACGGAACCGCTGGAGACGTGCCGTCCGACGCGTGAAGTGAGTACGCGAGCAAAACGTGGTTTGCAACGTAACGTGCTGATTACTTTTCGTACGCGCGTGCGCGCGTTTATATATGTATATAGTCCCCGTGTGCAGTCCAGACGGCACGCCGTGGCTGCCGACGGCGATCACGAGGATATGCAGCCGGCATTTCGTGCGAAACGAGAAAAACGATGCCATGAGTCACCCTGCGTATGTGGCTACGATTTTTCCGGCAGCTTACAGCCGGCTGCTTCCAGCGGCCGGCTGTAAACATTGTGCGCCGTCGCTTCTCGACCGCCACCGCACGCTGACAGAATTTGACGAATTCCCTAGAAGCAAATGTTGAAAATTACGACCGTGCATGGGGAAAAAGTGTGTTTGCGACTGAATGCGGCAGAAAACGGCACACGACGCGAATGCGCTCATTCGGGCCGCCGACGGCTAGCCTTCGTCACTGGACCTTTCTTGATTCCGTTTCGTCGTGTAATGCAAATCATGTCGGCTTTCTTAACAGCAATCTTTTCGTTTATGCACTGTCGTTAATCGCGCGAGCATGCATCGTAAAACTTAACTCGAGTTCAACGTCGTATGAGATTCGCTGCACTTGCGAGTTGCAGCGCGCCGAAATGGTTCCTTCAATCTCCTGCACGTCGTAAACATACTTGACGTTGACGAGCTTCTTGCGTTTACGCAGATTGCTTGGCCTGAAGAACTCAGCCACGCCAGAAACTGGCCGAGATCCAAAGCGCAGCACAACCGACAGCGGCGGCTCCATTGCGCATCTGAGCTTAGTGCTGCATGCGGCCGCCAGTCTGACTACTCGAAACCAAAGAACTTGTCGTAGGGGGCGCTTTTTAGCACCGTTTTCGCAGCGCCGCCTGGGCAGCCAGTCAGGCCTATGCTCACACCGACACATGCCATAAGCAGTGTGCAGCTGATTTGACCTGGGCAACGAGCATGGCAAGCATGCAAGAAATACTTAGAGTGGTCACGATTGCACAAGCTCTTCTCCGATATCCTGCGGTGTAAAATATTTCTGCCTGAAGTCACTCATGGTTTGCCAGTATAAACTCTATCAGAAAAATCCACTCTCACCTTTAGGTGGCTTAGGGGGTTCCTTGCTATGCTTTTCAAGCACGGGCAGCTTGGAGACCTTGGGACTCGCAGGAGCCTTTGGGGACCTCATCACTGCAGCTTTTGCGGCCGCAGCCTCCAGCCTGTTGAGAGCAGCCTGAATATCCTCCTCTCCATCACTCTCGTTTGAAAGCTCTGGCCCAGTTCCAGGCACTTGGTGAGATTTCTCTTGAGCAAACTTCGACAATGCCACCGGACCTTTGCCACGTGAAGCAGTTGTGTGCAAAGATCTCCCCGAATGCTGCCAGAAACTACTCTTGGGCTTAACGCTAGAGGCACATACTGATGAGGCCTTTGACGTACAACACGTATGTCGCTTTGTATACGTACGTACGTTCCTTTGCATTTCGCGCGGCTCCTCTGCAGCTCCAAGATTTTCAGAGTTTCGCGATACACAGGTCTCGATTCTCCCATCTGGTAAAACTGCCTTGTGCTGCGAACCAATTCCGAACTTTGGAACACTCACTGCGAAACACTCACTCCTGCCGCCAGTTGACCCAGTGTCCTGGTCAGCTTCGGAATCTTTAGGGTTGAATGATTTTTGTGCAGACCAAAAGCATCTCTTTTCACACGTGCCCCTTTGTGTTGAGCACTGGGCCTACTGAGCCTTGCCTGGGCGGTCCCTGACGCGCTGGAGTTTTGAGTACTGTGGCGGAGCCTGGTGGCGTGCGCCGAAGTTGCTTGGATAGTCAAAAAGGGCGCCGACCGGCGAGTTACGCAGTTCTCAGTTGCTTTGAGCGTTTTACTTAATTTTGCGCCTAGTTTTCAGGCTCAAAAAGTGCTTAAAACGTACGCAGGAAATTGTCCGCTATGCCTGCAGAGTCTGACATGTTTGACGAGCGATCCCTGCTTCAACAAACCGTGCCGAAAGCAGGTCGTCCGGGCGACGGCTCGGAGCAGCGCGCGGTCCCGAAGCGCGGTCGCCGCCGTTATTGTTGCGTGGTTAATTGCCCCGAAAATGGGGGTATGGATCTTAATGTGCGGTTTTACTGGTTCCCCTGAAAGCCGTACAAAGTGGAGCGACGGAACCGCTGGATACGTGCCGTCCAACGCGTGAAGTGAGTACGCGAGCAAAACGTGGTTTGGAACGTAACGTGCTGTAGGGTGTGTGCACGCGTTTATATATGTAGGGTGTGTGCACGCGTTTATATATGTATATATTCCCTGTGTGCAGTCCAGACGGCACGCCGTGGCTGCCGACGGCGATCACGAGGATATGCAGCCGGCATTTCGTGGGAAACGAGAAAAACGATGCCATGAGTCACCCTGCGTATGTGCCTACGATTTTTCCGGTAGCTTACAGCCGGCTGCTTCCAGCGGCCGGCTGTAAACATTGCGCGCCGTCGCTTATCGACCGCCACCGCACGCTGACAGAATTTGACGAATTCCCTAGAAGCAAATGTTGAAAATTACGACCGTGCATGGGGAAAAAGTGTGTTTGCGACTGAATGCGGCAGAAAACGGCACACGGCGCGAATACGCTCATTCGGGCCGCCGACGGCTAGCCTTCGTCACTGGACCTTTCTTGATTACGTTTCGTCGTGTAATGTAAATCATTTCGGCTTTCTTAACAGCAATCTTTTCGTTTATGCACTGTCGTTAATCGCGCGAGCATGCCTCGTAAAACTTAACTCGAGTTCAACGTCGTATGAGATTCGCTGCACTTGCGAGTTGCAGCGCGCCGAAATGGTTCCTTCAATCTCCTGCACGTCGTAAACATACTTGACGTTGACGAGCTTCTTGCGTTTACGCAGATTGCTTGGCCTGAAGAACTCAGCCACGCCAGAAACTGGCCGAGATCCAAAGCGCAGCGCAACCGACAGCGGCGGCTCCATTGCGCATCTGAGCTTAGTGCTGCATGCGGCCGCCAGTCTGACTACTCGAAACCAAAGAACTTGTCGTAGGGGGCGCTCTTTAGCACCGTTTTCGCAGCGCCGCCTGGGCAGCCAGTCAGGCCTATGGGCTCTTCCTGGGAGTGCGAGAGCTCTGCAAGGATGTCGGCCTATCGGGGGCGGGGGGCCGTCTTGACAAGGCCCATGGGTTTTTTTGCCTTTACAACTTTTGGAAACACATCTTTCATAAAACGCTCGTAGCGTGTGTTGCCCGAGCAAGCTGGCTCGGGGAAGGCGCTGCTTTTGTCAGGACTACATGGTTTGGACGATTTTCTTGGCCTTGTGGTGTTCCAAAGGTCCTCAGAAATCAGTCTGCCACTCAGGTCTCTTCCCATTTGGAGAACCAATTGAAGAGCTGGAACTCGGAGAAGACCAGCACTTCCCTTTACGCTCACTCCTGCGGCTGTTAGCCATTTGTTCACTTTTTTTTGCTTTAAGTAAGCTGCGCTCTGTCCATTCTTTCCCTGTCGACACATGCTAGTGGTTTTGTTCTCGGGCTTTTTTGTTCTCGCTTCCAGTGTTGGATTTCTGCTGCGTCTCCTTCGCAAATTTTAGCGAGTGGGATGGTCCCCCAGAGGCTCACTTTCTTGAACTGTGGCGGGACTTGGGATCTGAGCATCTTGCCTCATCACTCTGCGAGGATTTCGGGCTATCTGTCGTGGGCGACAGTTCTGCACGGGCCCATGGACTTATTGCTTTTATAAGTTTGGGAAGCACCACTTGCCTAAGATGCTCATAAGCTGCGTCGCCAGAGCAAGCTCGCTTGACGAAGGTTCTCTTCTTGGCAGGACTAAGTGGTTTCAACGCTCTCCTCGGCCCTGTGGTGTTCGGAAGGTCCAGATAGATCAGCATTTGCCACTTATGTCTTTTCTCATCCTGAGAGAATGAAGAGCCAAAACTTGGAGACGGCAGGCGCCTCCTCTTGTGCTCACTCCTGCTGCCATTAGCCATTTGTTCACTTTTTCGCTTCAAGTAAGCTGCGCTCGGTCCATTCTCCTTTTCCTGTCGACGCATGCCAGTGGTTCTATTCTCTGGCTTTTTTGGACTTGCCTCCAGTTTTGGTCTTGCCTTCTGCCGCCGGTGCGCAGGGCCCCTTTAACAAATACATTGCTATAAAAGCTTTACACCATCAGTTAAGTAGAGTACAGAAAGTCAGTGCAGTAGTATGAGCTGCGGGGGGGAGGGCTGCTACAGCGAGGCCTTGAGCACGTGGAGACAATGAGACGCCAGTGTAGGCCGGATAAGTACCTCTCGTGTAGTGCAGCACTCGCGGATTGAAATACTAAAGTTAGAACACATGGCCGCCGGTCCATCCAGAGCTGCCCATGGAAGGGTGCTGCAGTTTAGTATAGTGAGAGGGTGAAAAGGCTTTTGAGGCAGAATCATCCTTTCCAGTCTCGAACTGGCCAGCCTTTAGTTAACCGCTCCTGTTGCAAATTGTGTAGCAGACGAGGAGTGGCGCCATCATCATGAAGATAGCATCAGTATGTTCGAATAAAGAAGAGGTCAACGGGAGGCTTCACCATGGGGACGGTGGCTTCTCCTTTTCTCTACACCAATTACTCGAGGATTCTTCAGAATTCCATAAACCTCTCCATGGACCCGTGCGCGAATCCATAAACGTGGCCTTGATCACTAGACTCTCTGAAGCTGTGTGAGGCGTGGACGTGCCCGTAAGAGGCCATAGCGTTGTACAGCGCGCCACTTCCTGTTATAACCGTTGCGATACCATTCTGAGGGGCCCCGCAGGGGCGTCTGCGCAAGCAGGCGTTTGGTGTGTAGCGACACCACGGACCCGAGCTAACGGGGGGTTTCGATCCCTCCCACGCCTCGCCGTGCGTGGCTTTGCCGTGTCCGGGGAAAAGGGGATCCTGGGGGTTGAGCCGACGCCGGGTGATTGGACCTTTAAGGCCCCCCGGCAGAGGCAACACACCCCTTTGGCCCCGGCTTCACGTAGACGGCACCCCTCGGCTGACCCACCCAGGGGAAATCGGCAGTCGCCTTTTCCTGTCTCTCTCTGCCCTCTTCTTCGTCTTTCTCTGCCACATTTATTCTTTCCTGTCTACTTCTCTTTTCTGGTTACTTCCGATTCTTCCTGGCGGCGAGGGTTAACCCTGTGTGGTCCTCCAACCTTGGGTTACCATATTCGGTTATAGTAATAATGTACAGCTGGCAGGGCAGGGCGTGCTACACCACAGCCTCTGTCGTGTCCCCTCGTTGGGCTCGATGGTGGGTGGCTGGCATTGTTACCGAATACACAACTTATTCATGGGCTCACCTAACACTTTCTCAACAGATCGTCCCCATAAAAGGGGGCGCAACGAGGCAACCGTACAGTTCCTTTCGAAGAAAGAAGACTCCTTTCCAAAGTACCATGTGATACACTATGAAAGCACAGAGAAGAAAGCGCGAAACATTTCACCGTTTCTTGTTTCGAAGTGCCTCACTGACACCATCGGAAGTGGCTACAAGGCCACCAAGATGGCTAGTGGGGACCTTCTAGTCGAGGTGAAAGACAAGTCGCAATTCCAAAAACTGACAAAACTTGTAGTGTTTGGGGACAAACCCATCACCGTCACCGCCCACAGAACCATGAACACAGTGAAAGGTGTCGTCTCGGACGACGACCTAATGGATCTCACCGACAGTGACCTCTTGGCGGGCTGGAAAGACGAGAATGTCATACAAGTACAGCGCATCAAAATCCGAAGAGAAAACAAAGAAACTCCTACCAAGCACATAATAGTCACCTTCGGCTCTTGCACACTACCAGAAGAAATAGTAACCGGCTATCTCAAACTCCCTGTCAGACCCTACATGCCAAATCCACGGCGCTGCTTCAAGTGCCAAAGATTCGGACATGCTTCACAGAGTTGCCGTGGGCAACTTACTTGTGCACGATGTGGTACCACGGGACACTCCACAGACGATGACTGCAAAGCCGAATTCCACTGCGCTAACTGCGATGGGGAACACCCGGCGTATTCCCGATCATGCACAGCATGGAAAAAAGAAAAAAAAATTATACTATCAAAGTCAAACACAACATCAGTTTCCGCGAAGCTACCCTACTTCCCAAGGAAATCTTTTGCCGAAGTGGTGCAACAGGGGGCAGCACCGCGACGGCATCAGGCGGCCGCCCAAGGTACGTGCAGCGTGCTGGAGCGACCGTCACTCGCCCCCAGGGCGGGAGCAGCCAAGGCTGCACTGCCCCCACTCAACAGGGCCCCCCTAGAGGCCTCGACATGCACTGGCATGAGCCAGTGCAGAGGGCAGACGGTGGGGGCCTCGTCGACCTCGGCTACAGTTGCGCCGAAGGCTTCGTCCTCTGAGACGAAGCCCAGAAGGCGCACGGATCGCTCGTTAGAGCGACTGTCCGACGCCTCCTCGGAGGCAATGGACACCACCGCAAGCCAGTCGCTACAGGCAATGTCTAAGGAGCGGCGAGCCTCGCTCGACCGCTCCAAAAAAGAGAAAACCCTAATTACAGGGCCTCAAAAAGGCCCTGTAAAATAAACGAATTTGCTTCTCCATAACCTCAAAGGTTATGGTTCCTTTCGTTACAACCAGAATATCTTCAGACATGTCACCTCAAGCTTCCGCATCTTTCATTCGCTTCTAACTTACTTTTTGTCAACTCTTATTTTCAAGATGGCTTTTATTATGCATTGGAATTGTAGGGGACTCCTCCATAACATACGTGACGTAAAAGATTTGCTAAATAGATTTTCTCCAATGGCCATGTGTTTGCAGGAGACGAACCTGGGATAAAAACATACAAACTTTCTTAAAACTTTCACTGTAGTGCGGCGCGACCGCGTTCACGCTAGCCGGTTGTCTGGCGGTGTGGCAGTCATTGTCAAAAGTGGTATTGCAGCACGAGAGGTCACAGTCAACAGTCACATTGAGGTCGTGGCTGTCACTATTTTAGCTCACAAAACTGTCACCATATGTTCCGTTTACATACCTCCACATACGCATTTTACTGTTAAGGATTTAGAGCACATTCTGGACCAACTACCTGAACCATTTGTTATAGCAGGGGATTTTAATTCGCACGGAACGCTCTGGGGAAGCAGTGGAACTGACATCAGAGGACAAATCCTCGAAGATTTTATCCTCAGCAATGACATATGTCTTTTAAATACTGGTAGCGTCACCTACTGCTCCCCAAGCACAGGAGCTACGAGTTGCTTGGATATAGCACTGTGCTCGCCGTCTTTATTTTGTGACTGTAAATGGAGCGTAATCGATAATGTTTACGGCAGTGACCACATGCCCGCTATCATAAAACTAACGCAAACTCTCCCTACTACCACATCTAGACCACCTCGGTGGAAACTACATCTGGCAGACTGGGCGCTATTCACTGAAAAAGCAGCCCTAGAAATAGAGGTGCTTCACGGGTTAAGCATAGATGAGATGAATGAGACAATCACCACCTGCATACTCGCAGCAGCCGAACAAACTATCCCACAATCCTCCGGCGTCTTAAATAAAAAACTTAAACCCTGGTGGACAAAGGAGTGCACACAGGCTAAGAAAGTGCAAAACAAGGCCTGGGGTATTTTTCGTAGATACCCTACACAAGACAACCTCCTATCATTTAAAAAGGCAAGGGCAAAGGCCAGATTTATCCGCAGGCAGGCTGAAAAAGTATCCTGGAAAAAATATGTCTCATCTATAAACAGCTCCATCACATCTAAAAGAATGTGGGATGAGGTGCACAAGTTTAGTGGCAACTATAGTTCATATACCATCCCCATTCTCTCAACTCCGAGCATCCAGACAACTTTAGAAGAACAGGCAGACCTATTGGCGCAGCACTTTTGCAGTATTTCGAGCTCAGCCAACTATTCGACAGCATTCCTAAAACATAAACAGTCTATGGAAAAACAAAAACTTCCCACAACAGGTTTTAAGGACAAATCATACAACGCCCCCTTAACCCTTCAGGAAACGAACAGTGTACTTTCTCAGGGCAAGAAAACAGCACCTGGTCCAGACAGAATACATTACCAAATGCTCGCTCATTTGTCCCAGGAAGCGGTGAAGACGCTGTTGTACTTCTTCAACGCTATCTGGGAGACTGGAAGAATGCCAAAAAATTGGAAAAAAGCTATCATCATTCCATTTCTGAAAGCTGGAAAAGATCCTACACTACCAACCAGCTACAGGCCCATAGCACTCACAAGTTGCATAGCAAAATCCTACGAGAGCATCATTAACGTTAGGCTAACATACGTCCTCGAAACCGATAGCTTATTAAATGTCCATCAGTGTGGTTACAAGAAAGGATGTTCGACTACCGACCACCTCGTCCGCCTTGAAGACATTGTAAGAGAAGCCTTTTTGTACAAGCAGCACTGCCTAGCTGTATTTTTCGATCTTGAAAAGGCATACGACACAACTTGGAAGTATGGAATCTTACGAGACCTGGCGGATCTAGGAATCCGCGGAAGGATGCTCAACTGCTTGTCCGACTTTCTATCAGACCGAACGTTTCAAGTTCGTTTAGGCTCAACGCTTTCACGTCCATTTACTCAAGAAAACGGTGTGCCTCAGGGCTGTGTCTTAAGCACAACCCTCTTTGTCGTCAAAATGAACTCTGTCAACCAGGTCATACCATCCACTCTTATGCACTCACTTTATGTTGATGACCTCCAAATAGCATGCAGGTCACCTAACATGGCGACGTGCGAACGGCAGACTCAAATCGCACTGAACAGGCTAATCCAATGGGCTAACAAAAACGGCTTCCGCTTTTCAGAAGAAAAGACTGTCGCCGTGGTGTTCTCTCACAAACGAGGCTTGCAACCAGACCCCGTCCTTAAATTAAACGAAACATCATTGCCAGTAAAACAGGAACAAAAGTTTCTGGGGGTCGTATTCGATAAGAAGCTGAACTTTCTCTCACACATTAATAATCTGAAAGTTAAAGCCAATAAGGCCCTCAATGTCCTCAAAGTCTTGTCTCGGAAGCGGTGGGGTTCCGACCGGAAATGCCTCCTACACATCTATCGCTCGTTGATACGTAGTAAACTAGACTACGGTAGTATTATCTATGGCTCAGCAAGAGGCTCGTACCTCAAGCGCCTAGATCCTGTCCACAACAAAGGGCTACGCTTAGCAACAGGTGCCTACCGGACCTCGCCCATTCCCAGCTTGTACTGCGAAAGCAACGAACCGTCCTTGGAATACAGAAGAACGCAACTGATGTTTACATACGCCCTCAAAGTTCGTTCTTCACCAGACCATATATGTTACAACATTATCACACGCTCTGACCAACGACTACACTACATAAACAAGCCAAACGCCATTAGACCACTAGCACTTAGATTTGAAGAAAAACTTCGCGCCCTGAATGTTCCTGATGAAGCTCTCTCCGTCGCAAGAAGACCAGCCAGATTAGCTCCCTGGAGTGACTTCTCCAAATATCTTGATTTCTCACTAACACATCTTAAAAAACAATATATCCCACGTGAACATATACTGCAGGAATTCCGCACGCTACAAGAAAAGTACCACACTTACAAAGAATTTTATACTGATGGTTCGAAGACGTCTGCGTATGTTGGAAGCAGCGTGGTAGGAGGAACATGCGAGCAGGTAGCAAGGCTACCACATTTTGTCTCCATCTACACCGCAGAGTACCATGCCTTATGGATGGCAGTACGGAATATCATAAGCTCAAAACACAAGAAAGCAGTCATTTTTACAGACTCTTTAAGTGCTCTCAGAGCCTTAAATTCAATATCTCAGTATGAGCCCTTTATTGGTGATATTTTAAACATGTTATCTCATCTCACCGACGACCATACCATACACTTCTGTTGGGTCCCGAGTCACGTTGGGATCCCAGGCAATGAAAGGGCGGACCAACTCGCAGCAACGGCAAAAGAGCTATGTGTTTCAAAAATCAATGTATCAGTTAGGGATGGAATTAAAGCAGTTCGCCGGGCCATCACCTCTCATTGGCAGCAAGAATGGAAATCGCAACAAAACAACAAACTTCGCCTAATAAAACCTGTCCTTGATGAGTGGAAGACTTGCTTTCATCAAGAGCGTTTTATCGAAGTAGTACTGTGCCGACTTCGAATAGGCCATACACACGTCACACATAATTATCTACTGGCAGATAACGAACCAGCAGCATGTGATAAATGCAATGAGCAACTAACAGTTGTACACATTTTAATAGCATGCCCACATATGGAACCGTTAAGACAAAAACATTTTCAAATCTTTTATAAGTTGAAAATTCCATTTCATCCAATGTTAATCTTAGGAGATGACCCGTTAATAACCCTGGCTAATGTATTCAGCTTTTTAGATGAAGCAAAATTACTCAATAAAATTTAATTACAACAAACTATGCCACCTCTACCAGACCAGCAAAACTCATGCGAACTGTAGCACGGCCTCTCCGGAGAGACCCTTGCTGCAGCAGGAATTTAAACTAAGGCACTTGCCTCCCGGCCCTTGGGTATAAGGGCGCTGGCAGGGCAGTAGTGCTAGGTGAACTCCTTCACGGTTTTAACAAGATAGTCACGCGCAGCAACCATACACATTGACCACCCCACGCATCAGGTTCACAATTTTAGAGTATATATATATATATATATATATATATATATATATATATATATATATATATATATATATATATATACATCTTACGCTCTTACGCAACTAGCTCTCTTAGGCCTCTCTACAGCCAGACTATACCATTCATTATATCCCATGTGTCACCGCCTGGCACACATTTCATAGTCAGGGCCATAGTGTTGTTCACTATAGTGCTTTTGTTCTCTCCCCACCATGTGTCTGGCGCAGCATAGCCTTAGTCGCTCTTGCGCCATAAAACTCAACTCAACAACAACATTCTGAGGGGTGTCTGCGACGAGCTCGTCGATGTCAAGGACTTGCTCTCCAGAGTAGACGTGACATGGTCAGGTCGTCATAAAGAACCCGATGTTCTGAGCCTCTTGCTTACGATTTCTCTAGTTCTCGGCTGGAATTCTGAGTTATACGTGGGGGCCAGGAAGAGGTGGAAAGGACATACTGCTCAATGCTGAGAGAGCGTTCTGGAGAGTAATCACGAAATACAAAGATCTGGGCAGCTACTCCCAAAAGCAGCGTAACTTCGAATATATATCTGTGCGTTAAGTTTTCGCGGAGAAACGGTCGAGAAGTAAGCTACGGTGAAACAATTCGAGCGTATGAGGCCACGACCTTCGTTCTTGCCAATACTGAGGGAGCGGAATATGTCATGTTGCCCATTGCACGTTTGTGGCTCAATGATGTGGCACTAAGCATGTCCCTAGCTCGCACTGCAGAAGCGTTTGGCGCTCACAATATTGCCGTAAATAACCATTCTACTGTGATCGCTACGGGTAGTATATTTGTGCAAGCCTTTTTCGACATTATTCGACGGCACGGCCAGCGGGAGGTGCATACTTACGTGTCCTCGTGCACCGTCGAGATAGCGGTTCTATCAACTAATTTCCACCTCATTGTGGATTACTACGCAAGCGGAGAAAAAGCAATCCTCAAGGACGGGGTCTTCTGTCTGGGTTGTGTCTACGACCTCCTTGGCAACGCCTTCTTATTCAAGTTCGTCAGCATAGCAATGAGCGAAAAATCCTCAGCATAGCACTGAGCGAACAATCGTCGGCTAGCGAAAACTCGCTAGCCGACGTCGACACCCTTGCTTTTTGTATGCCACGCTTATAAACGACGGATCGAGACGTGGGACTTTTACGATGCCGAAAGGACTGTAGTCTGCAATTGAACTTCGCTCGATGCGGTGCTGGCTGGAGCAATTTCGCAGGAACACGTGACCGTACCTAGAAGTAAGACCATTCCTGACATGATGGACTCGTTTGTTCGAACCTGGCTGACGGTGCAGGGAGTTTGCAGACACCGCGGGCTTGGCAGGATGGTCATTGACATCATCAACATGCACGCACCAGGCAGTAGGAGACAAGACGTCGTGCCCCCGCCTTTTGTATTTGCACTTCCGGTGTTCGACAAGCAGCTTCCAGCGGCGGTAAACTACGCCGTTCTCGGTGCACAGACGACGGTAGCAACTGGGGAACTGACACAACAGCGGTTTTTCCCGCGACGCCATATTCAAGGTCATGACGTGTATCGGTGAGGCGTCCTTGTCGCAACGAGAGAACATAGCGAACGTCTTCAACGAGATTTTTTCGATTAATCTGCTGCTGACGGCGCTGCGGAACAGCTCGCTCGAAACCGCGAGGCTCGTGAATCTTGATAATTGCACGGCAGTGCAGCTGCTGCGGATAGCGTGGTGTTTCCTGAAGTGCGAGAGCAAGTTCAGTATGTTCCGTCCAGTCTGCGATGCTCCTCTGCAACACGTCTCGGATTTTGCCGAGGAGTTTGTGTACAACTTGAACCCGCATCACAAGTGCAGCGTACATAACTCATCGTAACAACATACTTATTATTTTTTACTAATGCATATTGTTACAAGAGAAAGTACCTTGCTCTGAAGGCCTTTTATTTGATCATGTTAACAGATGTTAGGAATACTTCATTCGTGCAAATGAGATGTCTAGTACATCACCAAAATTAGTGGTGACATTGTACGCCTGTACGTTACTTATAACACGATTTTATTCCCAAATACAATCGGTGACATACTGAACTAAGCCGTATTGTGAAGTGGTTGTTATATATAGCCTAGGAGATTTATTTTAGATAGGCATACCTTAAAACCAGCTTTTACACTACAGATCATATTTATTTGTGCTCGTGATCTATAACATATTCTGAATGAAAACCGAGCATCATGTCCGATATTACGCAGGAATCAGTTTTATTTGTGCAACCGCGAATATTACGCAAATTTTAATTCGTCTACGTACGAAGTCTCCTTATATCTTGCGCAAATAGCGTCCATGATCAGTAAGCGTTACGGATACGTGAAAAAGAGAATGAAAGGACGAACAGAAGCATTTGCGTTAGCTTTTATTTTTCCTGCGTAGCAGTTGGCGTGATCCTTGTGATACTTGCCTTTCCGTTTTAATAATTAAGAAGTGTGGTATTTATTGAGGCGGCCGCCCAACTCGTTTTTAAAGGTTTCTTTAAATTGGCGCTTCAGTGACGTTCTTGGCATAGTGCCGCATCAAAACCTTTATTATACATATGTAAATGTGAAGCCTGTTATTTGTTAGTTAAAACTTCTGAAATCCAGGATCGTAAGCAACTACTCAACTAGCATCTGTTTGTTTTCATCCTAATTTGAAGAAGGAAAGAAAGATAACATGTGCACCAATTCTACCGTTTCAGTGGCTTTACAGCGTGGAATTCATTTCAATGATACTTCGTGAATCCCATTCTATAATCTTATGGTAATTTCAGCAACCGCTTTAGTATGCACCCTAGCACGTGCCATGTCGTAATCCGGAGCATCGCTAAAGTTTGCGTTGGCGATGGATCTCGAGCACCCACTTCAGCAGCTCGCGCCTCACCAACTTCCCAAGCGTGTTGCGCGGTATCGAGTCAACGAGCGTGACACCGCCTTCGAGCTGAAGTTCTTTCGGCGCGTTCTCTGTAACAGAAAAAAAAAGACGTTTCGAAGAAGACATGAGGACATGATGTAAACCATTCAAGACATGAGTGTAGTGAAAGTCCAACAGTGACTACACAAGTGGCTGCTTACAGGAGCGGCGAAATCGCTACTAGCATCGGAAACGCTGTATTCACGGGGTCAGTGGCCTGACACTCGGTAGCGGCTTGTTTGAAAACACAAGTGCCGCATTTCGCTATTTTGTTGCGGCGCTCATTGGTCACTAGCGCTTATAGCTTTGCGCTGCAGCTCTAAGTTAGTTGACTTGAGCAGCGCACGGAAGACGAAGGACAGAAAGATGACGACAATGTATAATTACACGCCTGGCTAAGGTTTAATTGAACACAGAAAGAAAGCCCCGCAGGGGCGTCTGCGCAAGCAGGCGTTTGGTGTGTAGCGACACCACGGACCCGAGCTAACGGGGGGTTTCGACCCCTCCCACGCCTCGCCGTGCGTGGCTTTGCCGTGTCCGGGGAAAAGGGGATCCTGGGGGTTGAGCCGACGCCGGGTGATTGGACCTTTAAGGCCCCCCGGCAGAGGCAACACGCCCCTTTGGCCCCGGCTTCACGTAGACGGCGCCCCTGGGCTGACCCACCCAGGGGAAATCGGCAGTCGCCTTTTCCTGTCTCTCTCTCCCCTCATCTTCGTCTTTCTCTCTCACTTTAAATCTTTCCTGTCTACTCCTCCCTTCTAGTTACTCCCATATTTCCTGGCGGCAAGGGTTAACCTTGTGTAGGTATCCAACCTTGGATAGTTATATTGGGTTATAGTGACAGCGTACGGCTGGCGCCGTGCAGGCTTGTTTGACAAGTCTAGCCGCGTCCCCTTGTTGGGCTCCGTGGTGGGCGGTCGGCGCTGTTGCCGAACACATTCATCTTTTTATGGCGTCTCAAGCATCCACTCTTTTTGATCGGTCTCGCAAAAGAGGCCGCACCGAGGCAACTTATCACTTCTCAACACAGACCAAAGTATCATATCCCAAATACTACGTAATTCACAGTGAAGGAACGCCAGTAAGAAAGCTATCCCCGTTTATAGTGGCCAAGTGCCTAAAGGAAAAGATCGGGCCCACGTACAAAGCTTCTAAAATGTCAAGTGGTGACCTACTCCTCGAACTTGCCGACAAAGACCAAGTGCCGAAACTCTCTGAACTCAACCGTATTGGTGACACAGCCATAACAGTTTCCGCACACAGATCCCTAAACACAAGCAGGGGAGTAATATCCGAAGAAGATTTCTTGGGTCTAAGCGACGAAGAACTCCTCGAAGGCTTCCAGGACCAAAATGTCATAAAGGTACAGCGAATAGTTATCCGGCGCAACGATCAGGAAGTCCCCACAAAACATGTGATACTAACCTTCGGAACTAGTGAATTGCCCACCTCTCTTGAGGCAGGGTACGTCAAAATAAATGTCAGGCCCTACATCCCTAATCCCAGACGGTGTTTTAAATGCCAAAGGTTCGGACATGCATCCCACTCGTGCAGGGGAAAAGAAACATGTGCAAAATGTAGCGAAAACGACCACAAAACCGAAAACTGCACTTCATCGCCACTTTGTGTCAACTGCAAGGGTGATCACCCAGCCTATTCTCGCTCATGCCCATCGTGGAAAAAAGAAAAGGAAGTCATCGCTCTGACCGTCAAAGAAAAAATTTCATTCCACGAAGCACGAAAACGCCTGTCATACCTTTTCCGCAGGAGTTATGCCGATGTGGCGCACGCGGGGGCAGCGCCACAGAGGCCCCAGGAGCCCACCTCGACCACACGCAGTGGTCCCGTGGTGACTCCAAGCGCCCCCTTGGTGGAAGCAGCGCCTGCTGCTCCATCCACGTCAAAGGGTCCGCAGACTCCGGTCTCCCAGGGCCCTAAAATCAATCGAATGACACGGCCTGAGACCCGGGTCTCAGCGCCGAATTCTCGATCGTCCAGCGCCTCTGAGAAGGCGATGGAGATCGACCACAAAACCTCGGTGTCATCGACACCAACTGACAAGCGCTCTCTGGAGCGCGCCAAGCAGGACAAAGTCCCCATCACGACTATCTTCAGCAAAAAGCGATAACTCGAATGGTTATCGCTCCTGTATGCTATACAACTGCTCAACATATGTCACCTATACATCTTAAATAACGGAACACTTTACAACTGTATATTTGTTTTCTTTTTTTCTCCACCATGGTTTTCATCGTTCACTGGAACTGCAGAGGGCTACTACATAATTTAGGTGACATAAAAGACATCATAAACAAGTACTCACCAATAGCATTATGTTTTCAAGAAACTAACCTAGGCGCAAAACATAAACAAGTCCTCAAGGGGTTTACAGTTTCCCGAAGGGACCGCGAAGGCTGTAGCCGACTTTCGGGAGGTGTAGCTATTGCCATTCAGGGCGGCACTCCTACCCGAGATGTCCAACTAAACACGTCTTTCGAGGCCGTAGCAGTCACCATTTTATCTTACAAAACCATCACCATTTGTTCTCTCTACATCCCACCCCACACCCATTTTACCACGAGAAACCTAGAAAATCTAATAGAACAGTTACCAAAGCCATTTATTTTAGTGGGAGATTTTAACGCTCACTCTACTCTTTGGGGTAGTGAGAAAACTGATCAAAGAGGGCAGATCATTGAAGATTTTGTTTTGTCAAGTGATATCTGTCTTTTAAACTCGGGTGCTTTTACATACTTTTCACCAACCTCACGCACTTTTAGTTGTTTAGATCTTGCTCTGTGCTCACCAGGCCTTTTTAACGATCTCAAATGGAATGTCCTCGACACATCATATGGCAGTGACCATCAACCGGCCATCATCAAACTCTTACCAACATACGAAACCCTAACTACTAAGCCACGCCGGTGGAAATTACAACTCGCGAACTGGCCGCTTTTTACCGAGAATGCGAAGCTCGAAGATGTCTTCTTACCGGAACTCTCTATAGAGGAATTGAACGAAAGGTTCATAGAAGTTATAATTACAGCGGCAGAAAAGGCGATACCACAATCGTCCGGTATCGTGCGAAAAAAATTAAATCCTTGGTGGACGAAAGAATGTACCGAAGCGAAAAAACGGCAAAACAAGGCCTGGGGAAACTTACGAAGGTACCCGACGTATAGCAACCTCGTGATCTATAAACAGGCAAAAGCCAAAGCACGATTTATTCGTAGGCAAGCGGAAAAGTGCTCGTGGCAAAAATACATATCATCAATTAATAGTTCGGTCACCTCTAAACATATCTGGGACCAGGTGAGAAAATTTAGAGGAGAGTACTCATCGTACACAATACCACTGCTTGCAAGTCCAGACACACAAACAACACTAAAAGACCAGGCCGACCTATTAGGCGAACACTTTTACAATGTCTCGTGCTCTCCGAATTACACAAAGGCATTCCCTAAGTACAAAGAATCTGCGGAAAAGCAGAGACTGCCTACTCTCAGTACCTCAAATGAATTCTATAATCACGATCTCACTCTACACGAATTAAACAGGGTACTTTCCACCGGTAAAAAAACAGCAACAGGGCCTGACCGGGTACACTACACAATGCTGGCGCACCTTTCCCAAGCATCGGCGGTGGCACTTCTCCAATTATTTAACAAAATATGGGAATCCGGCATAATGCCTCAAGATTGGACAAATGCAATAGTCATACCTTTTCTAAAGTCTGGTAAACCCCCAACATCTCCTAGTAGCTACAGGCCCATTGCATTAACAAGTTGTCTTGCAAAAACGTACGAGAGCATTATAAACATAAGACTCACCTTCATTCTTGAATCAAGACACCTAATAGACTCCCACCAATGCGGATACAAAAAGGGCTGCTCCACCACTGACCATCTCGTCAGACTGGAGCACGAAATACGAGAAGCGTTTTTACGGAAGCAATACTGTCTCGCAGTTTTTTTCGACTTAGAGAAAGCATATGACACGACGTGGCGATATGGTATTCTAAGAGACCTTGCAAACTTGGGGATCCGTGGAAGAATGCTAAAATGCCTATGTGATTTTCTCTCGAATCGAACATTTCAAGTACGGCTCGGCACAGCACTTTCACGAACATTTGTCCAAGAAAATGGCGTACCACAAGGTTGCATTCTGAGCACTACCCTCTTCATAGTCAAAATGAACTCCATTAACAAGGTCATCCTCCTCACAGTCATGCACTCTGTCTACGTGGACGATCTCCAGATTGCCTGTCGGGCCTCGAACCTTTCAACTTGTGAACGGCAACTCCAAATCACTATAAATAAACTGGCGAAATGGGCTGACAAAAACGGTTTTCGCTTTTCCACAAAAAAAACTACTGTTGTTTTATTTAAGCAGAAGAGAGGATTATGCCCGGACCCCACTCTGCGATTAAACAATGTCCCGATAGCAGTAAAACAAGACCATAAGTTCCTAGGAGTTACATTCGACCAAAAACTCAACTTCCCAGCCCACATAAACGCACTAAAAGTAAAGGCAAACAAAGCACTCAACCTTCTTAAAGTGTTATCCCACAAACGATGGGGTTCCGACCGACTGTGTATGCTGCGCATCTACCGCTCTATTGTGCGCAGTATTTTAGACTATGGTTGTGTAGTCTACGGCTCAGCACGGGAGTCGTACATTCAGCGTCTTGACCCTGTACAGAATCTCGGCCTACGACTGTCCAGTGGTGCCTATAGAACATCCCCTGTGCAGAGTTTACATGTAGATTGTAACGAGCCTCCTCTATGTCACCGAAGAATGTCACTAACCCTGTCTTACGTTTTGAGAATCAAGTCGTTACCTGAACACATAAATCACGACATTGTCACAAAATGCGACTCACGCTTACACTACCTAAACAGACCACACTTAATCAAGCCACTTATTTTAAGGTTTGAAGAATACTGCCGCTCATATGTCATATCAGAAGAAGCGCTCAATGTAGCAAACAAACCGCCAAGACTGCCCCCACGGTTTGACCTAACACTACTTTGCGACTTCTCCCTAACGCACCTAAAGAAAAAAGACACCCCACCAGAACACATCATTCAGGAATTCCGCGCACTCCAGCATAAATATAGAGACCGCACCGAATACTACACAGACAGCTCGAAAACGGAAAATCATGTGGGTATTGGGATTGTAACAGGGGAATGTGCTGTCAGTGTTAGACTTCCTCAGTGCATATCCATTTTCACAGCTGAGGCTTGTGCCTTGTATGAAGCAGTTCGATATATCATAAATGGGGAACACAAGAAGGCGATAATATACACGGACTCGTTAAGTGTATTAAAAGCTCTACATATGAAATCTGAATGTGAACCTTTAGTTGGTGACATTTTAAATATGGCCTTTCGGAGTAGCCAAGCCGTTTCTATTCGTTTCTGCTGGGTCCCAAGCCATGTAGGAATACCTGGCAACGAAAATGCAGATAAATACGCTTCTTTAGCAGCACACAAAGCCCTTACAAAAATAAAAATTCCCCTGAAAGACAGCAATAGAAAAATTCGTCAAGCACTGTTAACTAAATGACAGCAGCACTGGAACTCGTATACGAACAATAAGCTCTATGTAGTAAAGCCCATACTCGGAGAACGGAAAACCTGTCGTCACCAAGAACGGTTTGTTGAAGTTATACTAACCCGACTCCGTATTGGACACACACACCTGACCCACAACTTCCTCCTCACAAACGACGAACAGCCAACATTTGAAAAATGTCAAGACACTTTAACAGTAATGCACATACTGATCACATGTCCCCATTACGATACGCAGAGACGAAAATATTTCGACCAACTATACAAATATCATACGCCTATCCACCCTACTCGCCCCGCAGGGGCGTCTGTGGAAGCAGGCGTTTGGTGTGTAGCGACACCACGGACCCGAGCTAACCGGGGGGTTTCGACCCCCTCCCACGCCTCGCCGTGCGTGGCTTTGCCGTGTCCGGGGAAAAGGGGATCATAGGGGTTGAGCCGACGCCGGGTGATTGGACCTTTAAGGCCCCCCGGCAGACGCAACACACCCCTTTGGCCCCGGCTTCACGTAGACGGCACCCCTGGGCTGACCCACCCAGGGGAAATCGGCAGTCGCCTTTTCCTGCCTCTCCCCTCACATCTTCGTCTTTTCTCTTACTTTAAATCTTTCCTGTCCTCTGCTCTCTTCCATTGACTTCCGTGTTTCCTGGCGGCAAGGGTTAACCCTGTGTGGTTATCCTACCTTGGATACACCATATTCGGTTATAGTGGTGGCGTACAGCTGGCGCCTGCAGGGCCTATGCTTACAGACCCTGCAGCGTCCCCTTGTAGGACTCCATGGTGGGTGGCTGGCGCTGCTGCCGAAATATAAACATTTACATATGGCTAGTTCCTTCCCCCGACTCCCTGGTCGCCCTCACAAAAGGGGGCGCACCGACGAGGTCTTCCAGTTTTTTGGTCACCAGAGAGTATCTTTCCCCCGATTCCATGTTATCCACGCTGACACACCCGGCAAACCAGTGCGAACACTTTCACCTTTTCTAGTTTCGAAGTCTTTGACCGAAATCTTTGGCCCAGGATATAAAGTATCGAGAATGGCAAGTGGTGACCTCCTCTTGGAGCTCCGCGACCAGAAACAATATGAGAGACTGCCTAATCTAGCGAAATTTGGAGATACCAACTTTGGAGATACCGGCGGTGACGCCACCCGCCCCCTCAGCGGTTGCAGCCAGTGCTGCTCCGCCATCCAAGAAGGACCCACCAACCTCCGGGCTGGGGGGCGCGAAGGTCTCGTCTCTTGAGGCGAGGCCCTCAAGAGACGAGACCTTAGTAACCCCACACCGAACCATGAATACCACCCGTGGCGTTGTTTCAGATGATGACTTGTTAGGGCTGACGGAGGCTGAACTCCTGGAGGGCTTCAGCGAACAGAATGTCATCAACGTGAAACGAATTAGGATAAGGCGCGATGGCAAAGAAGTCCAGACTAAGCACCTGATACTTACTTTCAATTCATGTGTACTGCCCGACTCCATCGAGGCTGGGTACATCAAGCTTCGAGTGAGGCCATATATACCAAACCCTCTCCGATGTTTCATATGCCAGCGGTTCGGCCACAGTTCACAGAACTGCCGAGGCCGCCTAACTTGCGCGAAATGCAGTGCTGAAGAACACACATCTGATGCCTGTGAAAACTCTCTTCTCTGTGCGAACTGTAATGGGGAGCATGCCGCATACTCACGCTCATGCCCATGCTGGAAAAAAGAAAAGGAAATTGTCACAATTAAAGTAAAACAAAACATTTCATTTAAGGAGGCACGAAGGCAGGTGTCCTACCTACCAGAAACCAGCTTTGCCGAAGTGGCGCGTCAGGGGGCAGCGCCACGACGGCCTCCGGCGGCTGTCCGGCACACGCGTAGTGAGCCGGCGGTGACGCCACCCGCCCCCTCGGCGGTTGCAGCCAGTGCTGCTCCGCCATCCAAGGACCCACCAACCTCCGGGCTGGGGGGCGCGAAGGTCTCGTCTCTTGAGGCGAGGCCCTCAAAACAAACGCTGCGCTCGCAAGAGCGCGTGTCCAGCGCCTCGCAAGATGCAATGGACACAACACCGAGCGTGAGGGCGCAGCCAGCGCCTAAGGATCGGCGCGACTCCGTCGACCGATCCAAAAAAGAAAAATCTCGTGTCACGGCCCCTGGAAAGGGACCGTGAGCTAATTTTCCATCCTTGAGCACACAACACAAAACACATCTAAAACGGACACACAGATCTTACAGTGGAATGTGAGAGGACTTCTCCATAATCTTGATGATATTAGAGAACTTCTTAATAAACATACTCCAAAGGTGCTGTGTGTTCAGGAAACACATCTCAAGTCCACACAAACAAACTTTCTAAAGCAATATGCCATCTTCCGCAAAGACCGTGACGACGCTGCCGCCTCGTCGGGCGGTGTCGCTATAATAGTTGATAAAGGTGTTGCCTGTAAGCAATTAAATCTCCGAACTTCTCTTGAGGCAGTTGCTGTCCGAGCAGTGCTGTTCGGTAAGCTATTAACAATTACTTCTATTTACATTCCTCTGTGCTATCAACTTTCGAAGACACAATTTCAAAGCTTCATTGATGAACTTCCTCCGCCATATATAGTCGTTGGTGATCTAAACGCACATAATCCCCTATGGGGCGACTCCCGTTTGGATGCGCGAGGACGCCTAATAGAACACTTTCTGATTTCGTCAGGCGCATGTTTACTGAACAAAAAAGAACCAACGTATTATAGCACTACACACAACACATACTCTTCTATAGACCTAAGTATTGTCTCGAGTACACTAATTCCATATCTGGAGTGGTCCGTTCTCAAGAACCCCTTTGGGAGTGACCACTTCCCGATTATGTTGAAGTTAACAAAAGAAGATACATGCTCGCCTGACTTTCCTCGTTGGAACACCAAGTCAGCCAACTGGGAACTGTTCCGAGAAAACACATTTTTAGACGGAGATGACATTGCTGATTTTAATATAGACGATGCTGTGGCATACCTAACAGGTTTTATTATTGAAGCTGCAGGGAAATGTATTAAGCAAACTAACGGAATGACTAATAAGCGTCGCATCCCGTGGTGGAACGACGATTGTCGGAAAGCGCGCAATAGTCAAAATAAAGCTTGGAGATTACTCCGAAATTACCCAACGGCTGAAAACCTCGACAATTTCAAACAGGTTAAGTCACAAGCCAGAAGAACGCGTCGTCTTGCAAAGAAAGAAAGTTGGAATAGGTACATATCCGGTATAAATTCTTACACCGACGAAACGAAGGTTTGGAATAGAGTAAACAAGTTAATGGGTCGGGAGTCACACCCCCTACCCTTGGTAAGTAGCCGAGGTGAGAGCCTGGAGGAGCAGGCGGACTGCCTAGGCGAACACTTTGAATATGTCTCAAGTGCATCACACTATACAGAAACGTTCTTAAGATTCAAAGAACGCGAAGAGCGGCAGCCCCTTAAATGTAAACGTCCATCCAGTGAGGCTTACAACTGCCCATTTACATTAGCTGAACTTAAGGCATCTCTTGCGTGCTGCAACAACTCGGCGCCAGGTGGCGATCGCATAATGTACGAAATGATCAAGTATCTTCACCCCGAAGCACTAAAAACACTCCTAACTCTCTACAATACTATCTGGGCAGCTGGGTATATTCCATTGTTATGGAAAGAATCGATAGTCATCCCGGTACTTAAACAAGGCAAAGACCCGTCCTTAGCCGCCAGCTACAGGCCAATAGCGTTAACAAGCTGTCTATGCAAACTATATGAGAAAATGTTAAACCGGCGCTTAATTCACTTTCTAGAAAGTAACAGTATACTAGACCCCCTTCAGAGTGGTTTCAGAGAGGGGAGGTCGACAATAGACCACCTTGTTCGCATAGAGACATACATCAGAGATGCATTTATTCATAGGCAGTTTGTACTTTCGGTATTCCTAGACTTAGAGAAAGCGTACGATACCACATGGCGATTCGGGATTCTACGCGATCTTGCCGCCATGGGCATCCATGGGAACATGTTAAACGCAATTGAAAGTTATCTGTCTAACCGAACCTTTCGCGTAAAAGTGGGAAATGCTCTCTCTAGATCATTCACCCAAGAGACTGGTGTTCCGCAAGGAGGCGTGCTTAGTTGCACACTCTTTCTTGTAAAAATGAACTCTCTGCAGTCAGTAATTCCAAACGCGATGTTTTATTCCGTGTACGTTGATGATGTGCAGATGAGTTTCAAATCATGCAATATATCTATCTGCGAACGGCAAGTGCAGCTTGGAATGAATAAATTCTCTAAATGGGCGGATGAGAATGGCTTTAAAATAAACACCCAGAAGAGTACTTGCGTACTTTTCTCCAACAAACGAGGGGTAATGCCACTACCAAGTATTGTGATCAAGGGAGACCAACTCTCTGTGAGCAGCGAGCATAAATTCCTAGGAACCACTTTAGATTCTAAGCTCACGTTTATACCCCATATTAAATATGTAAAAATGAAATGTCTGAAAGCGATGAATGTCCTAAAGATTCTATCACGTACAACATGGGGTAGTGATCGAAAGTGCCTCTTGAAGTTGTACAAAAGTCTTGTGTCTGGTCGCGCCTTGATTATGCCTCTATAATTTATCATTCCGCAACGCCAAGTGCCTTAAAAATCCTAGCCCCCGTCCACCATCTGGGTATCCGACTTGCAACCGGTGCTTTCAGGACAAGTCCGATCCAAAGCCTCAATGTGGAGTCGAATCAGTGGCCACTTCACCTACAGCGATCCTATTGTAGCTTCACATATTTTATAAAGGCACGCGCAAACATCAAACATCCTTCTTATTCAACTATAAACGATATGACCGCTGCCACCCTCTTCCATAATCGACCCGCAGCAAGAAAGCCGTTCTCTTTGCGTGTGAGAAACTTAAGTGAGGAAATGGATGTTCCACTGCTAGAACTTTGTCCTATGCCCACAGCGAAACTTTTACCGCCGTGGCAGTGGCAACTTATACATTGTGACACCTCATTTGTCGAGATCACTAAACACGCACCAGAAGCACATATTAAAATGCATTTCCGACAACTCCAGTCCAACTACTCATGCGTAGAGTTTTATACCGACGCTTCTAAGTCGCATGCAGGGGTGGCTTATGCAGCCGTCGGACCATCCTTCTCGGAATCCGGTGTGCTGCACCCGGAAACAAGTATCTTTACGGCTGAGGGTTATGCACTATTGTCGGCTGTGAAGCATATACGGAAGTCAAACATACAAAAGTCAGTTATATTTACAGACTCGTTAAGCGTCGTAAATGCATTAAGATCACTTTTTAGATTCAGAAACCCGGTAATAATTGAGTTGTATTCCGTTCTGTGTACAGCGTATATGTCCAACCAGCATGTTACTATTTGCTGGTTACCTGGCCATAGAAGCATCGAGGGCAATGTGTTAGCTGACCAAATGGCCACGTCAATTATATTGCGCGCTATTAACCCTACCGCTACTGTCCCTGCAACAGATCTAAAACCCTTCTTACGTAAGAAACTGCGAAGCCACTGGCAACGCTTGTGGGACACAGAAATAAATAATAAGCTTCACTTGATTAAGCCGCAGTTAGGTTACTGGCCCTCCGCTACGAGAACACGGCGAACTGATGTCCTATTCTGTCGCCTCAGAATAGGACACACATATGGTACCCATAGCTTTCTGCTGACAGGCGATGAACCTCCTACATGTAGATGTGGCGAGAGGCTAACCGTCCTCCACGTCCTCCTGGAGTGTCCGGAAGCTGAAAGAGAGAGAAAGAAATATTTTCCTTTAGCATACCGCTATCATCTTCCTCTACACCCTATTATGTTTCTCGGCGAAGAGCCGCTTTTTGACGCAAAATCAGTCCTTGGCTTTTTAAAAGATGTAGTATTGAATATTTTTAGCCCAACAAGTTCATAGCGCATCCTCTGTCCAGAAGATGCCGCTGTGATAGCAGCTTTCAATGAGCCCATGCCTCGATGCCCTTGTTTTAAGGGCTCTGCCGAGGCACTAGTGCTCCACGTCAAGTTTTTATTTGATATTCGTATTATTTTTAATGAATTTTATGTCTCCATAGCACACATCATTTGTTATTGCCATAATTTTACTCTATGTATATCTTACGCATTTACAGCGACTGTTTTTAGGCCCATTTACAGCCACGTCACATCTGTTTTATCCACACTGCGTAATGCACAGTTCATTATCATCGCTCTGGCGCTCTTTGGCCACATCTGGCCCTTGCGCCAATAAACTCCACTAATCATCACCACCTTCTCTGCTTCTTGGAGATGATCCACTCGTACCCTTGGGCTCGGTGCTAAACTTCCTAAAAGAATGTAGCTTTTTAAATAAGTTTAAAACTACTTTAATGTTCATTATTGTGTGCATCAATGTTTAAAACTACAAAAATTTTAACTTTCAAACTTCTAAACACCTAGTGAGTGGCGCAGCATAGCCCTAGCTGCTTTTGCGCCAAAAAAAACCGACTTAACTAACTTTTCGACCACCGTCCCTCGGTGCGACAGCCCTACTCACTTCGTGTGAGGGGCTTAGCTGAGGAAACGGGCGTGCCACTTTTCGAACACTGTCTATTGGCTCCCGCTGCACAACTACCGCCGTGGCGGTGGCAGCCTATAGACTGCGATCTTTCTTTCATTGAAGTAACGAAACACGCGCCTATTGCACATATCCGTACATACTTCCTTGAACTACAACAGAAATACACTTGTGCAGAATTCTTTACAGACGCCTCAAAGTCCAATACTTCTGTGTCTTACGCAGCCGTTGGGCCATCCTTTACGGATTCCGGTATTCTACACCCTGAATCAAGTATCTTCACGGCAGAAGCTTACGCGATACTTGCGGCCGTTAAACACATTCAGCAATTAAAACTACAAAAGGCAGTTATTTACACAGACTCTTTAAGCGTGGTAAAACCTTTAAAAACTCTGAAAAGACACAAAAACCCCGTCTTTGTCTCGCTGTATTCTCTTTTAAGCACGAACTACGCACTCGAACAACACGTCGTAGTGTGCTGGGTGCCAGGGTACCGCGAGATTCAAGGCAACATGTTGGCGGACCAGCTAGCAGCATCCGCCCACGAAAACAGTCACAATACATCCTTACCCCGCAGGGGCGTCTGCGCAAGCAGGCGTTTGGTGTGTAGCGACACCACGGACCCGAGCTAACGGGGGGTTTCGACCCCCTCCCACGCCTCGCCGTGCGTGGCTTTGCCGTGCCCGGGGAAAAGGGTATCCTGGGGGTTGAGCCGACGCCGGGTGATTGGACCTTTAAGGCCCCCGGCAGAGGCAACACACCCCTTCGGCCCCGGCTTCACGTAGACGGCACCCCTGGGCTGACCCACCCAGGGGAAATCGTCGGTCGCCTTTTCCTGTCTCTCTCTCCCCTCATCTTCGTCTTTTCGTCACACTATTCATCTGTCCTGTCCTCTCCTATCTTCTGTTTACTTCAAGTTTTTCATGGCGGCAAGGGTTAACCTTGTGTGGATGACCAGTCTTGACTCACCATATGTGGTTATAGCGGTGGTGTACGGATGGCGCTGGCAGACTTGTCCTCGCACATTTCCTGTCGCGTCCCCTTGTTGGGCTCGGTGGTGGGTGGTTGGCACCGCCGCCGAAATATAACACAAATGCTATGTTAAGCACATCTTTTTTCAAATCCGATCGTACCCTGAAAAGGGTACGGACCGAAGCATCTCTCCAACTCTTTTCCAAGACGCATGAACATTATCCAAAGTACCACGTTATTCACAGTGAACAGTCAGACGAAAAAGCGAGAACAATCTCACCATTTTTGGTTGCAAAAAGCTTAACGGAAAAACTAGGACCAGGCTACAAGGCGTCTAAGATGGCTAGTGGCGATCTGCTCCTTGAGCTCAAAGACAAAAAGCAGTATGAAAACCTCTCTAACCTTACATCATTTGGAAGTATCCCAGTCACAGTCACTCCACATAGGTCCATGAACACTGTCCGTGGTGTTGTCTCAGATGAAGATCTCCTAAACATTTCTGAAACAGAACTTCTTGACGGATGGAAACAACAAAACGTGGTCAATGGACGAAGAATCAAAATAAGAAGAGACAACCAAGAGAAGCCAACCAAGCACCTAATACTAACATTCGGATCGAGCGACCTACCAGAGACCATAGAAACAGGCTACACGAAACTGAGAGCCCGTCCATACATTCCAAATCCACGAAGGTGTTTGAACTGCCAAAGGTACGGCCATAGCTCTCTAACATGCAAATGACAACCCACTTGTTCAAGGTGTGCCTCTAAAGACCACATGTCAGAAAAATGTGAGGCTGCAGCTCGCTGTGTGAACTGCGGTGATGACCACCCAGCGTACTCACGGTCCTGTGCGGCGTGGAAGAAAGAAAAAGACATTATTTCACTGAAAGTAAGTGAAAACATTTCTTTTAGGGAAGCCAGAAAGAGATGCTCACCATTCCATGGCACGACTTATGCGGATGCGGCGCGTCAGGGGGCAGCGTTGCACCGGCCTCCGCCACTCGCCCGGCCCGTCCTGAGCGGACCTTCGGCTGTGGCACCTGCCCCAAAGGCGGCAGTAGTCCAGGCTACTCCGCCAACTAGCGAACAGGGACCGGCGACTCCAGGGCCGTCGGGTCTCAAGGCCTCGTCTCACCAGGCGAGGCCAGAAACTCGAACCACTAGCCCGCCCGTGCGGGCATCCAGTGCCTCCGAGGAGGCAATGGACACGACATCGGCACCTCGGGTGCCGCAACACCGGCGCAGTTCTCTGGACCGCGCCAAGAAAACAAAAAAGCCAATAACGGGGCCTACCGACGGCCCTGCTACTTGAGCTCTAACTTTCGACTTAAACAACACTCATTCCTTTTCGTACACACAGCACTACCTAACTTACAATATGGAAGCACAAATTATACAATGGAACGTCAGAGGACTCCTTAAAAATCTGGACGATGTCCAAGAACTTTCACACAAACATACACCAAAGGTGCTGTGTGTACAAGAAACACACTTAAAATCCAAACACACGAACTTTATACGCAGCTACATTTTTTTCCGGAAGGACCGGGATGATGCCATCGCGTCATCCGGGGGTGTAGCCGTTATAGTTAATCAAGGAGTAGCATGCACACATTTACCACTTCGAACTTCCCTTGAGGCAGTGGCTGTTCGAGCGGTTCTTTTGAACAAACTCGTCACCATTTGCTCTCTCTATATGCCTCCACACTACCAACTACAAAAACATGAATTTCAGTCTTTAATAGATGAGCTCCCTGAACCTTACCTTGTACTTGGGGACTTCAGTGCGCATAGCTGTCTATGGGATGACTCGCTGCGATGCGCGAGGTCGTCTAATTGAACAATTTCTTTTCTCTTCGGGTGCTTGTCTATTGAATCAGAAAGAGGCAACATACTATAACCTCGCTAACGCTACCTACTCGTCTATAGATCTCAGCATTATATATCCATCGCTTCTACCATTACTTCAATGTAAGGTCATTAATAACCCTTACGGAAGTGACCACTTTCCTATAGTGCTGAGCACACAAATAGTAAATGAATGTCCCCCACAGGTTCCCAAATGGCACATTGACAAAGCCGATTAGGAACAGTTTCGTAAGACGGCTCTCTTAAGTTGGACAGACGTGTGTGATTTAAGCATAGGTGCAGCTATAGAATACTTTACAGCTTTTCTGATTAATGCTGCCACCAAATGTATCCCACAAACAAGTGGACTGTCTGGCAAACGACGGATGCGATGGTGGAACAATGAATGCCGGAAGGCGCGCCAAGAACAAAACAAAGCATGGAGGCTGCTTCGGGAATCTCCCACAGCCGAGAATCTGGACAGTTTTAAGAACATAAAATCTCAAGGCAGTAGAACGCGCCGACAGGCAAGAAGAGAAAGTTGGGAGAAGTTTTTAACGGGGATCAATTCGTACACACAGGAGGCTAAAGTCTGGAACATGGTTAGTAGGGTAGCAGGGCGGCAAGCACACACTTCCTCTAGTAAACACACAAGGCGACACCTTGGAAGACCAGGCAAACTTCCTCGGCGCACACTTCGAACAAGTGTCCAGTTCTGCGCATTACGCCGTAGTCTTCCAACAGTACAAAACAAGAATAGAAAAACAAAAACTAGAGCGGAAATGTACAAAAAACGAGGCATACAACCAACCCTTCAGCTCAGCTGAGCTCCAGGTATCGCTTAACAGCTGCAGTAATTCTGCCCCAGGTTCTGACCGTGTGGTATACGACATGTTGAAAAACCTACCTGCCGAAACGCAAAGAACCTTACTTTCCTTGTACAATGCTATCTGGTTTTCTGGCGAAATCCCCACGTCTCGGAAAGAGGCCATTGTCATTCCTGTTCTTAAATAGGACAAGGATCCATCTTCCGTTACGAGCTACAGGCCCATCGCACTAAGAAGCTGCCTGTGTAAACTTTTTGAAAAGATGATAAATCGCCGACTTATACATTTCCTCGAAACAAACAATCTGCTTGACCCATACCAGTGCGGATTTCGCGAGGGTAGATCCACAACCGACCACCTGTTACGTATCGAGGCACAAATCCGTGACGCTTTTGTACACAAGCAGTTCTTCCTTTCTGTGTTCCTCGATATGGAAAAGGCTTACGACATCACCTGGCGCTTTGGAATATTAGGAGACCTGCCCCACCTTGGTGTACGTGGTAGAATGCTAGATATAGTAAAGAGCTACTTGTCGGATCGTGCGTTCCGTGTCCGAGTAGGAAATGTTCTATCAATACCATTCCTTCAAGAAACTGGAGTGCCACAGGGTGGTGTACTTAGCTGTACACTGTTTATTATCAAAATGAATTCCTTGCGTCTTTGTATTCCACGAAATATGTTTTACTGCACATATGTCGACGATATCGAAATCGTGCAACCTCTCCATGTGTGAGCGTCAGGTCCAGCTAGGTTTGAACAAGATCTCTAAATGGGCAAATGAGAATGGCTTCAGTCTTAATCCTCAAAAAAGCACCTGTGTCCTGTTCTCTCGAAAGAGAGGCCTTCATCCTGATCCAGATATTTACCTGCATGGTCAACATCTCTCCGTGAAGACGGAGCACAAATTCTTAGGCCTTATCCTGGATAATAAGCTGACGTTTGTATCACACATTAAGCATTTAAAAAACAAATGCATAAGGGCAATGAATGTTCTAAAAGTGTTGTCACGCACTACGTGGGGTAGTGACAAAAAGTGTTTGATGAACTTGTATAAAAGCCTCATACGCACTCACCTAGACTACGGGGCAATAATCGATCAGTCTGCGACGCCAAGCGCCCTAAAGATGCTTGACCCTGTCCACCATCTAGGCATTCGACTATCTACGGGCGCCTTTCGAACTAGCCCTGTAGAAAGCCTCTACGCCGAATCGAACGACTGGTCGCTCCACCTACAGAGATCCTACTTATCATTTGTATATTTTCTGAAGGTGAACGCAGACAGGGAACACCCCTCACACTCCACAATCAATGATTTGTCCAGTTCTGCCCTTTACAACAACCGTCCTTCGATGACACAGCCCTACTCGCTCCGTGTGAGGGGCCTAGCTGTAGAAATGGGTGTGCCACTTCTCGAACACCCTCTAATGGCTCCCGCTCCACATCTCCCGCCCCCCGCAGGGGCGTCTGTGGAAGCAGGCGTTTGGTGTGTAGCGACACCACGGACCCAAGCTAACGGGGGGGTTTCGACCCCCTCCCACGCCTAGCCGTGCGTGGCTTTGCCGTGTCCGGGGAAAAGGGATCCTGGGGGTTGAGCCGACGCCGGGTGATTGGACCTTTAAGGCCCCCCGGCAGAGGCAACACACCCCTTTGGCCTCGGCTTCACGTAGACGGCGCCCCTGGGCTGACCCGCCCAGGGGAGATCGGCAGTCGCCTTTTCCTGTCTCTCTCTCCCCTCATCTTCGTCTTTCCCTCTCACTTTTAATCTTTCCTGTCATCTCTTCTCTTCAATTTACTTCCATTCTCTGGGCGGCGAGGGTTAACCCTGTGTGGTGCTCCAACCTTGGGTTACCATATTCGGTTATAGTGATAATGTACAGCTGGCAGGGCAGGGCGTGATACACCACAGCCTCTGTCGTGTCCCCTTGTTGGGCTCGATGGTGGGTGGCTGGCATTGTTACCGAAGACACAACTTATTCATGGGCTCACCTAACCCTTTCTCAACAGATCGTCCCCACAAAAGGGGACGCAACGATGCAACCGTTGATTTCCTTTCGAAGAAAGAAGACTGTTTTCCAAAGTTCCATGTTATACACTATGAAAGCACAGAGAAGAAAGCCCGAAACATTTCACCGTTCTTAGTGTCGAAGTGCCTCACTGAGACCATCGGAGGTGGTTACAAGGCCACTAAGATGGCAAGTGGGGACCTTCTAGTCGAGGTAAAGGACAAGTCGCAATTCCAGAAACTGACAAAACTTGTAGCGTTTGGGGACAAACCCATCACCGTCACCGCCCATCGAACCATGAACACGGTGAAAGGTGTCGTCTCGGACGACGACTTAATGGACCTAACCGATAGCGACCTCTTGGCGGGCTGGAAAGACGAGAAAGTCATACAAGTAGAACGTATCAAAATGCGGAGAGACAACAAAGAAATCCCTACCAAGCACATAATACTCACCTTCAGTTCTTGCACACTACCAGAAGAAATAGTAACTGGCTATCTCAAACTTCCTGTCAGACCCTACATTCCAAATCCGCGGCGCTGCTTCAAGTGCCAACGATTCGGCCATGCTTCGCAGAGTTGCCGCGGACAGCTTACCTGCGCACGGTGCGGTACCACGGGACACTCCACAGATGATGACTGCAACGCCGAAGTCCACTGCGCGAACTGTGACGGGGACCACGCGGCGTATTCCAGATCCTGCACAGCGTGGAAAAAAGAAAAAGAAATTATCACCATGAAATTCAAGCACAACATCAGTTTCCGCGAAGCAAGACAACGTGTTTCTCTGTACTTTCCAAGAAAATCATTTGCCGAAGTGGTGCAACAGGGGGCAGCACCACGACGGCATCAGGCGGCCGCTCAAGCTACGCACAGCGTGCTGGAGCGACCGTCGCTCGCTCCCAAGGCGGGAGCAGCCAAGGCTGCCCTGCCCCCACCCAACACGGCCACACCGGAGGCCTCGACATGCACTGGCACGAGCCAGGGCAAGGGGGCAGACGGTGGTGATCCCGTCGACCTCGGGTACAGGTGCGTCGAAGGCATCGTCCACCGAGACGAAGCCCAGAAGGCGCACAGATCGCTCGTTAGAGCGACTGTCCAACGCTTCCCCGGAGGCTATGGACACTACCGCTAGCCAGTCGCTGCAGGCAGCGTCTAAGGAGCAGCGAGCCTCGCTCGACCGCTCCAGAAAAGACAAAACCCTAATTACAGGGCCTCAGAAAGGCCCTGTAAAATAAACGAGCTTGCATTTCCATAACCTCAAAGGTTATGGCTCCTTTTGTTTTCATTACCGTGTATCTACACACATGTCACCTCAAATCTTTCACCCATATTCGTTACTTCCTAACTCCTCTTTTGTTCTCCTCTTCTTTTGAATTTTCGTTTCCAAAATGGCTTTTATTCTACATTGGAATTGTAGAGGACTCATTCATAACCTAGGTGACGTAAGAGACATGCTAAGTACCTTCTCTCCAATGGCCATGTGCTTACAGAAAACCAACCTAGGAGAAAAACATGTAAATTTTCTTAAAGGTTTCACCGTAGTGCGGCGCGACCGCGTTCACGCTAGCCGGCTGTCTGGCGGTGTGGCTGTCGTTGTCAAAAGCGGCATCGCAACAAGAGAGATAATAGTCAACAGTAACATGGAGGTAGCAGCCGTCACTATTTTAGCTCACAAAACTGTCACCATATGTTCCGTTTATATTCCTCCGCATACACATTTTACTGTTCTGGATTTGACGAAAATTTTGGACCAACTGCCGGAACCCTATGTTATAGCAGGGGATTTTAACGCGCATGGGACGCTCTGGGGAAGCAGTACAACAGACGTCAGAGGACAAATCCTCGAAGATTTTATTCTGAGTAACGACATATGCCTTTTAAATACGGGTAGCGTCACCTATTGCTCCCCAAGCACAGGAGCGACGAGTTGCTTAGATCTGGCACTGTGCTCACCGTCGCTGTTTTGTGACTTCGAATGGAGTGTAATAGATAACGTTTACGGCAGTGACCACATGCCTGCTATCATAAAATTAACGCAAACTCTCCCTACTACCACATCTAGACCACCTCGGTGGAAACTACATCTGGCAGACTGGGCGCTATTCACTGAAAAAGCAGCCCTAGAAATAGAGGTGCTTCACGGGTTAAGCATAGATGAGATGAATGAGACAATCACCACCTGCATACTCGCGGCAGCCGAGCAAACCATCCCGTAATCCTCCGGCATTCTAAATAAAAGACTTAAACCCTGGTGGACAAGGGAGTGCACACAGGCTAAGAAAATTCAAAACAAGGCATGGGGAATCTTTCGTAGATACCCTACACAAGACAACCTCCTATCGTTCAAACAGGCAAGAGCAAAGGCAAGATTTATCCGCAGGCAGGCCGAAAAGCTCTCCTGGAAAAAGTATGTCTCATCAATTAACAGCTCTGTCACATCTAAAAGAATGTGGGATCAGGTGCACAAGTTTAACGGCAACTATAGTTCATATACCATCCCCATTCTCTCAACTCCTACCATTCAGACAACCTTAGATGAACAGGCAGACCTACTGGCATTGCACTTTTGCACTATTTCGAGCTCAGCCAACAATTCGACGGCCTTCCTAAAACATAAATAATCTATGGAAAAACAAAAGCTTCCGACAACAGGTTTCAAGGACAAACCATACAACGCCCCCTTAACCCTTCAGGAAACGAACAATGTACTGTCTCAAGGCAAGAAAACAGCACCTGGTCCAGACAGAATACATTACCAAATGCTCGCCCATCTGTCCCAGGAAGCGGTGAAGACATTGTTGCACTTCTTTAACCTTATCTGGGAGTCTGGAAGAATGCCAACAAATTGGAAAAAAGCTTTTATCATTCCCTTTCTGAAAGCTGGAAAAGATCCTACATTACCATCCAGCTACAGACCCATAGCACTCACAAGTTGTATAGCCAAATCGTACGAGAGCATAATTAACATTAGGCTAACATACGTCCTCGAAACCGATAAATTAATAAATTTCCATCAGTGTGGTTATAAGAAGGGGTGTTCGACTACCGACCACCTCGTCCGCCTTGAACACACAATACGAGAAGCTTTTTGTACAAGCAGCACTGTTTAGCAGTATTTTTTGATCTTGAAAAGGCATATGACACAACTTGGAAATATGGTATCTTACAAGACCTGGCGGAACTAGGAATCCGCGGCAGGATGCTCAACTGCTTGTCCGACTTTCTATCAGGCCGAACGTTCCAAGTTCGTTTAGGCTCAACACTTTCACGTCCATTTACTCAGGAAAACGGTGTGCCTCAGGGCTGTGTCTTAAGCACAACCCTCTTTGTCGTCAAAATGAACTCGCTGAATCAGGTGATACCATCCACTATTATGCATTCACTTTACGTCGATGATCTCCAAATAGCGTGCCGGTCATCCAACATTACGACATGTGAACGACAGACTCAAATTGCATTAAACAAGCTTACCCAATGGGCCAACAAAAACGGCTTCCGTTTTTCAGACGAAAAGACTGTTGCTGTGGCGTTCTCTCACAAGCGAGGCTTGCAACCAGACCCCGTCCTTAAATTAAACGAAACATTACTGCCAGTAAAACAGGAACAAAGTTTTCTGGGTGTTGTATTTGATAAAAAGCTTAACTTTCTTTCACATATTAATAACCTGAAGGTCAAAGCCAATAAAGCTCTTAATGTCCTGAAAGTCTTGTCCCGGAAGCGCTGGGGCTCCGACCGTAAATGCCTCCTACACATCTATCGTTCGTTGGTATGTAGTAAACTAGACTACGGTAGCGTAATCTATGGTTCTGCAAGAGGCTCGTACCTCAAGCGCCTAGACCCTATCCATAACAAAGGGCTACGCCTAGCAACCGGTGCCTACCGGACCTCGCCCATTCCCAGCTTGTACTCCGAAAGTAACGAACCGTCCTTGGAATACAGGAGAACGCAATTGATGTCTACATATGTCCTTAGAGTGCGTTCGTCGCCAAACCATATATGCCACAACATTATCACACGCTGTGACCAACGACTACACTACACAAACAAGCCAAACGCCATTAGACCACTAATACTGAGATTTGAAGAAAAATTTCACGCCCTAAATGTACCTAACGAAGCACTCTCCGTCGCCAGAAGACCAGACAGATTGGCCCCCTGGAGTGACTTCTCCAAACACCTTGATTTCTCACTAACACATATAAAAAAACAACATACCCCACGTGAACATATACTGCAAGAATTCCGCACGCTACAAGAAAAGTACCACACTTACAAAGAATTTTACACCGATGGTTCGAAGACGTCTGCGTATGTTGGAAGCAGCGTGGCAGGAGGAATACACGAACAAGTGACCAGACTGCCTCATTTCGTCTCTGTATACACCGCTGAGTGCTATGCCTTGTTGATGGCAGTACGAAATATTATAAGCACAAAACATAAAAAAGCAGTTATTTTCACTGATTCTTTAAGTGCTCTTAGAGCCTTAAATTCCAAATATCAGTATGAGCCATTCACAGGTGATATATTGAATATCCTATCACACCTACCTGAAGATCACATTATAAAATTTTGTTAGGTCCCGAGTCACGTTGGGATCCAAGGTAACGAAAGGGCGGACCAACTAGCAGCAACCGCAAAAGAGCTGCGTGTTTCAAAGATCAACGTACCTGTTACGGATGCGATTAAAGCAGTTCGCCTGGCCATCAGCTCTCATTGGCAGCTTAGATGGAATTCGCAACAAAATAACATACTTCACCTAATTAAACCTATCCTTGGTGAATGGAAGACGTGCAATCATCAAGAACGTTTTATTGAAGTAGTAATGTGCCGACTTCGAATAGGCCATACACATGTCACACATAACTATCTATTGGCAGATGAAAAACCACCAACACGCGATAAATGTTATGAGCAGCTAACAGTAGCCCACATGTTAATTGCTTGCCCACATCTGGAAACTCTAAGAAAAAAACATTTTCATATCTTTTACAAGTTAAACATTCCATTTCACCCAATGTTACTCTTAGATGATGAGCCTTTAATCCCCTTAGATAATGTGATTAGATTTTTAGACGAAGCAGGATTATTAAATACACTTTAATTATGACAGGCTGTGCTACTGTTACCGTAATAGAAAAACCTAACTAATGCGACCTGCAGCACGGCCTCTTCAGGAGGCCTTTGCTGCGGTAGTTATCCTTACATGAGGCACTGGCCTCCCGGCCCTTGCTTACAAGGACACGGGCAGAGCAGTAGTGCAACAAGAACGCCGTCACTTTATTCCTTGATAACCTCGTGCACCATTCATAAACATTGGCCAGCCCATGCATCACGCCCATAATTTTAGAGTATACATAATTTTTACGCGCTCAGGCAGCGAGTTACCTTAGGCCTCTCTACAGCCAAGCTACACCACTCATTAATCCCATCTATCATCGCCCAGCACACATTCATATTCAGGGCCATAGTGTTGTTTATTTTAGGTTCTTTTCCCTTTCCCCACCATGTGTCTGGCGCAGCATAGCCTTAGTCGCTCTTGCGCCATAAAACCCAACTCAACTCAACATCTCCCGCCGTGGCAGTGGCAGTTTGTAGATTGTGATGTTTCCTTCGTGGAAGTTACCAAGCACGCGCCACTTGCACACATCCGTACACACTTCCTCGAACTCCAGCACAAATACATTTCTCCAGAATTCTTTACAGACGCCTCAAAGTCCAATACTTCTGTGTCGTACGCAGCGGTTGATCCATCCTTTTCCGATTCCGGTATTCTGGACCCAAACTCAAGTATCTTCACAGCGGAAGCTTACGCGATACTTGCGGCTGTTAAGCGCATAAAACAATCAAATCTACAAAAGGCAGTTACCCCGCAGGGGCGTCTGCGAAGCAGGCGTTTGGTGTGTAGCGACACCACGGACCCGAGCTAACGGGGGGGGTTTCGACCCCCTCCCACGCCTAGCCGTGCGTGGCATTGCCGTGTCCGGGGAAAAGGGGATCCTGGGAGTTGAGCCGACGCCGGGTGATTGGACCTTTAAGGCCCCCCGGCAGAGGCAACACACCTCTTCGGCCCCAGCTTCACGTAGACGGCACCCCTGGGCTGACCCACCCAGGGGAATTCGGCGGTCGCCTTTTCCTATCCCCCTCTCTTATCTTTTTCTTTCCTATCTTCTTTCCTTTCTGTCCTGTCTCCTTTTTCTTCAGTTACTTCCCCGTTTTCGTAGGCGGCTCGGGTTAACCGTGTATATGTGTCCTCTCTTGGACATAGTATATTAGGTTATAGCGGCATTGTACGGCTGGCGTTTGCAGCCTTACATGGTTAAGTGCTGCAACGTCCCCTTGTTGGACTCCATGGTGGGTGGCCGCCACTGCTGCCGAAACACACACACTTATCATGGAAACAGTTCCATTCCCCCGCCTCCTTGATCGTTACCCTCACAAGAGGGTGCGCACCGACGAAATACTCAACTCTTTGACTCGGCCAATAGAAACGTTCCCTAAATTTCATGTACTCCACAGCCAGAACCCCGAAAAACTAGCAAGAACTATTTCCCCTTTCATAGTTGCAAAATCCTTGACCGAAGCCTTTGGGCCGGGCTACAAGGTAACCAAAATGGCAAGCGGTGACCTTCTTCTCGAGGTCCCAGCTAAACAACAATACCAGAAACTCGGCAATCTCGTAACACTTGGAAACGTACCTATTTCAGTGTCACCCCATAGGTCCATGAACAGCTCACGCGGAGTCGTTTCGGAAACCGACCTCATCGACCTGTCTGAAGATTAAGTTCTAGAGGGATGGAAGAACCAAAACGTGACCCATGTAAAACGGATCGTTATTAGGAGAGAAGGCAAGGAAATCCCCACGAAACATCTCATTCTTACATTTGCATCCAGTGTTCTCCCTCAAACCATCGAAACAGGTTACATTAAATTAACTGTCAGACCATACATTCCTAATCCCAGACGTTGTTTCCAATGCCAGAGATTCGGCCACGGATCATTGAGCTGCCGTGGTCATCAAACTTGTGCTAAATGCGGTGTACAAGGCCACATATCCGACAACTGTAATGGCGCACCGCACTGCGCCAACTGTAACGGCGATCATCCGGCGTACTCACGCGCATGTCCAAACTGGCAAAAAGAAAAAGAAATCATCACACTAAAGTACAAGGAGAACATTTCTTTCCGCGAAGCCCGTAAAAGGTGCTCGCCATTTCACACCGCCCGCAGGGGCGTCTGCGCAAGCAGGCGTTTGGTGTGTAGCGACACCACGGACCCGAGCTAACGGGGGGTTTCGATCCCTCCCACGCCTCGCCGTGCGTGGCTTTGCCGTGTCCGGGGAAAAGGGGATCCTGGGGGTTGAGCCGACGCCGGGTGATTGGACCTTTAAGGCCCCCCGGCAGAGGCAACACACCCCTTTGGCCCCGGCTTCACGTAGACGGCACCCCTGGGCTGACCCGCCCAGGGGAAATCGGCAGTCGCCTTTTCCTGTCTCTCTCCCCTCATCTTCGTCTTTCTCTCTCACTTTAAATCTTTCCTGTCTACTCCTCCCTTCTCGTTACTTCCGATTTTTCCTGGCGGCAAGGGTTAACCTTGTGTAGTTACTCTCGCTTGAGTAGTTATATTAGGTTATAGCGGCACTGTACGGCTGGCGTCTGTAGCCTTATACATCTAAGTGCTTCAGCGTCCCCTAGTTGGACTCCATGGTGGGTGGCCGCCATTGCTGCCGAAACAAACAAAACTATCATGGGAACACCCTCATTTCCCCGCCTACTTGATCGTCTCCCTCAGAAGAGGGTACGCACCGAAGAACTAACAAGCTTCAACCGACCGAGAACCTCCTATCCGAAATTCCACGTAATCCATAGTGAAGCTACAGACAAACAAGCTAGATCGATCTCCCCATTTGTTGTGGCAAAGTCTCTGACCGAAGTCTTTGGGCCAGGCTACAAGGTAACTAAGATGGCTAGCGGTGACCTTCTGCTTGAGCTCCCTGAAAAGCACCACTACGACAAACTTGGTGGTCTAGCAACCTTTGGCAACATCCCAATATCTGTTTCACCTCACCGATCAATGAATACCACACGCGGAGTCGTCTCAGAAGTAGATCTCCTTCAATTATCGGAACAAGAACTTCTAGAAGGGTGGAAAGACCAAAATGTCACCGATGTGAAACGAATCATAATCAGACGCGACAACAAAGAAATAGCGACGAAGCATCTCATACTAACCTTCGAATCCAGCGATCTACCACAAACCATTGAAACAGGATACATCAAACTAGCCGTCCGCCCGTACATCCCAAATCCGAGGCGATGCTTCAAATGCCAGCGATTCGGCCATGGTTCGCAGAGCTGCCGTGGTCAAGAAACTTGCGCAAGATGTGGAGGCCAAGGCCATCCCTCTGAAAACTGTACAAGCACACCTCACTGCGTCAATTGTGACGGTGATCATGCAGCCTACTCGCGATCCTGTCCAAACTGGAAAAGAGAGAAAGACATAATCACCCTCAAGGTAAAAGAAAACATTTCTTTCCGTGAAGCCCGTAAGAGGTGCTCACCTTTTCACACCACACCTTACGCTGATGCGGCGCGCCGGGGGGCCGCGTCGCATCGGCCGCCGCCACTCCTTCGGTCTGCGCAGAGCGACCCGTCGGCTGTGGCACCTGCCCCCAAGGCGGCAGTAGTTAAGTCTACACCGCCAACTCGCGAACAGGGACCGGCGACTCCAGGGCCGTCGGGTCTCAAGGCCTCGTCTCACCAGGCGAGGCCCGAAACTCGAGCCACTAGCCCGACCGTGCGGGCATCCAGTGCCTCCGAGGAGGCAATGGACACGGTATCGGCACCACTGGTGCCGAAACACCGGCGCAGTTCTCTGGACCGCGCCAAGAAAACAAAAAAGCCAATTACGGGGCCGGACGACCGTCCTGCCTCCTGAAACAGTATTTCACTTGAACACTCCACAGTTCCTTATTGTGCACACAGCACCGTTGTATGATTAATATGTACACACAAATATTACAGTGGAACATCCGAGGCCTTCTTCGAAACCTCGATGACATTCAAGAACTCCTTCACGAACTCAATCCAAAAGTGCTGTGTGTGCAAGAAACACATTTAAAAGCACAACACACAAACTTTCTACGAAACTACCTCATTTTTCGAAAGGACCGAGATGATGCCACGGTATCATCCGGCGGTGTAGCCATTATAGTCAACCAATCAGTAGCATGTACACATTTACCACTACAGACGTCCCTGGAAGCAGTGGCTGTTCGAGCAGTTCTTCTAGATAAACTCATCACCATTTGCTCTCTATACATACCGCCACAATACAACCTACAAAAACAAGAATTCCAGTCCTTGGTGGATGAACTGCCCGAGCCTTATCTGGTCCTTGGGGACTTGAATGCGCATAGCGATCTATGGGGTGACTCTCGCTGCGATGCGCGAGGTCGTCTGATCGAAAATTTTCTCTTTTCTTCCGGCGCGTGTCTGTTGAATCGGAAAGAGCCAACATATTATAATCTCGCCAACAATTCCTACTCGTCAATAGACCTCAGCATTACATCTCCATGCCTTCTTCCAGTCCTTAATTGGAAAGTTATTGGGAATCCCTATGGAAGTGACCATTTCCCAATAGTTCTAAGCGCAGCAATAACAAATCAATGTCCTCCACAGGTTCCCAAATGGCAGACTGAAAGAGCCGATTGGGAACAGTTTCGAAAACTTACCATCTTAAGCTGGACTGACATGTGTACCTTAAGTATAGAAGCTGCTGTGGACTACTTTGTAGCCTTTTTGATCGATGCTGCAAGCAAATGCATCCCACAAACAAGCGGACGGTCTCGAAAACAACGTGTCCCATGGTGGAATAATGACTGTCGAATTGCGCGAAACAAGCAAAACAAGGCATGGAGGTTGCTTCGCGATTCTCCGACAGCTGAGAACCTTATCAACTTTAAGAACATAAAGTCCCAAGGCAGGAGGACGCGCCGACAGGCTAGAAGAGAAAGTTGGCAGAAGTTTTTATCAGGCATTAGTTCATATACACACGAGGGTAAAGTCTGGAACAGGGTAACTAGGGTAGTAGGAAGACAAGCGTATTCACTTCCTCTAGTAAGCACAGAAGGTGAGAGCTTGGAAGACCAGGCGAACTACCTAGGCGCACACTTCGAACAAGTGTCCAGTTCCGCGCATTACTCTGAAGTATTCCAACGGTACAAAACAAGAATAGAAAAACAGAAACTAGAGCGGAAAAGCACAAAGCACGAGGCATATAACCAACCTTTCAGCTTAGCTGAGCTACAGGTATCACTAAGCTGCTGCAGTAATTCCGCCCCAGGATCTGACCGTGTGGTATATGACATGTTGAAAAACCTACCTGCCGAAACGAAAAAAACCTTACTTTCCCTGTATAACGCCATCTGGTTTTCCGGCGAGATCCCATCGTCATGGAAAGAGGCGATTGTCATTCCTATTCTTAAACAGGGCAAAGATCCATCCTCTGTTACGAGTTACAGGCCCATCGCGCTAACAAGCTGTCTGTGCAAACTTTTCGAAAAGATGATAAACCGTCGACTTATACATTTCCTGGAAATGAACAATCTACTTGACCCGTACCAGTGCGGATTTCGCGAGGGCAGATCCACCATTGACCACCTGTTACGTATCGAGGCACAAATCCGTGACGCATTCGTCCACAGGCAGTTCTTTCTGTCTGTGTTCCTCGATATGGAAAAGGCTTACGACACAACATGGCGCTTTGGAATACTAAGAGACCTGTCCCACCTTGGTGTACGTGGTAGAATGCTAGATATAATAGAGAGCTACTTGTCAGATCGCACGTTTCGAGTCCGGGTAGGAAATGTTCTATCAAGACCATTTCTTCAAGAAACGGGAGTGCCACAGGGTGGTGTACTTAGTTGCACACTCTTTATTATCAAAATGAATTCCTTGCGCCTCTGCATACCGCGAAATATGTTTTATTGCACATATGTCGACGATGTACAGGTCGGTTTTAAGTCGTGCAACCTTTCGATCTGTGAGCGTCAGGTCCAGCTAGGGCTGAACAAGATCTCCAAATGGGCGGACGAGAATGGTTTCAGCCTTAATCCTCAAAAAAGCACCTGTGTCCTGTTCTCTCGAAAGAGAGGCCTTCATCCTGATCCAGATATTGACCTGCATGGTCAACATCTCTCCGTGAAGACGGAGCACAAATTCTTAGGCCTAATTCTCGATAGTAAGCTTACGTTCGTATCGCACATTAAATATTTAAAAAACAAATGCCTAAAAACAATGAATGTTCTAAAAGTGTTGTCACACACTACGTGGGGTAGTGACAAAAAGTGTCTGTTGAATCTGTACAAAAGCCTCATACGCACTCGCCTAGACTACGGTGCAATAATCTATCAGTCGGCGACAGCAAGCGCCTTGAAGATGCTTGACCCTGTCCACCATCTAGGCATTCGCCTTTCTACGGGCGCCTTTCGCACCAGCCCCGTGGAAAGCCTCTACGTCGAATCGGACGAGTGGTCGCTACACCTACAGAGATCTTACCTATCTTTTGTATATTTTCTGAAGGTGAACGCAAACAAGGAACACCCCTCACACTCCACAATCAATGATTTGTCCAGTTCTGCCCTTTTCGACAACCGTTCTTCGGTGAGACAGCCGTACTCACTTCGTGTGAGGGCTCTAGCTGAAGAAATGGGTGTGCGAATTCTCGAACACTCTCTAATGGCTCCCGCTCCACGTCTCCCGCCGTGGCAGTGGCAGCTTATAGATTGTGATGTTTCTTTCGTGGAAGTTACCAAGCACGCGCCACTTGCACATATCCGCACACACTTCCTCGAACTCCAGCACAAATACACGTGTCCAGAATTCTTCACAGATGCCTCAAAGTCCAATACTTCTGTGTCGTACGCAGCGGTTGGTCCATTCTTTTCCGATTCCGGTATTCTGCACCCAAACTCAAGTATCTTCACAGCGGAAGCTTACGCGATACTTGCGGCTGTTAAACACATAAGACACTCAAAACTACAAAAGGCAGTTATTTACACGGATTCCCTAAGCGTGGTAAAAGCTTTAAAAACTCTGAAAAAACACAAAAACCCTGTCCTTGTCTCGCTATACTCTCTTTTATGCACGATCTACACACTCGAACAACGTGTCGTAGTGTGCTGGGTGCCAGGGCACCGCGAGATTGCAGGCAACGTGTTGGCGGATCACCTAGCAGTATCCGCCCACGGAAACAGTCCCAATACACTCATAGCTATTCCCCCACTAGACTTAAAACCCTTCCTCAAAAGAAAGCTCAGGGCCTTTTGGCAGACCACATGGGATATGCAGACAAGAAATAAGCTACACGTTATCAAACCACATCTAGGTAATTGGCCGCCGGTATCGAAGTCACGCTACACAGAAGTTACACTTTGCAGACTTAGGATTGGCCACACACATAGTACCCACTCATATCTTTTGTCCGGAGGCGATCCACCTCTGTGTGATCACTGTGGCGATCCACTAACTGTACTCCACACCTTACTGCAATGCACGGAACTGGACGCTCTCAGAAAAAAGCATTTTTCACCCATATACCTACAGTACCCACTCCATCCTTTTATGTTCATTGGCAGAGAACCCCATTTTAAATATCAGTCCCTGTTTGCATTCCTAAAAGATGTACACAATTTTAACGTTATTTTTCCAGGCGCTCCGTAGCGCGGCCTCATGATTGAGGCTGCTGCTACGGTTTCCATCAAAGGAAGCACCTGCCTCTCGGCCTTTGGGATCAAAGGCCTTGAGGAGGCACTCGTGCTATTATCCCGCCTCACATGTAAATACCATGCTCACTCGTCATTTATCCCACACCCATAGATCACACCACTTGTCACTGCCATAATTTTATACTGTATACACATTTTTTACGCTTCTTTATAGCGCGTGATTTTAGGCCTTTATACAGCCACAATACACCCTGTCATCGTAATCATTGGTCATCGCCAACACCACATAACAGACATGGCGCTCTTTGGCCACCCATGGCCCTTGCGCCAAAAAGCCCCACTAATCATCACCATTTCACACCACACCCTACGCTGATGCGGCGCGCCGGGGGGCAACGTCGCATCGGCCTCCGCCACTTCCTCGGTCCACGCAGAGCGAACCGTCGGCTGTGGCGCCTGCCCCCAAGGCGGCAGTAGTTCAATCTACTCCGCCGACTCGCAAAGAGAGCCCGTCGACTCCAGGGTCATCGGGTCTCAAGGCCTCGTCTCGCCAGGCGAGGCCCGAAACTCGAGCCACAAGCTCACACGTGCGGGCATCCAGTGCCTCCCAGCAGGCAATGGACACTACTTCGGCACCCCTGGTGCCGAAAGATCGGCGCAGCTCCCTGGAGCGTGCTAAGAAAACTAAGAAGCCGATAACGGGGCCAGAGGACGGCCCTGTTACTTGAGTTCCAACTCCCCACCTAAACAACCACAACTCCCGTTTCGTACACACAGCACTACCTTAGTTTCATCATAAACACGCAAATAATCCAATGGAACGTGAGGGGGCTTCTCAGGAACCTCGACGATGTTCAAGAACTTCTCCACAAACACAAACCAAAAGTGCTGTGTGTACAGGAAACACACTTGAAACCAATACATACTGACTTTCTCAGACAGTACATCATCTTCCGCAAAGATCGCCAGGATGCTCTCACATCCTCTGGCGGCGTTGCTATAATATTAGATAGAAATGTAGCATGTCGGGTATTGCAGTTGAAAACGCCCCTGGAGGCAGTGGCCGTTCGCGCTGTTCTTTTCAACAAGCTCATAACTATTTGCTCACTCTATATACCCCCACACTACCAGTTACACAAACACGAATTTCAGGCCTTTATTGATGAATTGCCAGAACCATACCTCGTCCTTGGCGATTTCAATGCACACAATAGCTTGTGGGGGCCCTCGCAGCAATGCGCGAGGCCGTCTCATTGAGCAGTTTCTGTTCTCCGCTGGTGCATGCCTGCTCAATAAGAAGGAGCCTACATTTTTTAGCCTTGCAAACAGGAGTTACTCATCTATCGATCTTAGTATTGTTTCACCCACCCTTTTACTTGATTTTAACTGGGACGTCATTAAAAATCCCTACGGTAGCCACCATTTTCCCATACTCTTAAGCACTCCAAAAGAAAACGAATCTCCACCACAGGCTCCCCAGTGGAAAGCTGATGCAGCAGATTGGGAGAAATTTGGAACTCTTACCCGTGTCTCCTGGGCTGAGATGTCGTCCTTGGAAATTGGTGCTGCTGTTCAGTTTTTTACCGCTTTTATTATTGACGCCGCTTCGAAATCCATTCCTCAATCAAGTGGCATTGTCTCCAAACGTCGTGTCCCATGGTGGAACGACGATTGCCGGAACGCTCGAAGAAAGCAAAACAAAGCGTGGGGGATACTCCGCGACTCCCCTACTGCTGAGAATCTTATCAATTTTAAACAGATCAAGTCCCAAGGCAGGCGAACACGCCGACAAGCAAGAAGAGAGAGCTGGCAGAAGTATTTATCAGGTATTAACTCATACACAGACGAGGCTAAGACGTGGAACAGGGTAAATAGGGTAAGAGGCAAACAAACACATTCACTTCCTTTAGTAAACACAGATGGCAACAGTCTGGAAGACCAAGCAGACTCTCTTGGTGCACATTTTGAACGTGTGTCCAGCTCTACGCACTACTCCGACACGTTCAAACGACACAAAACAACTATAGAAAGGCAAAAGTTAGAAAGAAAATGTGCAAAAAACGAATCCTGCAACGAACCATTCAACTTAGCTGAACTGCAAGCAGCGCTTAACTGCTGTAATGAATCTGCCCCAGGATCTGATCGTGTTATATACCAAATGCTTAAACACTTACCCTACGAAACACAGAAAACTCTCCTCTGCCTCTATAACGCTGTATGGACTTCCGGCGAGATTCCCTCTGCCTGGAAAGAGGCCATTGTAATCCCTGTTCTGAAACAGGGAAAGGATCAATCTAGTGTTTCCAGCTACAGGCCCATAGCATTAACAAGCTGCCTTTGTAAAGTATTTGAGAAGATGATTAACTGTCGCCTAACACATTTCCTAGAATCAAACAAGCTGCTTGATCCATATCGGTGCGGCTTCCGAGAAGGTCGATCCACCACTGACCACCTCGTACGTATTGAGGCACAAATCCGCGAGGCTTTTGTCCACAGACAATTCTTCCTCTCTGTGTTCCTTGATATGGAGAAGGCTTATGATACGACGTGGCGGTTTGGCATACTGAGACACCTGTCACACTTAGGCATACGTGGCCGGATGTTAAATATAATTGAAAGTTACCTGTCAAACCGCACATTCCGTGTTCGGGTTGGAAATGCTTTGTCACGACCGTTCGTGCAGGAAACCGGCGTTCCACAGGGTGGTGTGCTCAGCTGTACACTTTTCATCATAAAAATGAACTCGTTGCATCTTTGTATCCCACGAACTATGTTTTATTGCACGTATGTTGACGACATCCAAATAGCGTTTAAATCTTGCAGTCTCGCCATTTGTGAGCGGCAGGTCCAGCTCGGCCTGAACCAGGTGTCCCAATGGGCAGATAATAATGGGTTCCGCTTAAATCCACAAAAGAGCACCTGTGTTCTCTTTTCTAGAAAGAGAGGCCTCCACCCAAATCCCGAAATTGACCTGCATGGTTAGCGGTTACCTGTAGAGGTGGAGCATAAGTTTCTAGGCGTCATTCTGGACTCTAAACTCACCTTTATAGCACACATCAAATACATAAAAAATAAGTGCATGAAGACTATGAATATCCTAAAAGTGTTGTCGCGCACTTCATGGGGCAGTGACAGGAAATGCCTAATGAATCTGTATAAAAGCCTCATTCGAACGCGCCTAGACTACGGGGCCGTTGTTTATCAGTCTGCAACACAGAGCGCCTTGAAATTCTTTGACCCTATCCACCATTTGGGCATCCGTCTCGCTACGGGCGCTTTTCGAACGAGCCCCGTAGAGAGCCTCTACGTTGAATCCAATGAGTGGTCGCTCCACCTGCAGAGATCCTACATATCGTTCACATATTTTCTCAAGGCGCACGCAAACAACGAACACCCCTCACACTCTACTGTCAATGATTTGTCTAGCTCTACACTTTTTGACAATCGTCCGTCAGTGAGACAGCCCTATTCACTTCGTGTGAGGGGCCTAGCTCAGGAAACGGGTGTGCCACTTCTTGAACACTGTCTAATGGCTCCCGCTGCACAACTCCCGCCGTGGCAGTGGCAGCGTATTGACTGCGATATATCTTTCGTGGAAGTTACAAAACACGCGCCTATTACACATATCCGTGCATACTTCCTCGAACTACAACACAAATACACTTGTCCAGAATTTTTTACAGACGCCTCAAAGACCAATAGTTCTGTGTCTTATGCAGCCGTTGGTCCATCCTTTTCGGATTCCGGTATTCTGCACCCTGATTCAAGTATCTTCACGGCAGAAGCTTACGCGATACTTGCGGCCGTTAAACACATTGAACAATTAAAACTACAAAAGGCAGTTATATACACCGATTCCCTAAGCGTGGTAACAGCCCTCAAAACTCTCAAAAAACACAAAAAACCCAGTCCTCATCTCCCTCTACACACTCCTATGCACGGTCTACGCTCTCAAACAGCGTGTCGTAGTGTGCTGGGTGCCAGGGCACCGCGAGATCCAAGATAACGTGTTGGCGGACCAGCTAGCTGCATCCGCCCACGAAAACAGTCCTAATACATCGATAGCCGTCCCTGCACTAGATCTAAAACCCCTCCTCAAAAGAAAGCTCAGGGCCTTTTGGCAGAATACATGGGATAGGCACAAACAAAATAAGCTACACGTCATCAAGACGCGTCCTGGCATTTGGTCACCGGTATCAAAGTCACGTCACACAGAAGTCACACTTTGCAGAATTAGAATAGGACATACACACAGTACAGACGCACACCTTCTGTCCGGTGGTGACCCACCCATGTGTGAAAAATGCGGCGCGCCACTTACTGTCCTGCACATCCTGTTTCAATGCGCGCATCTAGAAGATATTAGAGAAAAACATTTCCCATCATACCGCCAACATCTCCCACTTCACCCTTCAATGTTCTTAGGCAGGGAACCTATTTTTAAACAAGACTCGCTCTTTCATTATTTCAAAGATATACATAGTTTCAATGTTATTTACCCTGGCAACCACAGCACGGCTTCTCCACAGAGGCCGCTGCTGCGGTAGTTATTTTAAAAAAAAAGCACTGGCCTCCCTGCCTTTGGCCTCAAAGGCCTTGAGGAGGTATTCGTGCTCACGACGTACCCTCATTATTTTATCATCACGACCTCTTGTTATTCATTCTCTGTGCACATGTTTCACGTCACTCCCATGATTTTATTACTTATGTTTTTACCCGCCTTTAGCGCGAGGAATTTTAGGCTCCTATACAGCCACTTAACATAACCATTGTTCATTTTCCCTATAATGTCTTGGCGCTCTTTGGCCATCAATGGCCCTTGCGCCATTAAACAACAGATATTATTATTATTACAAAAGGCAGTTATTTACACGGATTCCCTAAGCGTGGTAAAAGCTTTAAAAACTGAAAAAACTCAAGAACCCTGTCCTTGTCTCGCTATACTCTCTTTTATGCACTATATACACACTCGAACAACATGTTGTAGTGTTCTGGGTGCCAGGGCACCGCGAGATTCCAGGCAACGTGTTGGCGGATCACCTAGCAGTATCCGCCCACGAAAACAGTCCCAATACACTCGTAGCTATTCCCCCACTAGACTTAAAACCCTTCCTCAAAAGAAAGCTCAGGGCCTTTTGGCAGATCACATGGGATACGCAGACAAGAAATAAGCTACACCTTGTCAAACCGCATCTGGGCAATTGGCCGCCGGTATCGAAGTCACGCTACACAGAAGTTACACTTTGCAGACTGAGGATAGGCCACACACGTAGTACACATTCATATCTTTTGTCCGGAGGCGATCCACCTCTGTGTGATCACTGTGGTGATCCACTAACTGTACTCCACACCCTACCACTTCATCCCGGTATGTTCATTGGCAGAGAACCACTTTTTAAATATCAGTCTCTCTTCGAATTTCTCAAAGATGTCCATAACTTCAACGTTATTTTTCCAGGCGCTCCGTAGCGCGGCCTCATGACTGAGGCTCCTGCTGCGGTAACTCTATCAAAGGAAGCACCTGCCTCGCGGCCTTTGGGCGCAAAGGCCTTGAGGAAGCACTCGTGCTGTTATCCCGCCTCTCACTTGTAAATACCATGATCACTGGTCATTTATCCCACACCCATAGATCACACCATTTATCACTGCCATAATTTTATACTGTATACACATCTTTTACGCTTCTTTAAAGCACGTGATTTTAGGCCTCTATACAGCCACAATACACTCGGTCATCGTAATCATTGGTCATCGCTAACGCCACATAATAGACATGGCGCTCTTTGGCCACCCATGGCCCTTGCGCCACAAAACCCCACTAATCATCATCAACAATACATCCTTAGCTATTCCCCCATTAGACCTAAAACACTTCCTGAAAAGAAAGCTCAGAGCCTTTTGGCAGACTACATGGGATATGCATACACGAAATAAGCTACACGTTGTCAAACCGCATATGGGTGATTGGCCGCCAGTATCGAAATCACGCCACACAGAAGTTACTCTGCAGACTTAGGATTGGTCACGCATACAGTACACACACACACCTTCTGTCCGGTGGCGAGTCACCTTTGTGTGATAGATGTGGCCAGCCACTCACTGTCCTTCACATCCTTATCCAGTGCAAGGAACTCGACGCTATTAGAAAAAAGCACTTTTCATTACCCTACCGACAGCAATTTCCACTTCATCCTTCAATGTTCATTGGTAGGGACCCGCTTTTTACATATCAGTCACTGTCTGCTTTTTTAAACGATGTACAGAGTTTTCATGTCATATATCAAGGTGAACCGTAGCACGGCCTCTAAGCAGAGGTCGCTGCTGCGGGGAATACATTAAAGACAGCACTTGCCTCGTGGCCCTTGGACTCAAGAGCATTGACGAGGCAATGATGCTGATGTCATATCTTCATAGTTTTATTCTTGCGACCACTTGTCATTCATTCCACTACACATATTTCACGTCACTCTCATGATTTTAATATATATATGTTTTACCCGCCTTTAGCGCGAGGACTTTTAAGGCCCCTATACAGCTACTTACCGCAACCATTGTTCACATCATTTGTCTCATGAACTGGCGCTCTTTGGCCATCAATTGGCCCTTGCACCATTAAACACCACATATCATCATCATCATCGTTTGTTCAAACCTGGCTGACGGTGCAGGGGAGTTCACAGACACCGCGGGCTTGGCAGGACGGTCATCGACATCATCAACGTGCACGCTCAAGGAAGTAGGAGACAAGACGTCGTGCCCCCGCCTTTTGTATTTGCACTTCCGGTGTACCACGAGCAGCTTCCAGCGGCGGTAAAATACGCCGTTCTCGGTGCACAGACGACGGTAGCAACTGGGGAACTGACACTACAGCGGTTTTTCTTGCGACGCCATATTCAAGGGCATGACGTGTATCGGTGAGGCGTCCTCCTCGCAACGAGAGAACATAGCGAACGTCTTCAACGAGATTTGTTCGATTAATGTGCTGCTGACGGCGCTGCGGAACAGCTCGCTCGAAACTGCGAGGCTCGTGAATCTTGATAATTACACGGCAGTGCAGCTGCTGCCGATAGCGTGGTGTTTCCTAAAGTGCGACCTGAAGTGCTAAACAAGACCATCGCCGACATGCTGGCCATGTATGTCGACGTCGAACACAAGACGTGGGATGCCATCCTTCCGTATGTGACCTTCGCATACAACACGGCCATGCAAGAAACGACGCAAATGACGCCGTACAAGCTGGTCTACGGAAGGAGCCCGGCAACGACGCTCGACGCAATGCTACCAACCGCCACCGACGAAGACGATCTCGACGTTGCCGCCTATTTGCAACGCGCCGAAGAAGCTCGACAGCTCGCCCGCCTGCATATCAAGAACCAGCAGAGGGTCGACAGCCGTCACTATAATCTTCGACGACGCCACATGGAGTACCAACCAGGTGACCGTGTGTGGGTCTGGACGCCGATACGTCGACGTGGGCTCAGTGAAAAACTTCTTCGGCGATACTTCGGCCCATACAAGGTGCTTCGACGGCACGGCGCTCTTGACTGCGAGGTCGTCCCGGATGGCATTACGAACTCCCAGCGACGCCGCGCACGACCTGAAGTCGTCCATGTCGGGCGCCTTAAGCCGTTTTTTGCGCGTTAGCGAACCTGGGGACTGTACTTTTTTCTTTGTTATTGTAATTTATTTGTGTATGCACTTGTTTTTTTCCTTTCCATGTTCTGTTGCAAGCATCGGGACGATGCTTTTTCAGAGGGGGGCAATGCCACGCCCGCTTCTTCTTTTATTTTGATGTGTTCGAGTTTGACCAGCAAGGACGGTTATCAACGCTCGATGCTGGCCGCGAAGCAGTGTTCGAGAAGCTTCACGATTTTAGTAGATCGTTTTGTTAAGATTGCGCGCCGCACGCAAACGTTCCAGCTTTGTCGAGAGATAACACCGCCACCAGCGATATTGCTGGAAAGTTCCATAGCGCCTGTATAAAAGCCGACGCGCTTGACCGCTTGTTAGTTGATCGACGGTCGACGCTCTGTTCGCCGCTATCAGCGTATTGCTGTAGTTTGACTCTCAGTCTCCCGGCCACAAGTTCGGCCAAATAAACAGTTTCATCTCGGACGTGCTGACTCCCGTCTTCTTCGACGTCACTACCACGTGACAATATTCTGAATGAAAACCGAGCATCATGTCGGATATTACGCAGGAATCAGTTTTATTTGTGCAACCGCGAATATTATGCAAATTTTAATTCGTCTACGTACTAACTCTCCTTATATCTTGCGCAAATAGCGTCCATGATCTGTAAGCGCTACGGATGTGAAAAAGAGAATGAAAGGACGAACACAAGCATTTCCGTTAGCTTTTTTTTTCCTGCGTATCAGTTTCCATGATCCTCGTAATACTTGCCTTTCCGTTTTAATAAATAAGAAGTGTGGTATTTATTGAGGCGGCCGCCCAACTCGTTTTAAAGGTTTCTTTAAATTGGCGCTTCAGTGACGTTCTTGGCATAGTGCCGCATCAGAACCTTTATTATACATATGTAAATGTGAAGCCTGTTATTTTTTAGTTGGAACTTCTGAAATCCAGGATCGTAAGGAAGTACTCAACTAGCATCACTTTGTTTTCATCCTAATTTGAAGAAGGAAAGAAAGATAACATGTGCACCGATTCTACCGTTTCAGTGGCTTTAGAGCGTGGAATTTATTTCAATGATACTTCGTGAATCCCATTCTATAATCTTATGGTAATTTGAGTAACCGCTGTAGTATGCACCCTAGCATGTGCCATGTGGTAATCCGGAGCATCGCTAAAGTTTGCGTTGGTGATGGATCTGGAGCACCCAATTCAGCAGCTCGCGCCTCACCAACTTCCCAAGCGTGTTGCGCGGTATCGAGTCAACGAGCGTGACACCGCCTTCGAGCTGAAGTTCTTTCGGCGCGTTCTCTGTAACAGAAAAAAAAGGTTTCGAAGAAGACACTTTGGACATGAGGACATGATGTAAACCTATCAAAAAATGAGTGTAGTGAAGGTTCAACAGTGACTACACAAATGGCTGCTTACAGGAGCGGCGAAATGGCCACTAGCATCCGAAACGCTGTATTCAGGGGGTCAGTGGCCCGACACTCGGTAGCGCCTTGTTTGAAAACATAAGTGCCGCCTTTCGCTATTTTGTTGCGGCGCTCATTGGTGACTAGGGCTAATAGCTTTGCGCTGCAGCTCTAGGTTGGTTCACTTGAGCAGCGCACGGAAGGCGAATGACAGATAGAAACATGACGACAGTGTATCATTGCACTTGCGGCTAAGGTTTAATTAAACGCAGAAAGAAAGTGAGGGAGGGATGAAAGGGCTAAATGGTTTTTTAGTCACAACCATACAAAACCAGAAAACGCAATTAGTGTTGAAGTAATTGGTATGAATAATTACAAAATTAAAATGATACGGAAAAGAGAAACGGAAGTGGATGAAAAAACAAATTACACCATCTCCCGCCAAAGGGGACCATGAGGCGATGCGAAGCCGGAGCATTTGCACGATCGCGTTCCGTTGGCGTTCGTTGGGCATGCTACCGACCTCGGGCATGCTACCGACCTCGCGTCGTGGAACGTGTCTTCCCTCTAGCCTGGCCGATAATTCTCACAGGGCAAGCGCGGAATGCGGTCGACAGGCGCGCGAGGGGGGGGGGCAGCGTAGGAGAAGAGAGAGGGGGAGGGGACGCGCATGCGCTGGCGCTCATCGCGGCGTTGTCGAGCCCGCATTCAGAGCCCGCGGCATGTCGAGCCCGCATTTCAGAGCAGTAAACCGAAGCAAGCGCTGGACAACGCGCGCAGAGCTCTACCCGCTTGAAGGATAGGAAACTAGAGGAGGTTAGTAGCGCATGCGCCGCGAGAGCAGAAGCGAGAACGCAGGAGAAGCGCAAGCAGGTGCTGGGAATGAAGTGGAGAGTGTAACGAGAGCTGTTGGAGAGAGGGAAGGAGGAGAGTTGCGCATGCGTAGTGTGAGTGCGGACGACGAGGCCCATGCCGCGAGGCACCCCCGAGCAAGAGATGCTTCGCATCTAAAAAAACATGGCTGATCCCTCCATCATAGGAATCGGTAGAAGACGAAAGTAAAACGTATCTACACACAAGTAGTGCTTATTCTGTAATGATATATGAGAGCTTGTACAATGTCTATTCGTGTTTGGCAGCTATAGCACCGATTGGCGTGGATGCACCCATGTTGACGCCTAGTTCGTAGAGGTTCTTAGCTCGAGCCGAAAACGCGTGCGTCCCGCTGGCCTCTGTCTCGCTCCACCAAGATACGACATTCGCCCCCGTCGAAATAATGTCCTTTCCGCAACACGTATTGCAGCACTTTTGTTAGTCTGTGCTCTCGCAATCAAAGTAGTCGGCGGTGGAGAAATCCCGTTGCGACATGTGGAAGCTCCACTACTCCCATGGGCCGGGGCACGCTCACACGAAGCGAAAGGCAAAGAACGTAACTGCGTCTAGATTGCCTCGGCGGCGCTACCGCGGGCAGTGTCCCTCGCTGGTATCGAGATGCTTTAACCGTGACCTCCAATATCGCACGCAATCTCGGAGTAAGCACTAATAAGTGTCGATAGTGAGGCATTACTTCTTTTCACCTCTCACAGACGGCGGCACCATCCCCCGCTCCGCCCCGCCTATCTACACATCCAACAGAGAGCAGCGTGCGAGAGAGAATGTGTGAAAAATATAAGGCGCGTCGTGAGGTGTCCAGTATTTGCCAAGCTGGTTTAGCGTCGGACGCTTGCCGTCGCGGCCGCAGCGTCGTGGGTTCGATTCCTAGCGGCGGATCTTTTTCTTTCTCACCCGTTGGCGTCCATTTTATGAACGTCATATACGGTAACGGAAGTACTTGGTGGACCCCGGCATAAAACACTTTCGTGTTTAAAAAACAAAGAAAATTAACTTCCGCCAAATTCAATTGGTAGTTGTGCATCCTTGCAGGATTAGTCCTGCCTGTGTAAGCGCGCACATTAACGTAAGGATTCCAATATAGTATAAGTCATAAACAAACAACAAGGTGACGGAAGGGGCATTGATGATTCATACAATGTATACAGGGCAGGTAGATAAACAACGAGACTAGGCGCAGTGCTCTTCGTCACGCGCTTTCTCGGGACCAACGCCTTTCCGGGGCAGCTGCTCTACCCTGGTAAAGTGAATGCCACTGAAAGGCGTTAGTCCCGGGTTAGAGTCCCGTACTAGGACAAGTTCTTCGTCAACGTGGAGGCTTTTGTTTCTGAGAAATATGTATAGATTTTCTCGTAGCCTTGTGGAGGAGGTGAGGCTGAGATGGGGAAAAAGCGTTACAGACGCTTGGATGTCAAATTTATTTTTGAATTAGATAAGCGAGAGCCGCTACTCATACTCCGTCACGTTGTGTGCAGGAAAGCAGGTACCGTACAAACGGCTCCGAAACTGTATTCGCAACCCGACCAAGGTCTCTGCGCATACAACTTCGCAAGGTGCTCAGTCACCGATTTTGGACAGAGGACCAGCAAGCGTCTTTCATACATGCGCTAGCTGCGCGGCAAACACGAATGAAAGCACATGGGTCATCGCTTCGGAATAACACATAAAATGCTCTCGCACCAACCAGCAACAAATCTGACGTAGTGCTCTGGGCCAAGGTGTCTACTGTCACTCTTTGGCACGATCACGGCGTGAGGCAGCTGTCCAGCCTGCAGGTGCGGCAGGCCCACGACAGCGCAGTCCTTCACATGGGCGCACTTTAGTAGGACTGCTTCAAATTCTGCAGGCGCCATCTTTGCGTTCCGACAGTAAATAAACTCACTCAGTCGTTGTACGAGGTAGAACCAGCCTTCGTGGTCGACGTAACACTCGTCACCTGCTCGGATGAGGAGGAGGAGGAGGAAAGGAAGAAAAGGCATGGAGGTTAACCAGACGCACATCTGGTTTGCTACCCTACTCTGTGGGAAGGAAATATGCAGTCGTCACCTCTACGAGCGGACGTACTGTCAATGATCCACTTAAGATATTGATAAAAACTGCGTTTTTTATCAGTAAACGAAATACTGTCGGACTTAAAGGGGACGGGACACTAGGGTGCAATGAGAACACCTTCGAGCTCCACGAACACGAACCTAAAAGCGTAAAAGGCTTCAAACACGAGCTTTCATTTATAACAGTTTATTAGATAAATTTTCTTAGCATATATACAGAAAACAGCCACACCAATGCGCATGTCAAAACAGATACGCTCCCTATCATCTTGGAAAATCCGATCGAGGAAATGCTAACTCTTTATTTGATAACATGACTGACGATGGACTAACACATTTATCACCCAACCTATGAATCATCTCAGCTTCGATAATCTCACGTCTTGAGTCATAGTCTTGAGATAGTTAACGTGGGGCCTAAGTGTGAGGGGCAGATCACGTGGGAAGTCGGAAACTGGCAATCGAGCACTGATTGTTGTATCATGACAGAAGGAATATATGACAAACTTAGAGAGATGAGAATAGACGAGGAAGGGATTAACAGCTTGGGTAGTGATCATAAACGCATAATATTACAAATGTGATATAAAACTGAAAATAAGAACAAAGAATCAAAGTTTGGCAGCTCGTATCTAAATGACAAACAAATAACAAATATAGCCGCAATAGTCGAGGAAAAAGTAGGCGAACTACCACGCAAAGACTGGAAGTATAGTGAGCTGCTACATGTAATCACGAAAGAAATGGAAAAAGAGAAGAAAACTATTCGTTGGAAAGGGAAGAGTAAGCCAAAAAGTTGGTGGAACAAAGAAATCCGCGAAACGATCGAGAAGCGACGGCAGACAGGCAAAAAAGGAGAAGCGGCCACAGGACGAAGTCAACCAAATATGAAAAATATATTTAGAGCAAAAATGCATTGTGCAGAAATTAGTGGAGGCAAAAATTAAAAATTACACCATCTCCCGCTAAAGGGGACTATGAGGCGATGCGAAGCCGGAGCACTTGCACGATCACGTTCCGTTGGCGTTCATTGGGCATGCTACCGACCTCGCGTCGTGGAACGCGAAGAGGGACGCTACGCGCGTCGTATCTTCCATCTAGCCTGGCCGTTAATTCTCACAGGGCGAGCGGGGAACGCAGTCGACAGGCGGGCGAGAGGGGGGCGTCGTAGGAGAGGAGAGAGAAGGGGAGGGGACGCGCATGCGCTCGAGCTCATCGCGGCGTTGCGCAGGAGAGAATTTCGGCATGTCTAGCCCGCGTTTCAGAGGAAGAGTGGAAAGGGGGGAGAGGGGAAGTGGAGAGGGGTATGGTAGAGGGGGAAGGGAGAGAGTATGTGGAGAGGGGTAGGGGAGATGGTGAGTGGAGAGGAGGTGTGTGGAGAGGGTATGCGCATGCGCAGTAAGGGCGGTCACGCCGCACGCCACCACCGGATTGAGGTCCGCCTTAAGATACTTCGCATCTAAAAGGTGAAAGTGAACGCTGGATGACAGAGCTTCGCGAAAAGAGTAAAGCCGCACCTAGTATGTTTTGGAGCCACCTGAAAGCGCTGGGTAGGAAGTCTGTCTAAATGCAACAACGTTTGGTAGATGAAGGAGGAAATCACTTGGAAGGGTATGAAGAGCTAGGTTACATCCGAAAGATAACAGCCGATTCGTTTAAAAAGGTCGCCCAGGGGATTCCCCCGGTGAGTAAAAGTACGCAAAGCAGGGCAACCGACAAAGATGTAGTATTAGAGAATATCAATTGGAAGAAGGCCGAAGTGAAAATTCCTAAGCGCACTGCTCCGGGCTTAGATGGGGTTCCCGTCAGCCTCATTAACGAACTCGGACATAAAACTAAAGAAGCACTGCTGAAAGCCGTAGAAAAGTGCTTACAGGAGGGGGAAATACCAGACAGTTGGCGAAAAAGTAGAATGAACTTAATCTATAAAGGCAGGGGAGAAAAGTATAACACCCGCTCGTATAGACCGTTAACCATTACATCGGTGCTATACAGGTTGGCGATGCAGGCAGTAAAATTAAAAATAGAAGCGTGGGTAGAACAAAATGATATTTTGGGAGAACTTCAGAATGGATTTGGAATCGACAGGCGGTTAGACGATAATCTGTTTGTTCTTACCCAGTGTATAGAAATATCGAAAATAGAAAACAGGCCCTTGTACGTAGCTTATCTAGATATCACCGGGGCGTATGACAACGTTAATCAGGAAATTTTGTGGGATATATTGAAAGAAGTGGGCATAGGGGACGACTGTATACAGCTTTCGAGGGAAATACACCCAGAAAATGCAGTTTGTACAGAATGGGAAGGAATAAGTAGCAAGGACAGCGTTGAAATTAGCAAGGGGCTGAGACAGGGATGTCCTTTGTCCCCGCTGTTATTCATGCTGTACATGGTGAGGATGGAAAAAGCGCTAGAAAGTAGCAACATTGGATTTAATTTGTCACACAAACAGGTCGATACGATGGTTGAGTAGAAGCTTCCAGGTCTATTTTATGCTGATGATATTGTCTTATTTGCGGACAGCCAAGATGATATACAGCGACTGGCAGATATATGCGGAAGGGAATGTGGGGCTCTGGGACTAGGATTTACTGCAACAAAATGTGGATTGATGGTATTCAATGATCACGAAGACCATGCGGTCTTTATACAGGGCCAAAAAATACCGAGGGTAAGCGAGTACAGGTACCTCGGAGTATGGGTAAATGAGGGGGATAGATATATGGAGGTACAAGAGAAAGCATCGGTAGCAAAGGGAAGGAGGAATGCTGCAGTTATGAAGCACAGAGCTTTATGGGGATACAATAGGTACGAGGTGCTTCGAGGGCTGTGGAAGGGTGTGATGGTCCCGGGGCTTACATTTGGGAACTCAGTGGTGTGCATGAAATCCGAGGTACAATCAGGAATGAATGTAAATCAAAGGACGGTGGGCCGCCTCGCGTTGGGCGCTCACGGGAAGACGACAAATGAGGCTGTAAAGGGTGATATGGGATGGACAGGCTTTGAAGTGAGGGAAGCTCAGAGCAAAATGAGATTCGAAGAGAGGCTGAGGAAAATGAAGGAGAGTAGATGGGCAGAGAAGGTTTTCAGGTATTTGTATAGAAAAAGCGTTGACACGCAGTGGAGAAAGAGAACTAGGTGGCTCACCAGTAAATATACGGCTAGCAGTGCGGGTGATATGGCAACAAGGAGCATTAAGCGGAAGGTCAGAGAGGCGGAGAGGACTTATTGGATGGCAGCGATGGAAAAGAAGCCGGCTCTGAGTAACTACCGCAAGGGAGAAAACGAAATAAGGAGGGAAAGGTTATATGATAATTCAAGGGGAGGCGCTTTGCTGTTTGAAGCAAGGTCGGGCTGCCTTAAAACGCGTAGTTATAAAGCGAGATTCAGCAACGAAGAAGAACAATGTACATGCTGCGGGGGAAATAAGGAAATGATGGAACATTTACTGATTAAATGTGGCGATATTCACCCAGGTATACGCGTGGGCACGAGTCTACAGGAAGCCTTGGGTTTTAGGGACAACAATGAAAAGCTGAACACGTCCGCGATAGAAATAAGTAAGAGCCGGTTAGAGTATTGGTGGCATAAAAGTAGAGATAAAGTACAAAAATAAATACTGGGGAAAAATAAGGACATTCTGCTTTAACGTGAATTTATATTTTTTTCGTATAATAACATAGATTTAATCAATGTAGATACGGTATTAAGCCAACTTGAAACAAGGAAGTTTTTTTTTCGAGCCTGGTGGCAGACATGTCACCGCCCCGTTATAAAGAGGACGCTCATAGCATCCATCCATCAATCCTTGTAATAATATCACTAGGTGGTGTTATAGGTGTTTCGTGTACGTTGATGATTAAAGATGATCGATGGCGCTGTTATAATAAGAAAAGGCGCTCGCTCTTGGTGCGCTTTCTCTTTAGCTCGGAGTCGCCGGATGGAAGTCAAGGCGGCGGAGCGATGAGCGCGCAAGGCGGCGTCAGTGCGCGCTCGCAGACAGAATCCGGCCGTGTGAGAACGAGGGGCCGAAGCGTGTCGTCAGGCTGCTCGGCGACGCCGCGAAAACACCGCAGTGCTAGAACGGGAGGCCGAAGCGGCACGGCAGCATATCACCCATACAAGAACCACTTTCTCTGCATTTCACCGATCACAAAGCGGTGATAATGAACGGACCACGTAAAGCAACAGTACAATAAAAGTTTGATGCTTAATATATACACGGTGTTTCACACTCTTTATATGATGCACTGGGCGAATTTCACGGAAGTTTCACGGCTTACCCATGATTTCCTCCGGAGATTCGCCCCACTCATCATCATTCACCCCGTGGATATGCTGTGATTTTTTTTCTTGAAAATCGGCGGTTGTTTATCGGAGTGTATATTTTTGGCGGAAATTTGGCGTTTATCGGAGATTATTTCTCGTAAATCCCCAATTCTCGGAAATTCAGAGTTTTGCATTATTCTCGAAACCCCAAAATCTAAGATCCATTTGTATCTGAATACTAAAACATCAAAACACACGAAGGACATTTTTTTCTAGAATGTTTCAATGAATAAAAACAAATACGTACAAGCGAAATACTTTAACACATAACACCTGTATTTGTGCGTGTAAACCCGTGTGCTTAAAATATTTCGCGAGGTTGCTGTCAGTGATCGAAGCGCGCTTCTTTCGATTGACGACTCTGAGCTTTCAAAATACCCTTCCAACGTTAGCGCTAGAAAGAGGAAGCGCCAGAAGACGCAGCGCTCAGCACTGGCCACTGGAAATTGTGAAGTCTCGAAAACGACAGGGGTTCAACAATGTTAGATATTTCATAGCACTGATAGTTCGCAAAATCACTCAGGAGCTGGCTCATGCCATGAGTTTCAAGAAGCATTAATTGAAAACTGGGCGCATAGGTTTTGAACGCGCAGGGCTGCTCATGCTTCACATTTGGATTCAGAATTTGAACACAGTACCAAAACGATTCCTGGTGTACTGTAGTTGATCGCACAGCTTCCTCTCGGATGTCTGCCTCCACTTTACGGCGACAGCATAGTAATATCCGTGAAAGTCTGCGACAGTCGTTAACTGGTCAGTATCATGAAGGAGGTCCAACAGACTTTTGACATCTGATGCGAAGACCTCGGTTGGATCACGTCATTGACTGATGAGTGCGTAGAAACGAACCCCCAGCATGGGATAAACTTGGTGTACCAGGGTACTCTCTGCTTCAAGTTCCTTGATGATTCAGAGCACGGCACACGAATTGGTCTTCAGACACCTCATCTTAACGAGCAAGTCGCGCACAGCTTCAGGTGATGAAATAAAACACTTGAGCTTCTCACACTTCGTCCCTTAGCTTCGTCGCTTTTCAAGAAAGACAGAATTGCGCCCCAGTTGTCTAAAATACCTTCAAGCTACATAAAGAAAGAACCACCACGACGGACATAGGGTTTTCAGCGATTTCAAGGACATGCTCATGGCCAAGCACGCAAGACCAAACTTACGGCGCAGCTCCCGCGACGACTTCAACAAAGCAGGAAAGTGCACAACTATATCGTGAACTACGTTAAACGAGCTCGTCCTCATTCCATCCTCAAGAGAGTTATTGCGTAGGTGGCACGGATCCTTGAAGTGAAGCGCCTTGAATTCGGGGTTGGCGAGTTGCAAATCCTTGTGAAGCTTCTGCATGTAGGAAGCTGAGTCGGAGAACAATGCAGCTACATCACTTAATACAGCTACGCGCTGTAAACTTTAAATCGGTCAAACCAGAAGATGTATCAATAAGCGCTTAGAAGTTGCCATTTCGATAAAGAATGGAACCAGGTCGTATTCGCCCTTGAAATCGGAGTTTATCGGACAAATCGGAATTGTCAAAAAATTTACCGGCGAATGTTTAACGGATTTTTTCGAATAAAAGCGAAAACACGGAGCCCTATTTATGAGGTATACCTGTCAATAAGGGCCCAGATAGCCTGCTATGTGAACAAAAGTTCATTCTAGTAGGAATATTTGTGGATGGCAGAGATGTAAGTCCTCAGATAATTTTTTAGACAGATTGACTAAAAAGTATTATGCCGGCCTTCTATATGCAGGGCTGAAAATTCTGACTTAAATTAACTAAACTGTACAATGATACGTACCTGGCGGCTATTTAATCTATGAGCGTTTTAATCCAAGCACACGGGCGTTCTCCAAATAAACTTTGCCGAAAAGCACTCGTTGTTACCAAGGATCGTACCTGCATCTTCATTTGAAATTTATAACCGCTGGCCACCATCGTGAGAGGCAGTGGCTTAGGGAACTTGTTGACTACGAGCCGACGCTTGCAGCTGCCTATTTGATCCGTTCCTGACTTCTCCGTTTTTAGAGTAGCCCACCCGCTTCCTCCGTGAATCGAGCCACAACTTATGGTGAATGCTGGCTGTAGAACCACTGTAAGCAACAACGCGCACGTACGCAGAAGGTCACGTGGTATCAAGGATCCCGCCCGGTCTACATTTTCCGAGGAGGGGCATTACACACAAAGAAAAAAATACAGGGAAGGAAGCAGACGGACGAAGGTGTGACGAGAGAGATAATCGATGCTTGAGTTAAAACGATAGAGTGGGCCTCTTAACGGATAGTACCAGGAGTGGATTATCGCTCATATTCCGCATTTTATTAATCAATGAATCAATCAATCAATCAATCAATAAATCAATCAATCAATCAATCAACTTTTATTTCTCATAGAGAAATAGGGGGGTGACGGAAAAAAAGCCGCAGTACTGCGGCTTGACAAAGCTCCGGCCCCCTACAAAGTCCAGCAGTAAAAATGATCAACAACACAAAAATTGATTTTGCTGGAAATAAAACATTTGATTTGAATGCACATTGACAGGAAGAGGCAAATGTAGCGATTACTAGGAAAAACATGAGAGGATCTGGTCTTTATACATCATTATACATAGTAATACACATTCATAAGACTAATGAAAAAAAGGACAAAAAAGAAAAACAGGAACAGTTGTAGGTAATGTTACGTGTACAACAGAAGTTGATAAATATTCGAACAAAAAACTGCAAAGGCAATAAATCAGTATTACATTGAGAACATAAAAAACGTTAAAAACATGCCGTAGTCATTGGTAAACGACATGAACGTAACATTCATTTGAACGAAATCTAAAACACATAGTAGTTACCAACACTGAGGACATTTCTCTAGTATGCGAAATGTTATAGCCTCGGTTTATTATGTGGACCATGATAATAAGTCCTATTGGTGAAAAAAAAAAAGATTACAATTTCAACGCACCGTACAAAAAAATTCATATGAAAAAAAAAACAAAAAAATACTAAACAATTTCCGAAAGAGAATGAGCAAGCCAAATGCACACAGTCAAAGAGAGAAAAAAAAACGCCATTTGAAAACAGATGAACCGTACGTATCATTCATTCTGCGACTGATGAATACGACTAGATGTTAGTGTGAAACGAAGTCTAATCTTCACCCGATAAGAATGAGCGAAAGGTGCGTGCTGAGGCCGACTGAGCGGCTATGCCATGTTTTGCATATTTGTTTAAGATTACAGCTAGTTGATACGATACAGACTGATTGCCATAGTTCGTGCGGCATATTGGCTGGATCCAATCATCCTGACTTCTTGTGTCGTATGTATAGTGACGTCTTGCTAGGCGAAACGAACTGATGAATTCGGTGTTATTAGTCCTCATGGCGAGACGGTATGTACAGGAAAGACGGAATGCGTAGACGAATTTAACTTTGAGTATAATATATGCTTCAAAATAAGGGGCAGTATGAGTTAGAGGTGTGCACGGGCTCCGGGTAGCCCGAAAGCCCGAGCCCGACCCGGCCCGCGGGCCGGGCTCGGGCGTGCCGACGTATTTTCACCTCGGGCAGGTAAAGCACGTAAAGCACTGCCTCTGTTGCACTCCGACAGACAGACAGAGAAGTAACACCACCTGAGCTAGTGACGGCGCCACGGGACTGTTCGCGTTAGATATGAGTGAAAATGCACGCGACAGCGACCCGACGTAGATCGCCTTCGTGCAAGCTGACGCTTGCATGGGCACATCCCATACACGTGACGGCTTTGGCGAGCGAACTCCATTGTTGCTGGCATGAGGCCGTCTACTTGTAATTTGTAATCTGTGCAATAGAGACTGCTCGTAGTGTGTCGCTTGATCATATTTGATATGCTCAATAAAATGCCAAATTACCGGAAAACGATGTTTTGTTTTCGCAGTGAAACTTCGAAAAGCCGGGCCGGGCCGGGCCCGAAATTGTGTTTTCGTACGTCGGGCCGGGCCGGGCGGGCTCGCAGCCCTTTGCCGTCGGGCTCGGGCGGGCCTTCGACAAAGTCAGCCGGCCCGGCCCGGGCCGGGCTCGGGCTCGGAAATACGGCCCGTGCACAGCTCTAGTATGAGTAGCATACGAAACGTTGGCTATTGCACGAATTGCGCGCTTTTGGCATATACCGAGTTTTTTCAAGTTGTCAGAGGATGTAGTACCCCATACAAGATGACAATAATTTAATGTCGATAAAAATAATCCATTGTATATCAGACGTTTTCTGGTAATATTTGACAGTTTTTATTAATTAACGCAGTGACGGAATTTAACTTCTTGCAAACATTTTGCACATGCTTATTCCACGACAATGTTTCTGTGAAAGTGACACCCAAAGCTTTGATCTCTCCAACAACACTAATTACGTCATTATCAAGATACAACTTTTTTGTCAGTTCAATAACTCTTTCTAGTGCGGAAAATTATGGCTTGAGTTTTTTTTGTGTTAATTTTCAAGGAATTTCTTTTTGACCACGCTGATACTTCTGCAAGCGCATCATTAGCTAAAGATACCAACCCATCCGGCTTTACTCCGCTGAAAAAAAAGGGCTGTATCATCAGCGTAACCTACCCACTTACAATTAAAAAAAGAGGAAAAAATGTCGTTTATGTAGACGATGAATAAGAGCGGGCCGAGTATACTGCCCTGGGGCACCCCGGACTTCAGGCGTTTAGTCTTTGAATTGAAAGTGTCATTTGTGACAAATTGACTTTTATGGCGAAGGTATGAACGCAGAAGGTCATTGGACCTCCCACGCACGCCATAGTGTTCTAGCTTATACAGTAGTAGGTTATGTTGCACACAATCAAAAGCTAGTACTATATTTTTTGTCTTCAAAGGCATCTATTATACATTCTTTTTGAGCAAGTAGTGCTTGTTGTGTGGATTTTCCTTTCAAGAACCCGTACTGGGCCAATGAAATGAGAGAGAGTTTATTCAAGAAGCGAACAAGTCGTGCGTGAATAATCTTTTCCAGGCCTTTTGATAAGATTGGGAGTATAGAAATTGGTCTAAAATTTCCCAAATCATTTTTTCGCCCCCCTTGTGTATGGCAATTACCCTTGCTGTTTGCATTTTTCCTGGAAAACAGCTACTTTCCAAGGCGCTATACTTCACCTGTTCTGTACCAGCCTTCGGGATCCGTGCATGGCTCGTCTTCCATTCCCAAATAGCCTCGCATAAGACCGGGTCCTCGAATCACGAGCTCACCATGCTGCATTGGACCGAGTGGTTTCTTCGTTTCAGTGTCTATCACCTGCACCGTTGAACGTGAGGATAGTAAGATTGAGTCATAAGCAGTAAAAGGATTCACGATTTCTTGAAACGTGAAGGCTTCCGAGGTGTAGCAGAAATTTAAATCCATAATCACTGCATCTATTGTTCGGGGTTGACATAACAGTAAGTGTTCATCTCTGTAATGGCGCAGATTAGAAACAAGACAAGCTAGACGCAATGTACAAAACAAGAAAAGATATAAAACACAATAGATTATACAAGGTGACTTAAAATATGTCGTAAAATTGTCTGCGGATAATTTTCTTGGTTACCGGTCATTGCACGGGCTTCTATCGTTTCCCAGAAAATATCCAGTGTCGGGCCCCTCTGAGTACCAAATTATACACCAAGCATTTAAAACGTGTTCTGTTTTGCATATGCATTTGTGGTGCGTTTTTAGTTAGTGAATGAAAAGCGTAAATGTGTCTCGCTCTGAGCCTCCGCGTCCGTCTCACTCGTGAAGCGCCAACAATGCAAAACATCGCTAAAATGACAGCGTTTTCTTCTGCAACACCTTGTCTTATCGACTTGGGCAAGGTCATTCAGCCATTATTTGAGCGCCACCATCGCGTGCAGTGAACACAGACGGCGCGGACCACTGCTGAAAATACGCTGAAAGAGCGTTCTATGCAGTTGTCGCTTTGCGGTGTAATTGTATTGTATCGCATGCATTTCTTTATTGGTTGTAAAACAGTGAACGAGCTTAGCCCCTGTACGCTGGTGCCAGATACTTTTCTCGTTGGAGCTACGAAATACTAATACTTCCACTCAAGAAAGAAGCATCATAAATACTTAAGTGTAAGAATCAGTAGAGTTACAAAGAAATATGAGCTTCTGGTAAGGTCAGAAATGTGCACAGAAGCCAAGATGAAATAACTCACATCAGGCACGTAGCCACGATTTTTGTTTGGGGGCGCCCAAGGCCTACTTGTTCGAAAGTCTTTCCATGCGAAGGTAAAAAAAAGGTCAGGCAATATAGAAGGCTGGATGAATTTTGGGGGGGAGGGGGGGGGGGCCCGGGCCACCCTGCCCTCCCCCCCTTGACTACGTGCCTGACTCATACTGAAATGACAAACAGCTAGAATAGTCCGCGTTAGACAAAATGATAGCGTGTGCGCGTATTTTCACTAGTCGCCAAAATTGTTGCTACATAATAAATATTATTTTTTTGGAGGTAGTTAGGGTGTGGGGGGGTTAACAGGGTGCGATACGCCATCACTGTTTTCATTTCATTTACGGTTAAAAGTTCAAAGTGCAAACTTAAGCGTAAGCAATGTGTAAGTGGGCGTCACGTATTATCGAGCGCGCAATTAACGTACCATGGCTTCCAGGCCCGCTCCTAGACGCCCAACTGATGTGAACCTGGGCGGTGAATCGTAGAGACCTCCCGATATGAAGACGATCTCGGTTTTTCCATAGACTGAAAAATATAAAATGGACATCCGCGAGCAATTACCGAGCGGGCCCAATTTCTTTTGTGTACAATATCTTTCCACGAAGTAGGCTTGAAGCGATAGTGGAATCGATACAATATATTTAATTGTTAAGGTGGTGGGTAGTCGGCGTAGCTAAGTGGTAAGCAAAGTCCTGCGGGCAGCAGCCCGCGTCCGGGTCTCGCGCACTTTCGAACTCCATCTTTCGCTCTTCCATGCTGCATGACAGCGTACAGGGTGTTTCAGTGGACTCGAGCTAAGCTAACATAGAAAAACGGGAGGGAAAAATGACATTACTATGGAGCCTACTGCGGCGTGTTAGTCACCGCCTTGCGTAAACTGATAAATATTTCGGTTAGCACTGAATACCTCATACCTCATTAACTATCCTAACAACTATAACTTATTTATATAATCGCCTATTCTCACATGTAACGTCGCGCACTATATGCGGACGTATCATACTGTCACTAATCCCGTTAATGGGGATGGCAATCACCGGGCGGATTCGAAGGGATCGCGTCTCGGCCCTCCGAACGCGCACCACGAAAGCGCGGACAATTTAGAGTTGGTCTTTTTGGTGCGCCAGCGAACGCCGGTTGTGGTCCAAAGACCGAGTCAGAGCCGAGAGTCGATAACACAAACGAAAACGAAATATATTCTCGCTCATTTAATCTGTGATGCATTATATTACATTATATATCTTGTATTTGAAACTGGGTTTTTCCCGACAGCCCTGAAAAAAGCAAAAATTATTCCCGTCTTTAAAAAAGGCGACAACCGTTTAATCTCCAATTACTGGCCTATAGCAATTATCTCATTCTTCAGTAAAATCATAGAAAATTACACCATCTCCCACTAAAGGGGACCATGAGGCGATGCGAAGCCGGAGCACCTGCACGATCGCGTTCCGTTGGCGTTCGTTGGGCATGCTACCGACCTCGCGTCGTGGAACGCGAAGAGGGACGCTACGCGCGTCGTATCTTCCATCTAGCCTGGCCGTTAATTCTCACAGGGCGAGCGGGGAACGCGGTCGACAGGCGGGCGAGAGGGGGGCAGCGTAGGAGAGGAGAGAGAAGGGGAGGGGACACGCATGCGCTCGAGCTCATCGCGCGTTGCGCAGGAGCCCGCGTTTCAGAGGAAGAGTGGAAAGGGGGAGAGGAGAGGGGTATGAGAGAGGGGGAGGGGAAAGGAAAAGTGGAAAGAGGGAAAGTGGAGAGTGGAAGGAGAGAGGGAAAGTGGAAAGGGGAGAGGGTGAGTGGAGAGGAGGTGTGTGGAGAGGGTATGCGCATGCGCAGTAAGGGTGGTCACGCCGCACACCACCACCACCGGATTGAGCTCGGCCTTAAGATACTTCGCATCTAAAAGCCTTTTGTGGGACGCTTAAGGTGTTATTTAGATAAGTTTCATATTTTTTCTATAAGCAGTTTGGTTTAATGCCCGGTTACTCAACTGAACTAGCCATGATATCCCTAACTGACGAAATTAAATCTGCTATGGACAGCGGTTGTGTTGTTGGAGGCCTTTTTCTTGACCTTTCAAAAGCATTTGATTCTATTTCACACGTCATTTTATTTCTGAAACTAGAGTCAATTGGTGTATCTGGCATCCCACTAGAACTAATTCGTAGCTATCTGCGTGATCGAGAACAGTTGGTATATGTGTCCGGTACCTTTTCCAACCCTAAATTCATCAACATCGGTGTTCCGCAGGGTTCAATTTTGGGCCCGCTTTTATTTTTAATTTACATTAACGATCGTTCTCATTGTCTGGCACAATCGTCCTGCATACTCTATGCGGACGATACCACTATAATAACTACAGATAAAAAGGTTGACTCGATGTTGTTTAAACTAAATACCGACCTGATAAATATCGTTAAATGGTTCAATAAGAATAAATTAAATATAAGTGCTAAAAAGTCAAACTTCGTTGTATTTTCGTCACCTAATAGAAATATACCTAGGAACCCCTCTGTCTACGTAAGCGATACTCAAATTCACTCTACCTCTAGTACAATGTTTCTCTGGGTCGAACTTGATGAACATTTAAAATTTAAGTCGCATGTATAAGAGCTTACGCGGAAAGCCGCATATGCCATTCGAATCTTGCTAAAAGTTCGCCCTTTCTTTCGTTTTGAAATATTGTTGTCACTTTACTACGCTTCCTTTCACAGCAACATAATATATTGCATTCCGTCATGGGGAAATACGTATGCCACTCATTTATCAGCCATCCAACATCTTCAAAACCAAGCATTGAGAATAATAACGTTCAGTAGCTTTATGTCCAATGCATAATCCTTACTCTGTTCACATGGAATTTTATCGGTTCAGAAGCTGGTCAAATATTTTCTCGGTATTCTTATCTACAAATATGTGAATGGAAAACTTCCTATTCCTTTACTAAACTCAAGTCCGTTTTCTCAGGCGTCATCTACTCGTTTTGCAAAGGCTAATAACTTCCTTTTACCCAAACCCAGGACTAATTATGGCAAGTTTACCATAAAATTTTCGTCTATATCCTTGTGGAATTCTTTTCCTTTGGAGATTAAAAATAGATCCTCGAAATTTTTAAAAAAGGCTTGCGCTCGCAAATATTAAATTCATAGTGCTTCATATTATACAGAGTATGTTATTCCATTTTTGTGTTCTTTTGGGCTTATCTGCATATCTTGTATAACTTATAGTCGCTACCTCGTTCTTATCTGTATATTTTGTATATCTCAATTTTTCTTTCCTTACCGTCATAATGCTTGATATTATACTGAGTGAATGTTATGGCATTTTTGTGTTAGCTTTTTGTGTTATCTACACATTTTGTATAACATATATTCGCTAATTCGCACTTCTCCATATATTTTGTATATCTTAATTTTTCTATCCTTACCACTGTTTACTATTGCGTTGTATCTCTGATGAATGATTTTATAGGAGGTCTCACTCACAGTCTCGCGACTTTGAGACCTCCTTCTGTATTTTTATATAACACATGCAATTTATCACTTTTATTTCAATTTCAAATCAAGCTCAAAAAGTTCAAAAGGTAATACAAAAATCGCAGCATTTCCACGGAGTGAATGATGATGAGTGGGCGAAGCTGCGGAGGTTCATCGGTAAACCGTGAATCTTCCGTGAATTCTGCCCAGTACATCATCACCGACGTGAGATAGGGCGCGTTTATACTAAAGGTTCGATGAGTTATGACGACTTGCAGCTCACTTTAATTTTACATGTACGCTGTGAATTTTCATTGTTTAGAAAACCATTGCTTTAGAAAACATCTGGCGTCTTTCGTTAAGCAGCTGGCGTCTTTTCCTCTTGCTTTAGAAACATCTGGCGTTCTTCCGTTTTGCTTTTACAAAACATCTGGCGTCTTTCGTTGGTTTATTTCATCAATCAACAGCGTTTTGAACAAAATTGTTATTGATTAATCACGCACAGGAGAAATCTCACCAGGCACTACCTTGGAGGTAAAGAATGGCTGCTAATGGGAATGAGAGACAGAAGAAGTCGGCTTTTAGCTACCGCTGCGAATTTTTTATTGTTCAACAACGCACAGGAAAAATCTCCCACCGGCACCACCTTGGAGGTCAAAGCGCAAGACTGGTTACGGACTACGACTACGACTACGAGGGACGAACGGGTGCCGCCTTAAGGAGCTTCGCCCCTAATAGAATGAACACATGCGCACTCGGCTGGTACCAGTTACAACTTCTCAATATAACTCAGACGGTACTAACACACCGGGAACTAAGCAAACAGATCACACGCTACAAATCCAATCTCATGCATTACAACTATTCAAGGACAGCTAAAGTCCTGAATATGCAATGGCGTATCCAGTCCACAATCCTTGGACGGTACTTGAATGCTTCTCTTCTGGGAAACACTCACGCCAGCTCTAGCGTTGATCGCCGTAGTTCAACCGTCGTCGTAACTTGCCACGGATCACACGGCGTAGTCCTCCAATTCTTCAAGATCGACGATCGACTGACCGCACACTATCATAAACACGTCTTCTTTGGCTGACGGAGCCACACTCAGCTTACTTCACCATATCCGGGCCGACTGACTCACTCACTCCTTCACTGTCTGACTCGTTGTCGTCGCACGCTTCTATCTCCTCTCCCGAGGGTTCTAGAAGCGTCGGGAGCGTTCTCCGGCGTGTAGCACAGCCAAAGCTAGGGAAAGGGCGAGAGCTTTCTCATAGGTTCGAATGGCGGCGGCGTCGCTAGGCATTGCATCACGCTTCTCTTCCAGATGTTTCCAGGCTTTGCCGGGCGTAAGGGATTCTTTATTTCTTTAAATGGAAAGGAGGAAGACGCTAGGAAAGAGGGGGAGAAGTGTACGATTTGTACGACAACTGCCTCTCAATGATCGCGTTGTCTGCGTCTGGCTCGAGTGGGTGAGGAGGATGCGGGCGTCTTTTTATACTTGTTTTTTTGTCGTTCGTGCTTCATGGGCGAGTGGCTCGCGCCGCTCTACCCCGCTGCTGTTTGAAAGCGGCCGCGCGCGCGCTTAAATTCCCTGAAACTTCGTGAAGTAGCGGCATACGTGCATAAAAGCCCGCCTCCTCTCTTTTCCCCCTCCTCCGCCCTCTCCGAGGCTGACGCCGCGTCGGTATTGGCCAACTGCCGTCACGTGGGACCGCTCGGAGCGTTCATTTGCTAACAGTCGCTCGCGACTGCCATCTTTGCTCCCGAAGCGCGGGCTCGCTGGTTCTCAGCGCATGCGTTTTATGAATACGCACTTTCCATTCCGCGTGCGTTGTGCTCTGAGATACCTTGCACACAAGACCGACGTCACGTTTGGTTGCCATGGGCTTCTGCTGCGCTTTCGGATGCCGAAACAAAACAAGTAAAGGCAGAAAGCTGTTCATGATACCGTCCGGGAAGCGCAACGAGTTGCGAAGGAAAGCTTGGTTACACCGAATCGGAACTTTTGGCCGACGTTTTCAACGCAACTTTGCGAGGTAAGCTGCTGTCCTCTCGCTATAAGTACTCGTAGAGGTTCGCGCAAATCGCTGCGCGCTGTAACGCCGTAGACACGTCTCAGTTAATTGTGCAGTACGTCGCTATTCCTCACGCGTTTTATTGCTGCTTCTGCGGGGTCTGTACTAAATGTTTTTTTTTTTTTTCAAGAATATGTGGTTACGTTTTCTGCTTGACGTATTGTGCCTACTGGTCTGAGTTTGCGGTATTGGTTTGTGCGCCTAGCATGGCACGCCGACTACGGAGGCACGCCGACTGACGATCGAAAATGTGATTGGTCGATACCACGAAAGATCGAAAAAGGGTGTATATTTGATGTTTCCGATTTTCCTGATAATTTTGTATGTTGTGCACATATGACTGCACAGCACGAAATCGCAGTTCGTTTTCAAATAAAAAATTTTTTCAACACAGGAAAATTCGACAAGTGTCGCCGGTTGACGACGACCATTTTACGAAGAGTGCGTTTTCGTAAATTCGCAATCATGCTGGCAGCCACTAAAGCTATATATTACAAATATCTTTCTTTTTGGCGGAAGTAGAAGTAAAGAGGAAATAGCTCTTATCATTTCATGGAATTCTGAGTAAATTATGTATTTTTAAAAATTCACGAAAACGCTGCGTTTTTGAAAATCAGTCAAATTTGGGACGCTATGGCTACTTCTGTGAACATCTTAGCTTGTTCATATTTGCAGTATGAATAGGCCTTTATGTGAATAATGAACCTCTGCATTTGCATTTCTCTAATAATTTTCAAAGTAATAAATTTTCATGCTCGAAACACGAAAAAGAGAAAAGTGCTCCTCAATTCGAAAATCTATAATAAAAAAGCCCAATCTCAATTTTGTTCAAAGTCCCCCAAAATGTTCTCAAAGAACTGCAGAATGATATTATGAAAAAACATGTTGCATCATTTTTATTAGAACAAAAGCAGAAAATGTCAAACATTGTGTTTCCAGAGCGTAGTGGCCACTGCGTAAAGGACATCTCTAGTAACAAGAAAATACAGTAACACGTCTTTTTTCTTCTCTGAGCTTCGCTAAACAGCAGTAATGATCTATTGTTGTAAAGTGGGAACTGTTTTGTAAAGAAAAAAAATCGTTCCAATTAAATGCATTCGCGTGGTTTGCGACTTCACGCCAGTGTTAGACATCCCTCAGTCCACAGTATGCACTTTCAGTTGTAGCCTCCTTTTCTTTCATCTATTTCAGTTAAGTATAATTCATATCTTGAGTGCTAAAGAACGCATTCCCTCCATGCGTCTCTTATGATGACGTGCTGGGCCAGAATTGAGAGATTGTTATAAAAGCCAAGGTATCTTCATGAATGGAAATGAATTTCCGGAGAGCGGTCGCCAAGAGGTGTGGTTTTTGTTGGCCCAAATATGTACAGTGGTCAACTCTCATGTCTATAACGCCGGAGCGTCGTGCTCGTAACTGCATGAGCGACATCTACAGCTTGAAACGGGCCATATCAGAGCATGCGCAGTGTCACTGATGCGCTCGCCATGTAATTTCCGTCCTTGTTATCGCCGCGGCCGCGACAACTGATTTCGCCGTCAGAAGCGCTGTCAACCGTATAGCGCCCAAAAAAAAGAGAGTGCAATCACCGGATCGGCGTGTTTTATACTTCGCACTTATTCTAGGTTCGCAGTATCATATCATACCGACAATGCGCCGGACAATGGATAAACTTATAAGTGGACGCAAATCTGCTGCTGGGACAATGTGACCGCGAACGGCAAATCAACGCGCAGCATAGCTTTCATCGCGCGCTGACAACGGTCCGCTTCGTTTCCTTTTTTTCTTTTTTCTTTTTTGTTTTTGTGATAAACTGTTGACAGCGCTTCCAACGGCCAAAGCAGTTCTTGCATTCGCGGTGATCACCAACGATGGAAAATGCAAGGTAGGCGCATCAGTGGGGCTGCGCATGCTCAGAGGTGCCCCGTTTTCAACTGTAGATGTCGCTCGTGCAGTTCGGAGTACGACGCTCCGTCGTTATAGATATGAGAGTTGACCACTGTACGTTGTCAAACCTTATGGGATCAATGCAGAGTTTAAAAAGAATCGATTACGTGAAGATTGGTGGCAGCAGTTCTGGCCACGGACAAAACACGTTTTGTTTGCATTGCATCTGCTTTGTTTTGCACATCCTTCTTTCTCTTGAAGCAGTGCTGGCAGATCTGGTTTCCCTCTTGAATTGAGCGCGTATCCTTCCTCATGACCCTCCGCAAAAGAGTCTCGATCCGATATCTTCTACGTAACGAAAATTCCGCTGCAGCGGAATTTTCTTTTTGTGCACCATGAGGCAGTCCGTACAAAATCTCGGCCATGGCTATAACGCCTACCCATAGCCACCTTCAGAGCGTAGGATAGTGATCGCATCAAAGTGAAGCACAATTTGGATGCTTAACTTCTATTCCAGGTGGTGTTTGGCTGACTGGCACAGCCGTACTCTTTGCTGTCGTCTGCTCAGGCGGGCGTCCATCGCGCCGCCCTTTGCACCTGTCCGCCTAACGCATGCTACTCCGTTTACACGAGTGCTTGTAGCGCGGGCCACTCGATCCGCCACACGATCCGCACGGTGCGGATCCAGAGACCGGGCGGGAGAGCGACGAGCGGTGAAAAATGTATCGTGTAACCAACGCAATCGACACCCCAGCTTTTTCTCGTGCATAGCGACAAAGCCTGGCAAACAATGTGTGGCTGCTGTGCTTAGGTTGCACTGCGGTACTCGCCGTTCACCACTGCCGCCATTTGCGATTTCTCACATTGTTACAATGCATGATCGACTCAGCTACACATATTTCGCGTTTAGCTTCGTAAGTTTTATATAAGCGCATTTACTAAAAAAAAATTATCCAGAGGAATGAAAATGTCCGTGCTGCCCGTCGACGAGGAATGTAAGTGGTGTCGCAAATGCATTTAATTGGAACGATCTTTTTTTTTCTTTACAAAACAGTTCCCACTTTACAACAATAGATCATTACTGCTGTTTAGCGAAGTTCAGAGAGGAAAAAAGACGTGTTACTGTATATTCTTGTTACTAGAGATGTCCTTTACGCAGTGGCCACTACGCTCTGGAAACACAATGTTTGACATTTTCTGCTTTTGTTCTAATAAAAATGATGCAACATGTTTTTTCATAATATCATTCTGCAGTCCTTTGAGAACATTTTGGGGGACTTTGAACAAAATTGAGATTGGGTTTTTTTTATTATTGATTTTTGAATGGAGGAGCACTTTTCTCTTTTTGGTGTTTCGAGCATGAAAATTTACTACTTTGAAAATTATTAGAGAGATACAAATGCAGAGGTTCATTATTCACATAAAGGCCTATTCATACTGCAAATATGAGCAAGCTAAGATGTTCACATAAGTAGCCATAGCGTCCGAAATTTGACTAATTTTCAAAAACGCAGCGTTTTTCGTGAATTTTTAAAAATACATAATTTGCTCAGAAGTATATGAAATGATAAGAGCTATTTCCTCTTTACTTCTACTTCCGCTAAAAAGAAAGATATTTTTAATATATAGCTTGAGTAGCTGTCAGCATGGTTCCGAATTTACGAAAACGCATTCTTCGTAAAATGGTCGTCGTCAACCGGCGACACTTGTCGAATTCTGCTGTGTTGAAAAAAATTTTTATTTGAAAACAAACTGCGATTTCGTGCTGTGCAATCATATGTGCACAACATACAAAATTATCAAGAAAATCGGAAACATCAAATATACACCCTTTTTCGATCTTTCGTGGAATCGACCGATTGCGAAACTTCAGAGATTCGGCGCAGTTATTTTGAAGAAACAAAGCTGCAGTGCGAAAGCTCACATTAGGAGTGGTACTATCTGTTTGTTTTTGTTGCGTGCTCGGCTTTTTTTTCCTGGACCAAATAGCTTGCTCTGGATCTTTTACGTCGACAGATCCGCCGGTGGACTTGCGATAGAAGGTACGTAGGCAAAGCGTTCGTGCCCAACCGATTCGCAGGGTGCGTTCATCGTGCAACGAACCTCACGTGTACGTGTTATTTAGCGCGAAGGTTTACGTGCCATTTCGTGTGGAGGTTCATATCCGCGAGTGGCTTTCCGCCGCGGTGGAGCAGAGGTTATGGTGCTCGGCTGCTGACCCGAAGGTCGCGACTGACCGCGGCGGTCACATTTCGATAGAGGCGAATAGCTTGAAGCCAGTGTGCCGTGCGGATGTCAATGCTCGTTAAAGAACATCAGATGGTCAAAATTTGCATAGCCCTCCACTACGGCGTCTCATAATCATATCGTGGTATTGGGACGTAAAACCCCAGATGATATTATATCTGCGAGTGGAGCTCTCGCGAAGGAAACGTTTACGGTGGCGGGCTAGTTTATTCGTTCGCTTGCTCGTTCATTGAGCAGCCAGTATAGTTCCTATGTCATGTACGTCTACGAGGCGCACTTGCGCACCATGGTTGGTGCGTCTGATCTCTTAAATCTCTTAACGAATCAACCATCGCTGTCTAAATGTATCGACTGGAAATGATGTACACCTTCTGGCGCATTCTTCTTTCAATATAGCTCCGAGCTGCTGCTTAGACTGACAGTCATTTTCTAAATAAATAACAGTCGCCACTCTTTCACTAGCAAAATACCGCCAACACCCATTGCCCATGTGTTTTCTGCCCTCCAAAAACTGTCTGCATCCTTTGTGGAGTCTACTTGTCCCTCACCAATAACCGTCCTCTGGCTAGTTTGCGCTTCCTTTCTTGAAAACTCGGCGCTGGCCACTTTCCTATCAATGATGCTTTTTGATAACACGCATGCCATTCGTGACCTGGAAGTACCGTGCGCCAGGCGATAATGCAAGGAAAGACGCGCGAGGTTGGTGGTTATTGTTTCGGGACAGGAATACGCCCCATAGCACGCCCTTTTTGTGAGGTTTCTAAACAGTTAACAGGAAATAGCGAGCGCAGAGATTTGGTGAAAAAGAAAAAAAAAAAAACAAGTCCGCCAGATGCTGGATATTGTTTTGTGGGAAAAAGATGCCTCAAATACGCCCTTTTGCATTGCAGTGTACAGTGCTACATAATACAGGCACGTATAGCCGCGTTAACTACATTTACCGGTACTTCGGAACGGCTACCTCTAGTGCGTCCTGGCAGCCTCATTGCGCCACTGCCATGCGCGGCGAATTCGCCTCGCGAGGACGACGTGTACAATGTATAGGTTTCAGAAGGCTTCATGTAGAGCGGGACATTAACATTCAACATCACACATGCCCTTTACAAGCATGTCCTAACATCTCCTAAACAACATATAATTAAAAAGAAGGATACCAAAAGCTAGACGGCTATACTCGCGGACAACTTTTCTTGGCATTGAAGCGAAGGCTACAGAGCCACAATGCACGTATCCTACCGCTAATGAATGTAGTCCCACAATTGCGTCCGTATTTTCTGCGTGAGATATATAAAATGCTCTTTCATTTTCTAAATGTAGCTTTTTGTGACGGAAAGCAGCGCACACAAGCCAGATATCTGCATTTCTTTTACTTTATACGTTGTCACTTTGCGTTTTTACGTGCGTGAAAAAGTCGCGCCTTTTACCCGTACCTTAGACGCTAAGCAGCGTTTGCGTCGAAGTGCAACGCTAGCCATCACACTCCACGGCGTTACGAGACGCGCGCCAAACCGGACTACTTCGCGTAGCAGTACATGTGCAGACGCTCCGCCCCCGTAGCTTTCCCTTCAGTGCCAAGAAAAGTTGTCGGCGAGTATAGTGCGAATTAGGGTGCCTTGATGCGCGTTTTGTCCGCAGGGGGGCGCACACATCGAGGCACACTAGTGCGAATGCTTAAAGGTGTGGTGCCACCAAATCTGTGGCTTGCGCATTCTTTGCTGTAAGCGTTTCCTATAGCTCCAGGAAGCATGATGCACGCATCAAGATTGTTGTATTCTCGCTGAATAATGTAATATCGCCTTTTGATGTGGACAACTTTCGGTTTCGGTTTCTGGGCGCCGAGGTTGGGCAGTGACGTAGAAGTGTAGGAGGCGTGGCCACGTGACCACACAAGGCTGTGACGCACTTAGCCAGGGAGCGATCGAAACTCGGCGAGTGCTGCAGCAACCGATGCTTTGCCGGTACTATAGTGAATTAGAATATATTCTAGTTCATTACAGCCGGTACGTACGTTGCGGAAGTGGCGGAGGTCCGGAGGTCACTCACTTTACTACAGCAGATTTGCTGTGACGTCACTACAACTTTCGTTGACCATCCTACAGATCTACGTCAGTGTTGGCGCGCTAGCGATGGGTTTCGATCGGGAGAATGGGCATTTAGTACTCTTTGGAAGTGAATTAAAATATATTCTAAACGTTTGCAGTGTACGACCCTTCGTGTGGAATGTCCTTGCCTACAGAGGAAACCCACAACAGGCTTGTTATAGCCTCGAAATTTGATGGCACCACCCCTTTAAAGCGTGCCGCCTGGCAAGCAAGCGCTCTCTATGGGAAGCGTCGTCTGCTACGCAAGAGCAAGGTAGGTGGCGCCATGCTCGAAAAGAGAGTGCGAAGGAGAAGAGAACGAGGAGGAACGCGAGCGGAGGAGGAAAGTGTCGCTACTTTGAGAAGTTTTAGGGGCTTTACGCGCGCTTTATAACGCGCTCGTTTGTGACACTGCCCCCCACTTCAAGAATATTATCACAGTATTCAAACAACACAAATGAGCGCGTGCATACAAACCAAAAATGTCCCATATACAAAGTCCATAACTCAGTCCACCACACAATGCGCGTCACATTCATAATAGAATTCTTAATACAATTCACAGAGAATTTCAATGTGACGACATATGAAATATAAACTCAAGTACATAAGTACAACACACCAACATACATTTCATATAAACAATGCGAACGCACAAAACAAAGTTCTTCATTTACAACGCTTATACAGTTATATCAATAGCACTGTACACATAATGCTACGCAAACAACACTTGGGCTCACTAGCCATACACACTTGACACAGGATATAATACCACAACACATTCAACTCAAAACACTTCAAACACTTTCAACTCCAACACCCTGTCCTGTTTAAATCGTGTCGCGCTTGCGCCCCTTCTTTCGGTGCTCGCTCGCTCTCTTTTTGTTTCTCCTCCTCTTCTTGCGAGCCGTCCCCTCTGACGGTGTCCGAGGAGGTGTCTCTGCAGCCGTCGACACGTTCGACACTAGCAAGGCGTCGTCGTGTTCCTTAGAACATTCTCGGTGCTTCGTCAACATCTACGCGTCTTGGTGTTTTGCCTGGACGACCAACCTTGTCATCTTTTTAGCCAAAGATAATGGCGGCCGCTCAGTTGCAATGCCATCTGCTCGGCGCGTCTTCACAGCCGGTACAGTGACCGTTGGTCTCTCACTCTTGACATTCTCTGACACCTCGACTTCAATTTGAGCTCGGGCGACATCTTTCTTGGGATTCTCTTCCGCGGATCCTTCTCTTCGCGGTGTCCGAGCTGACGAGGGCTCCATTTTCGGGTCTTCTCCCAGACGTACTGGATCGTCCTGCCCTCGCGCTCCGGAGTTTTTTTCCAATGATTAGGTCGATTAGGGGGTTATTTATGCACAGGGCAGTAACTCTCCCGCTGAAGTAAGGGGTCTCAACCTCAGTCTTAGCTTCAGGAAGCATTCGAATGGAACTATCAAGCAGGCGAACAGGGTTGGTATTGCCTGTGAACTCACTGTCTCGGACCAATTCTTTCGCACAATAACAGCGGTGCATCCACTATCTCTTAGTACTGTGACTTCCTTTCCACCAACCTTCCCCTTAAGTGTCGGCATTCCTTTCGTTGTGTCTGTTGTCATTGCAGCAACGATGAAATGCATCTTCTTCCCGCTCTTCAGCTGGTCAATTCATCATTGATCGCTTCTGTTTGCACTTTTGGCGGGGCATACGCACAAGCCGTTTGGTGGGCTTTATTCGCATTGTTTCGAAATGCATCTGCTTTGTGCCGACTTTGTCCACATTTAAATCACTTCATCACACTGGGGCGTGAGAAGTTGGTCCGACATCTGTTCGCGCGATGGCCCACTCGGGTACAAAGAAAACATCGCGGAACACTCTCCAGTGCACGCTTGTTTTCTCCAGGTGCCGATTTCTTCGACTCCTCGTGAACCTCCTTTTTTACTTTGGCCAGATTCGTGCCACCTTGCGCTTCCAAGAATTGATCGGCCCATTCAAGCATGTCCTCGAGCGATTTAGCTCTTCTCTCTTTCAGATACAGCGACAGGCTCGGGTGGCAACTGGTGAGAAATTGCTCTCTGATTAAAAGCTCTCTAAGCTCACCGTACTCCTGCGCCGTCTCTGAAAGTTCGATCCACCCTTCAAAAAAAATGGCTGAGCCGCGCGGCATACTGCGTTGCGGTCTCGCCATCAGCTGGCTTTCCCGTACGGAAGCGATCTCGAAAGCCTTCTACGGTGAATCTAAATCACTTCAGTAAAGCAGCTTTCACTTTCGTGTAATTAGCTGCATCGGTAGGTGTCAGCCTACCGTACACACTGAGCGTTTCGCCACTCAAACAAGTGCTCAAAGCCGTTGCCCATTGCTGCTCCCGCCAATTTTGGCTTCTAGCTATCGTCTCGAACCTGTGCAGGTATGCATAAAGGTCATCCTTCCTCTCATCAAACGCCACAAGCAGTTTGCTTGGGTTCAAACGGAAGCTATGATCTTCCCTTTCACTGCTCTCGACTCTAGCCTGGACGGGAGTTTCTGCGCGCTGCTGCAAACGGAGGCGTTCGAGTTCCAACTCGTGCTACCGTTGCCTTTCTCCCTCGGCCATCTCAGCTTGCATCTGTCTCTCTTGCGCCTCTCTTTCTTCCTTCAACTGTCGCTCCTTCGCCTATCGCTCTTCTTTCTCCCTCTCAGCCGCTAGCCTCTCTCTCTCCAGCTCTGCTGCTCTCTCTTCCTCGACCCTCTGAGCTGCCAACCTCTCTCGTTCAAGCTCGGCTTTTAGCTGTTGTTCCTTCATCTCTCTTTCTTCCTTAGCTCTTTGTCATTCTTCTTTTTCCTTTTGGCTAACCCACTTTCGTAGTTCGGCCCCAGAAAGACCCATCTTCTCACTAAGCGCAACTAACTTCTCAAGATCTATAATGCCCGTCAAACAGAACCGAGCCGCGTGCACAAAATATCTGCCTAACTTCGAATTTCAAAACACTCTCTGCACACAGGTTAGCGAGAACGCGGTGCAACACTCAAAAATTGTTCGCCAGCACTATCAACGTCTCAAGGCTCTTTCTCCCTACTTTGGACACACTTTGCACCAAGAAGGTCCTGTGTCGCGGACGCCAGAATAATTGTCACTGATCCCGCTAATCGGGTTGGCAATCGCCGGGCGGATTCCAAGGGCTGGCGTCTCGGCCCTCCAAAAGCGCACCACGAAAGCGCGGGCAATTTAGAGTCGGTCCTTTTGGTGCGCCAGCGAACGCCGGTTGTGGTCCGATGACCGAGTCAGAGCCGAGAGTCGATAACAGAAACGAAAACGAAATATATTCTCAGTTAAGGCAATACAAATATCACAAACACATGCACACTCGGCTGGTACCAGTTACAACTTCTCAATATAACTCAGACGGTGCTAACACAACGGGAACTAAACAAACAGATCACACGATACAAATGCAATCTCATGCATTACAACTATTCAAGGACAGTTAAAGTCCTGAATATGAAATGGCGTATACAGTCCACGATTCTTCGACGGTACTTGAATGTTTCTCTTCTAGGAAACACTGACGCCAGCTCTAGCGTTGATCGTCGTAGTTCAACCGTCGTCGTAACATGCCACAGCTCACACGGCGTAGTCCTCGAATTCTTCCAGATCGACGATCGACTGACCGCACACCATCATAAACACGACTCAGCTTACTTCACCATATCCGGGCCGACTGACTCACTTACTCCTTCACTGTGACTGGTCGTCGTCGCACGCTTTTATCTCCTCTCCCCAGGGTTCTAGAAGCGTCAGGAGCGCTCTCCGGCGTGTAGCACAGCCAAAGCTAGGGAAAGGGGGTGAGCTTTCTCGTAGGTTCGAATCGCGGCGGCGTCGCTTGGCACTGCATCACGCTTCTCTTCCACATGTTTCCAGGCTTTGCCGGGCGTTTGATCGCGTTGTCTGCGTCTGGCTCGAGTGGGTGAGGAGGGTGTGGCGCGTCGGCGTTTTTTGATACTTGTTTATTCGTCATTCGCGCTTCTTGGGCGAGCGGCTCGCGCCGCTCCACCCCGCTGCTTTTAAAAGCGGCCGCGCGCGCGCTTTATAACGCGCTCGTTTGTGACGCATACCCAATTGTTTTGAACTCCCTGCATCTTTCCTAGTTATCTTTGCTGTGTTTCAAATTTGCGGCGCGAAACGTGCATAACAGGAAAACACGTCCACGACTTGCCCGCGAGCGACAGCAGCGCTTCATAAAATGGTTTGGAAAAGTATACTGTGTCGCTTACTTTGCGGTTTTGAGAGATGAAAGCTCGCCAGGCAAGCCACTTGGCTGGGTTGCCTCGTGGTTGGGTTGCCTCGGTTGGGTCCGGGTTGCCCCGCAGGGTGACACCCCCAAAAAACAAAAAAAAAAAACAGGCGGACGACCGGTTTGTCATGCCTCCCTCCGCTTAATATTCTACCCCTCGCCTCCGCTTATGCTAAGGGCTATAACTTTAAATAAAGTTTTTAATAAATGAACTAACTTGTGAGCACGAAAAACTAACATGGGGTGGAGTAGGCATTGGTTGGTGCTTCTATCAAGCAGCCGGATGACGCTGCATGTCAGGGTTCTGCACCACAGTTCGAATGACGGCAAGAAATGCTTTGAAATCTCTTCTGTCAGCACTGCTCTCACGCCGCAACTTTGGAACACTGAAAAAAAAAAATAACTAGAAAAGATGTAGCGGGCCAGAAAGTAGCTATACATGATGTTTTTGTATGTATGAATATTTTCACATGCGAACTCAAGCCATTCTTCAAGTAATTAGTAATATTAATAAATATCTTTCGCTAAAGGGAAACAATGGCAACAGAAAAATTCATTAGTTTGTGCAAGGCAGTGGATAATGAAACGCCAGCGGTTCCATGAGTCCATTTCTCGTCTTTTCTTTAGTTAGCTTGGCCCGAGTCAGCTGTGACGTCCCTTGATATTCTGAGGTCCTCGAATCCTAAAAAAGCTATTGTTAAGCTGTTTATTGGACGGCACTCGGCGACAGTGCACTATGGCGACAGTCAAGGCAAAAGCACGGTCTTGGTGAATGCCGATGGATTGTCTGCCGGCGTCAAATGTGAGAACGGTGAGAGTTCGAGGGCGGCTGGTGCGCAGTGAATTATGGCGTCGTGGCGGGAGAGAAAATCCCATCCCAGGATGACGTCGTGGGAGCATGCAGCAATTATGATGAACTCGACGTCGTACAGAACGTCCTGAATGACGACGCGAGAAGTGCATACTGCTGTAGGCCTAATACTCTGGGAGCTGGCGGTACGGAGGGACATCCCAGAAAGTGGCGTCGTCACTTTTCGAAGTAAGCGGCTAAGTTTTGCGTCCATAACGGATACGGCGGCTCCAGTGTCGACAAGGGCAGATGCGCGAACACCGTCCACAAAAACGTCTATGACATTCGATGGACTTCGCTGAGGGCTTTTACAGTTCGATAGCGTCGCAGCACTTGCCTCGTGGACTGCGACGACTAGTTTTCCTGCTCTCGTGCGACAGAACGTGGCCGCATTGGTGACAGTGAGCGACGGCGTGGAGACGGTGAGCGGCGAGTGGATGGAGCTGGGCGTGACGTCGGCGACATAGGCGGGTCGTAGAATGCACGGTTGGACTGGCTGGTGGTGGTTGACGCGACTCGAGGCGGCTGCACGCGATGGCAGTAACGGGCCACGTGACCGGCATAACCGCATGCAAAGCAGATGGGCCGATTGTCGGGTGTGCGCCATCGGTTCGCCGGGGCAGGTCCCGCCCACGTCGCAGGATGCGATTGACGGGGCGGCTGCTGAAATGACTGCAAGGTGGGTTGCAGTCGGGGCCTAGGGATGACGGCAGCATACGTAGCCGGCACGCCCGCTTCGAAGGACGGAGGTCTAGCGGCGGCTTCGGCGTAACTCAACGGTGCAGCCGCAGGGATTGCCTGGTGCGTCCTGGCGACAACCTGAGCGTAACTCTCTGGCGCAGCAGCAGGAGGTTGCTGGTGGTACTCAGGCATCACCTCCGCGATTTCCTGCTCAATCGCTCGGCGGATGGGAGGAAGTAGGGTCGTCGACGACTGTTGAACGTGCGGCGGGTGGGCGAAGGCCAGGAGAGAGAACTGGCGTGCGATTTCCTCGCGCACGAATGCCTTCATTTCTGCCAGCAGCGTGGCCTGGTCAGGTATGGCCGCCAAGCCAGCAAGCTCGTCGTCGCGTGATGGAGAGCGACGGATCATCGAACGTTACCGGCGGAGCTCCTCGTAGCTCTGGCACAGTGTTATGACCTCGGCCACGGTGGAAGCGTTTTTAGCGAGCAACATGGTGAAGGCATCGTCGTCAATGCCCTTCATAATGTTCCGGATCTTGTCAGACTCGGACATGGTGCCGTTGGCTTTCTTACACAAGTCCAGGACGTCTTCGATATAACTGGTGAAAGATTCACCGGCCTGCTGAGCCCGTTCGCGTAAGCGCTGTTCTGCTTGCAGCTTACGAACTGCAGGGCGGCCAAAAACGTTGATGACGGCGGTCTTGAAATCCGACCAAGTAGCAAAATCGGACGCGTGGTTGTTGTACCACAAACTTGCTACTCCCGCGAGGTAGAAGACCAAGTTGCTCAACTTGCCTGCTTCGTCCCATTTGTTGGGTACGCTCACGCGCTCGTAAATTGCGAGCCAGTCCTCCACGTCCGTGCCATCGGCGCCAGTGAAGATAGGTGGATCGCGGATGCGTGGGACACCGGGACATGTGGTCGGTGTGGGAGGCGGCGTTTGCTGAACGGCGTCTTGAGGCATGGTAGATCGCAGAGTACGGGAACGAAGCTCCAGGGGCATTGAATGGGAGCACAGCACCTCCACCAATTTGTTAAGCTGTTTATTGGACGGCACTCGGCGACAATGCACTATGGCGACAGTCAAGGCAAAAGCACGGGCTCCGAGCGCGAGCGGCGTTTAGACAAGGACGACCCACTAGGAGCGGCTGGAGAGCGTAACCGTTAAGCAGTACCAATTGCTTCGTCACTCTATAAACGACTGGCAAATGCTAGTCTCGTGTTGACGGCGACCAAGATTTTGGCCGATGCACCTTCGCTAGAGCACTATTTATTACATTCGCTTGCATCTCTTGTTATGTTAGTGAGTGTGCGAAAATAAGGCAAACCACTCAAGCAGCCGTCATACGTGTAAGGATGCTGTTCATGCTGGTTTACAAGAGCGCGGTCAGCCATTCTCTCAACAGATATTCGGCCAATCAATCAATCAATCAATCAATCAATCAATCAATCAATTATTCGATCGATCGATCGATCGATCAATCAATCAATCAATCCGGAAACATCGCAGAGCCGATTGCACCTCCACAGTAAGGACATGCCAGAGAAACTCACTCTGAACGTAGCTCTTGAGATTTAGCTCGCGGAAAAGTGTCCTTGCGACATCTTCGCTGATGTAGGTTGTTGCAGTTGCCAAGTACCGTAAATGGCTGAGATCGTAGTGGCTGCGCTGCGGGTGTTCTAGAAGGCAGCGGGCTAGATATGGCACCGTGTTTAGCGTGGATACCTGTTCATAAAATGTATGATCATACATTTTGTTGATCGGTTTTTGAAACCTATGATGATTCAGCAGTAGCAAACATGCTGTTATGTTAAGGCAGCCCGATTTGCGACGTTATTGACCTAACCTGCTTAGCCCACACAATGAGTACATTACTGATAACGTCACCCTTTGCATGATACATCTACAATCAATGCTCGCAGTCAATTTAAGCAGTACAGGAAGCTCAGGTCGCACATGGAAAACATTGCAGAAAACGTGGTATAACAAAACGGCTCTGCATTCGACTGACAATCTGAAAGAAAGACTTTATAAACCCTAATGGCAGTACAACAAGCTGTGCTTTCCAGCTATTTTTCTTCTAGAGTATGTGTTTCGTAGAGCACTGTCTACGTGTGTCTAGGGAGGCCACATGTCGTCCTTAATACGTAAGTAAGGGCTTGCCTTGAGCCTTTGAATTGCTTCCAGAAGTGCATCTGTCTCTGCCTTCTTCAGGAAGGCGCACGTGGCTCCGTGGACGATGGCTTTGCACACGCAGGCGAACAAAGCGTACACATGACCAAGTGGGCTGGTGCACAGAAGCACGTCTTCCACCGTCAGACCCATATGCTGCTGGTGGCTGCGGAAACGACGAATGCGTCTTCATCGCATCTCACCCTCATTCCGCCAATGATAACGCAAATGCCAGCTAGGTCTCACCGCAGTAGTGTGAATTTTAGTCCGTCAGCCAGCTACGATTCAGCTTTTCCCGAGCGGAACGCTGAAAATCTGGCAATGATAATATAAAGCTCAGAGATACGTATCATCAAAGGATAATAATAATATCTGGGGTTTAACGTCCCAAAACCACGATATAGTTAGTGGAGGGCTCCGGATATTCCGGCCACCTGGGGTTCTTTAAGGCGCACCTAAATGTAAGTTCACGGGCCTCAAACATTTTCGCCTCCATCGAAAATGCAGCCGCTGCGGCCAGGATTCGATCCCGCGACCTTCGAATCAGCAGTCGAGCGCCATAACCACTATAGACCACCGTGGCGGTGCTATCATCAAAGGAGTGTGAGCTATAGTATACCACCGAGGAAGCGAAGTGCGCCCGATAAAACAGAGCAAGAGCGGCCCACGACATTAGCCGGTCACCTGATAGACTGCACACTGGCAACAAGGGAATCGTGGCAGTGCACGACCATCCTGGGCTTCCCCACGGTGCCGCTTGTCGGGGCTACGTAGCAGATTCGGTTCGCTTGGTACTCGACGGCGAGCGCTGAAAGACGACGCGCCTTGGTGCCCATCTTGATCAGCTGGCTCCACAAAATCACGGCGGCTTCTGTGCCACTTGGTAGGTTCTTACCTTCGCCTAATACAATGACGTGCTGTAATAAAGGAGTATTTTCATTGTCACTTGTTCACGCTTGTATCGATAGTACCTATCGAGATTAGTTGTTTAAAGAACACACAATGGCGTGGAAAAGGAACAGGCAGAAACAAACAGCGCGTGCGTCTCGGATTGCCCTATGCCTAAGCACTATGTTTGTGCGAATAGTAAATCTTAGGTTCGAAGCGAATATCGATTCGGTTTAATAATTTCGAAGCGAGTTCGAGTGGTATATATCACATATTACAAAGAAAAATGAGCATATTTGTCATGACCCAACTAAACTGTACTTTAGCAGAACAGCTAAACTGCACAATGTTTTTTTTTTTTAAGTTGAAGCAAGGCATGTGCAAATATCACTATTTTTGGTTCAAAGGGAAGTGGAAGCAACTTTGAGCAGTAGCAGGATATGACTTTCGGTAGAATGCAAGTGATCACCTGTAAATTACGTTACGTTTTAAAATTTAGCATAATTAGAGCATATAAGCCAGTATAACAAGCTTTTAAACTTAAAAAATATTATGAATGGATGTGAGGGTAATATCTTTAGCAAGGGCTGACTTCTGGCTTTGTTGTACGACATATCTGAAGTGTTTAGGGCACATTTATCAAGACGGGACAAGACGAAGGGATAACACGTACACACGCGCTAACTTTCGACAAATCAATTAAAGAAATATGTGTGATCCGGATTCAAATAAATCATTTGTTGAAAGTTAGCGCGTGTGTACGTGTTATACCTTCGTCTTGTCCCGTCTTGATAAATCTGCGCCAAACACTGCAGAGGGTAATATGTTCATTTAACCTTGAAGTGTGGCTTCGCGGCAGGGCGTATTTTCTTTGGATAAGTGCGTTCACGGCGTGGTGCCCTGTGCTGCAGTGAAACCAACTTCACAAAGGGTTAATGCGGTTTATATATGTCTGTTCTTTGATTTCGGATACTTCAAAATTTACAATAATTTAAATTCGTTTCGAAGTGAATTCCAATACTGCAATATTCATTAGAATATTTAAAGTGATCGAATATTCACACAAGCCTACTAAACACGTATGCGCTCTGAACATTTTCTAAGAGGATCTTGACCAACTCGCCCGAGCTTTAGTCCTCACACACCATACCGGGCTTTGTAAAATGGTAAGCTGATGAGAACAAAATATCAGAGCTACGAAAGCAGGGGCTGTCACTCACTTTTATAGTTGGCAGTCTTGCCTTCAGTTCAAGTGCTGAGTCAACATTGCTTAGTTCACAGCAGATGGCAGTGAAATCAATGTTTTTCATCCATTCAATGAGGACCTCTGTGGACACCAAGATATAAGTGCAAGAATCATCACTTGATAAACCCACACGCCTCGTAGGTTAACAAAAATGTCACTTGTTTTTCTCTATACTTTAGAAACATGCAATCATATATTACCCATTAGCCGGAAGTATGCACTGTATAAAATTTCCAAAACGAGTTAGGTGATTACACGAGGATAATTGTGGCGCTCAAGACACATCGATATACCTCGACGTAATAAATATACAACTGTGCTCGATGAACACATGAAGTTTTCAAAAGGCTTTCGAATCTGGTGTTCCGGAAGGACCACATATATTAAGGCAAAAGCCTTAGATCCCTCATCGAACGCAAAAATTGACCGGCGGTGCCGGCGGTGTCAGCACGAGTGATGAAAAAAGTCATGGGTACGCGATGACATCACCACATACCTCAGATTGCCAAAACGTGACGTCGCCATGACGTCACGTGATGACGTCTTCACATGGCATCGTCGCTTTGCGTTGCCTCTGTGATGGGTTGGCCGATCACGGAGGCAGTGCAAAACCAGGTGAGGTGCACAAAGCTTTCAAAGCCTCCGAACATGGAGGCAGTGCAAAACCACCTTAGGTGCAAAAAGCTTTCGGAGGGGGCCGTGGTAAGATCAGTACTTCGACTGAGGAAAAAGAAGAAGAAGATGGCTTTTGTCATCTTCGGCGAATGCATAACGGACTCTGAGTTTTTCAATAGCCGTTTTGCTGTTCTGTATGTAATTATTCGTGTTGGTATTGTGGCTATCGTCTTTTCGTCCCACTTGGTGATCAGGCAACCTGCAGCATAATCATAGCTTAAGTATTTTATATTGGAACCTCGAGATAAAACTCACAGGGTCTCTTATGCATCCACCTCAGTGGACTCGAAGACCAAACTATTCTACTCCTTTATTTTCTTTTAAGTCGATGTATTGAACCTCCCGGGCCCCCCTCTGAAAGCTTTCTCCTACTAACGTGGTTTCACAATACCTCCAGGATCAGTGGCGTTGTAAACTTTCTGCACATCAGCTTGTTTGGTACTGCCTCGGGGATCGGGCGGTCGGCCGACCTTTGATAAAGCAATGAGGTCATGCGCTAATGTCGTCATGCGACGTCACAGTGACGTCACGATGCCGCCATACGGTGACGTCATACCTTGATGACGATTTTTTGCATCACTGGTGTTGACGACGCCGACGTGAGACGCCGAAGCGGCGCGCCGTTCAGTTTTCGCGTTTGATGAGGCATCTAAAGCTTTCGCCTTAGAAAGCAAGGTACCTAATACTCATTTCCGGATTTGGTGAACTGCTGATCGGAGAGTGAGCCGTACCGACAGCGTAGCCCGGGATCTCGTAGACGACACCCACATTCGCACAAGCTGCTCCCACGAGCATGGGCAGCAGCTCGAGGCGATTGTCGACCATGAGGCACAGTGTGTCACCGGCGCAGACACCCAGGCTCTCCAAGGCACCATGGACAGCTTCTGCCTGATTGGCTATGTCGCCGTATGTTCGCTCGTCATACGATGTGGCATTTATCTGGGAGGCAGGTAACGCGATAGGGGCCATGTGACCGTCCCTCGTAATTAGACACGCAGTCACATGAAGCCAACATATAACGAAACCAATGAACGCAAAAGTGACGTTATTTGCAGTCTTTAACTGATGCGTAGTTATGAGGCAAAGGGACACTGAATTAGATTACACGAAAAAATAACTCAGCTTTGGTGGGGACGAACCCACAGAGAGAAAGAGCAGGAAGAAGAAAGGCAGGGATTAACCAGAGAACGTCCGGTTTGCACCCACAAGCTCGCATTACGCGTGCGATGCACTACCCTTTTGTTCTACTGCGACGGTAGTTCCCGTGTACACTGTTCGTTGGCTATTTATGAATGTGTAATCCTAAAAATGCCAGCCAGCAATCGCCGTGGTAGCTCAGCAGATTAGGTGTCAATGCTAAAAACGATAAACAGCGCACAAAGGACACACCACGAGAAAGCACGAAAGAAAGAGAATCTAATGGCTAGTTTTCTTCAGTGTAGGCGGTAACGCGTTACAAGTAACGGCGTTACCGGTAACGCGTTACTTTCTTCGATAACTTATTAACGTACTCGTTACAATTTAGAAACTGTAACGGGTAACGTACTTACGTTAACATTTTTCGGTAACGTGTGGTGTCACGTTACTCGTTACTTTTTTATCCTGAAGGTGCCGTTTTCACAGAGCTCACTCTGACCAATTCTTTTGTCGCAGCGTCGGACTGCCGTCGGCCTGCCAGGCATTGGGCACGAAAGCGCGGCGGAATCGCTTTCTTTTTGTGGAAACTGTGGGGACCAATTTCTTAAGACGCACCGACTCCTTGTGTGGAGGTTTGGGCCATCGCCACACAAAGCTTCATGTAAGCCGCATAATTCGCCATGAGGAACTATACGGACATGCTTCTCGTGGAAGTGGATGTAGCAGATGGATTGTTGGCACCTGCGCCTTTTCGTACCCAAAAGACAGGCCGTCCGAACAGAAAGCACAAAGGCTGGTTTTTTCCATACCACGTACTCATCGTGAAATTTTTTACGTGGGGGAAACGAAGAACTCCCCTGAGAGGCTGCGACAACATAAAAACGATGTTCGCAAGTTCACGTGACAAAGGAGTACACTCGCTGAGCATAGCGTGGTAAACGACCAGCGCATGGAATTCGACTACTCCCGCGTCGTCGACTTAAGCGGCTTTCTGTGGAATTCTGGCCCATCCAGGCGACAGCCGGTAACGTCAACCGGTCTACAGGTGCGCTGCCGATCGAGAGTCTGCCTTATTGTGGAAAATAGGCTTGACACCCGGCTGGAAGAAAACCCTGAAAAAGAATGCGAGCGGGACCCGAAACGTAGAATTTTTTCTTGTAACGCAAAAAAAAAAAATCTTTTTTTTTTTACTCACTACCTTAATACCGCTGTCACACGAACAACCTTAACCGCGGTTAAGCTAACTACGGTTTTGGCTAACCACGGTTACAGGTAGCTACACGGCAGACATTACCACAGTTAGTGTACTAATCGTGATTATTGCAAATGGGTGATTCCACGAGAGATCGACACGGATCCGAAAATAAATATTTTAGATTTGACTGAGTATTTTATATTTTATGCATGTCTTATGCCAGTAGCCCGATAAGGAACTTAATTTTCTTATTAATTGCATAATTTACAAGGGAAAAAATATCAAACATATTCAATCTGGAGGGACCAATTTCATTACCTGTCGTTCTCGAAAGTTCACGACGTTGTAAAACACAAATATTATCGTTACGAAGAAGATATTTTGTGTAGAAAATGTATGCCCAACAAAGAGTAAAACGTTGAAACGTGTAGAGCTAAGAAACTGTTTTTGAAAGATGTCTAAATATGCGACATTTTATAGTAGCTACAAAGTTCATAAGGCTTATCAACTTTGTTTTAAAAATAAACTTTGCTTTTTCTATCTGCAACTGCAGTGAAGTTTCTGGTTATTGAACTCCTGAGCGAGTGGGGCTGATCTTGAACACCCTCACATAAACGCTCGCAATTTTTGCCGTACATAAAGGTTAAAGTGAACAAAACAATGTTTATGCACAGATTTTTTTACGTGACTAGCCCATTTAAGCATTTCTACAAAATTCGCGCATCTATTTTGCTAGCAGAAGCACACCATCAGAATTATTGTAAATTTCTTGAGCTTTCATTGATGCTTTCTTTGCGAATAGCGTTGATGATTGAATCACATATTCTGTATAATGTCACATTGAGAAAAATGGCTTCACCATGTGTCAGAGTCAGAAGCCATCACACGTAACTCTAAAGGCAACCTTAAGCCACTATACCATTGCTAACGTCCGGTACATTTGTGCAAGTTATACTCGTTAAATCAGCATTTTGGGTATATTCGTTATTTGGTTAGAAGTTTTATGTGAAACATAAATTTCAGATCTAAATTATTCTTATTTTGGGTTCCTGCAGCAAACACGCATCGATTAAAATTTATGATTGCGGAGTAACGGCAGAGGTAACGTCCGTTACTTTTTTTTCGGTAACGGTAACGCGTTACATTTTTTTTTGTAGGTAGCGTAGGGCGGTAACGCGTTCCTTTTTTTATAGTGCAACGAGTAACGCATTTTGTTACTTTTTTTCAGTAACGCCTACAACACTGGTTTTCTTTGTTAGACACAACGTCAGTGAGAGCCAACAGATAATCAAGCCAAGGAAAGTATACGGGGCGTTATTTGTAGTAATTAAGATATAAATGTGAAAAAATTAAAGTGGAAGAAAAGTCAACTTACAGCCGGCAGGGACCAAACCTGCAAACTTCGAATAGCGCATCCGATGCTCTACCAATTGAGCTACGACGGCGGTCGTCCTCCCGTACACTTTATCGGGTATATCTATGCATTTAAACTGGGTGTGTTAGAATAACAGAGAGCTGAGCTAGTTGGCAAGTAGTCATTCTAAAAAGACAGGGCGTGCACAAGAAAGAAGTCAGGATACCACAAACGCCGACTAACAACTGAAGAGACGCACAACGGCGGAAAAGAACGAAGGCACGAAAACTTATCTGCGCATGCCCATGCAACAGGCGAACCTATCAATCCGACACGCGTGGGGGCCTATGCGAAAGATAACCGTTGAGACATTTGATTTCATCTTTATGCAAGTTAATCGACGGTTGGCTCACGCATGGCTACCACTATTCTCGATATGCCATGCTTCAATCATCAGGCGCGTTTCTTCATTTCAATGCCGGTACAAAACTGCGCATCCATCGAATTTTGGCGTGCACTTACAATCTCGACAACGTAAAGGTAGATTAGAAGGTGAGTCTCCTGTTCCTGTTAGCGATCTCTTATGTTCCAACAATATCTGGTTAATGCATCGGCCCGTCTGTCCTACGTAGAAACGGCCGCAGCTGAAAGGGACCTTAAACACCACACTTGTACGCAATCAGTGAATATATTGGTGTGTTTTACGAAACAAATATCGGTCCGCGTATTGTCTTTTACTCGCTCATTCTTCCGCTGCACAGCGGCACAAATCTTACCTAGCTTATTGGCAGCCGTGGAAACAACATTAACGGCGTATGTACTTCCTATTCACCAGGATACCCTACATCTAAAAGACGCGTAACCTGTGCGTTAAAACTATCACTCATTTTGTGCTCACACGACTTAGTTAGGGCTGACGTAAGGCAAGACATGGCGATGCCGTGTTTTACAACCTTCGAGTGCTTCGACGAAAAATTTAACATCGGTTTCGAAGATCTAGGAGGATACTGCCAGCACACGTGGTTCTTCTGAAACGTTAAGGAAATGTCTAGAAATTGCATTTCATTATTCTTTGGTAAACCTCAGCCCTTCTCCATTTAATTCGAAAATTTCACTCACTGAGGTTAACACCTTTTCAAATTTCTCACCACCACAAAAAATCAAGTAATCGTCCACATAACGAAAAACCTTGATAACCAAATTACTTAAAGGGACCAACAACTGCGCAGAACGTGTGGTTAGATCATGGTAGAAATGAAAAGAACGTGAAATATAGCGACAGATTCCAACATCCTTCTCGCGTTGCGAGTAGGATTTATATTTTTAAATCGTGCCTAAATGTAACAAAAACCGGTATGTCGCGTAGCCTAGAGGAAGTGCCTTGAAGCTGGATTATGAAGTCGGTCACTTTTCTGTACATAGTCACCCAGTCTGATGCTGTCATGCGCGTAATAATTGGTCCTTAAAGTTAGGGTATGTATATTATTATCTATCCCCGCTCTGTTCTGTGCTGCCTACGAGGTAAAAGGAGCTGCACGTTGAGAAGCGGCGCTGCCTTAGCGGCCGCTAGTGGCCCATGTCGAGCCACGGTGCATGCGCGCGGAGTGCACGCATGCGCACGAACCGCTTTCGCGATCACTGTTTGCGGCATGTGTTGTCAAGTGTGTATAAGACTTCATATTCGCCGCAGATAGAAAAATTCTGATTAAAAATGTTTCACGGTGTTTTGCACGTTACCATTCCGTGACTAGAGGCTCTGACCAGTTAGCTTTCCGTTGCGTTAAAGAAAATAGGTGCCCTAAAAATTGGTTGTCAGTCCCTTTAAGGCGCCTTCCAAAAGTTTGTCAATCTTTCTAAGGTATAAATCACTAAGAACAGGAGCAACCTTAGAACCAATACATATCCCTGATTTCTGCACATAAACGCCTTCCTTCCAACCTACCAGCGCCGACTTTAAATACATGGAAAGAATTTCTAGAAAAGCCCCGGTAGAAACACCATATTTATCGGTGAAAACCGTTTCGTGCCCTTGTTCGTAAATACATTCATTAACACGTTTTAACAAGTCCTCATGAGGCAAATAGTAATAAAGGCCTTCAATATCCATACTAAAAGCTTTACAACAGCTGGAGTTCTCCTCTGAGAGGAACTGAACTAGTGCCTGAGAATTACGCATACGAAAAGGGTCTGAAAAACTCAGAAGTTAACCAGATCTGCAAATAACTAGGTACAGCGACTTCCCAGGTGTTTGGTAGCGCATGCGTGAGCCAACCGTCGATTAACTTGCATAAAGATAAAATCAAATGCCTTAACAGTTATCTTCCACGTAGACCGCCACGCGTGCCGGATTGATAGGTTCGCCTGTTGCATGGGTATGCGCAGATAAGTTTTGGTGCCTTCGTTCTTTCCCGCCGTTGTGGGTCTCTTCAGTTGCTAGTCGGCGTTTGTGGTGTCCTGACCTATGTCCGTGTTTGCACGCCCTGTCTTTTTAGAATGGGTGTGTTAGTCAGCGCCGCTCGTAGCCACGGCGGCGAGTGTGGAAGACGCTTCTTTGCCTGCGGGCGATACGTAGCACGTGATCATTGTACAATCTAACAGCTCACCAATAATCCCTCGCACACTAACACAAGGCATCAAGTCTGCGAGAACGAGACCCTCGCTATGAATGAACGAAAGAAAGGGAACCATAAGAATGAAAACGCACAGATACAGCGCAGTGGATACAGCCTCGTGTTGTCTCCTTCGTGCGCTGTTTATCATCTTAGCTATTTGCCAACTCGCCCAAGCATCAGTTTTACATAAGGTGTCGTGTTGCTAAACTCAAGGAGGCGGTTTCAACTTCCGGCCACGGCGCCCGCATTTAGTTAAGGGCGATACGAAAGAGCATCCATGTACTTATATTTAGGTACAGGTTACATCACAGTTGTTCAAAATTATTCCGCAGTCGCCAACTACGTACGGCAGTGCCTCTATATCGCGTCGTGCTTTTGGCACGTGAAACTCATAATTAACGAACAAAATTTTAAAAATTTGAGGGAGCTACACACTACTAGTGCCAAGCCTAAAGGAACAGTAGAACTGGACAGCCTTGCTTGTTTTCTTTTTTTACTTTTCGCTTTTTCTCTGTTTTTCCTATCGATTTCTTGTCACTGTTTCTTAAGTATCCTATTTTTCTGCTTTCTTCCCATCTCCTTCTCTCTCTATCGTTTATTTCTCTTTCCCTTATTCCGTGGTTCTGTTTTGTTTTCTTCAGAAGGCACACGCATTGTACAACGCCTACATTCCACATCCATCTTGCCAACCTCAATGGGTGTGTTGGCCATAGGCCTTAATATCCGCCGAATTACTAGGCGCTACAAAAAAAAAATGTGCTACAACTATCCCCATTTCTCGAACGTACGTCGCGAAGAGCAAAACTGTCTTTACTTACAGACAATCCTAACATGAAGAAGAGGACGAAGAAAGCGCACGCCGGCCGATTTATTGCGTCGCACGCGCTAGGCGCAGCTAGACCGTTCATGATGGTGATAGTATTTGTTTAGGCGAAACGGCAGAACGACGAGCTTGAACAACTTCGCTGTTAAAAATACTTGAACAGTGGGTGCCACTGGAGCCAACGTTGCGACAAGTGGACTTGTCTTCGTGAAGGCAGCAAATGCCTTCTTTGGCGGCGTGCACCTGTACGCTTAACTCGCTTTCCGCCAAACACGAAGTGAAGGAGGAGAAGAGAAAAAGTGAAAAGTGGGAAGAGGGAAAGAAAGGACAATAGGGGGACATATGGAGATAGGTTGGCCAGTCAGATGGGGTGAGTAAGGGGGCAAACAAATACAGTCCACCTGCCGCAACGTTGCCTCCAGAGACGACACCCCCCCCCCCCTTCATATGTTCAAAGATTTTAAGTGCAGAGCACGTTAGGCACCCGGGCTGTCCTATGCTGTGAGCAGGGCTGGGAAACATGCTTTGAAATTTTATCGCGATATGATAGAAGATACTCGGACAAGAAGGATTAGACATACAGATGCAAGATACTTCCGGAATAATTGTATCCGATACGATACTTCCCAGCTGTATCTTAGCATGCTTGGATACATTTGCAAATTTGCTGCTGTAGATCGATATAATGAAGCAGCAAACGCTTATGTACAAAAATGTTTACTCGAAAATTTGTTAACTGCGACCAAATTTGTTTAATTTTAACGCAATATCTGTACCCCATGATGTGTGTCTTTCTTGCTCAAGCTATATTACTTTAATTCCGAAACAACATATTGGGATTTGTTTGGCTGCTTACCATGACAGATTTTTATACGCTGCGCGATCAGTGTTTTTTGCTTGAGACTATTGTAATTGATGGGCGTCGCTGATCTACTTGCCGACCAGCTAGCGGGTTGCCATCTACGGACAAGAACGTCAAATAAGAAGACTCCAGCGATTGCGTAAATACCGCTGCGTAGTGTTACCTTGTCCGTAAGCGTATTACCGTTTTCGCAATACCGAATCACCCGACATGTGCTGAGCAGTAACAACACTGGTAGCTATATTTTGTAACAGCGAAGTTGTTTAGCAAATCGTCCCTTGTGACAGAAAACTATCATCATCTTAATGCGTATTGTTCGGACTTCGAGAAAACGTTCATCATAAACGGGTATGTGCCACAGAAATTAGGTAAATCCCACTACTCACCACTGGTCTACTAAAAATGAAGAAGGCAACAATTAGCCCAACAAGTGGCTGCGAAGCGATGGCGGCGAGCCCAAGACCCCGAGTACGTACAACGAGAGAATACTGGGGAACGGGAAAGGCAACAGCGGCTACGAGAACCAAAGACGACATGCCCGTAGATCTATGAGAGATGCGAATGCTCGGTTTCCGCTCAAGTTTCTGTCTTTCGAGTTTGGACATACGTGGCGTGTCTGTGGCTGCCTGTGGTTTAAGTCGAACCTCTCTGAGCTTAGAAGCAACCTGGAAGCAACCTAGCATCACATAGCTAAAGCCTATCAACAAGCTAGAAGCAACCTAGCAACAATCTAGCCCCGCCACGGTGGTCTATAGTGGTATGGCGCTCGAGTGCTGTGCGGAAGGTCGCGGGATCGAATCCCGGCCGCGGCGGCTGCATTTTCAATGGAGGCGAAAATGTTTGAGGCCCGTGTACTTAGATTTAGATGCATGTTAATGAACCCCAGATGGTCGAAATTTCCGGAGCCCTCCCCTTCGGCGTCCCTCATAATCATATCGTGGTTTTGGGACGTTAAACCCGAGATATTATTATTAGAAACAGTTTACCGTCCCCTAGGTGAAGCCTAGGAAAAAGAAATTCCGCAGTTTTACGGGCAAAAACCACTATATGGTTACTAGATACGCCATATTGGGGGGCTTCGCGTTAGTTTCCACCATCCGGGGGCTCTTTTACGTGCACCTGAAGCTAACTATACTGGGATTCTGGCATTTCGCTCTCGTAGAAATTCGGCCGCTGTGGCCGAAAACAGAACCCGCGTCCTCAAGCTTGCTAGCGCGACACATTAGCCGCTAAGCTAACATGGCGGGTCGCTGTATCGTTTTGTGAAGCTAGAACAAAGGCATGAATTTGCGTAAGCTTTAAGTAAGCAATCAGACTATAGACTTCCCAATCGTCCAGCCTCGCTTTTTCAAGCCTTGCGCGACTTTGTGCAACATTCGCCATTTTTGTGGCGTTAAAATAGCTCCTTGCATCACACTTATTAAAGCAAATAGGTTACTTTCATTGTTTTTTAAACCGCTTAGTTGGTTGGTGATTAGCGTATGGAGGTTTATATGCTATGGTGAACTGATAAGAAAGGGTTCCCTCGCTGCGACAGCAAAGAACACTTCTATGTCCTCAATGCAACAAATATACACCTTCAAGCGCATCGACCTGTTATAAAGCCAATGGCTTTCTGAGAGTGGCCAGCTATTCCGTGTTGACCATTAAAGTCGGTGGTTTCAGCTCTTTTTCTCGTATGTGTATTTTATCGTTTCTAGAGACGAAGCAGCGACTTGGTGTGGTGTCAGGAGGACCGTAACTACTGGAAGGGGTTCTGACACCCCCAAAATTTTTTCATGCTTCAACTTTTCGGGTGGCACTAAAATCCTTTCACGCCTTCACAGCGACCAGTAGTTGGCAAAGTTAGCCGTTCTACACACAAACACCCCCCCGAAAAAAATTCCCGAGTGCGGCCTTGGGCGACAGTACTTGCTATTGCACACAGCTAGAAGCTGGAAATATCTAAAATTTACCTTTTGCTTTAGTAACTCGGTGTAGCTTATATAAAGAATATTACTCACCAATTTAGAATTAGGGTTAAGGCGCAGGTGCTCCAGGATGTAGCCGCCGAAGTTCTTGCGAAAATCAAGTTCACAATCATCAAATGGGCTCTTCACTATAGTAGCCATCTGTGGGGCACATCGACAAATATGGGCTTCACTGCTGGTTGTCATCAATTATCTACAATTATTTTAGTGGTTTTGATCTTATTGGTGATATTAACGATCAAAGTAAGGAACATCTTTAGACGCAGCTGAAATGAATTCACTGGATCCTTAGCGGAACGATAGTTATCAGTCTTCTAATATTACATGTTGCTGGGCGAGTCGGTCTTGCATAATTAAACAAGGGGCTCCGCAATAGAACCGTGGACAAGAACAGAACGAGGACGGGCGCAGCACCTCGTTTTCTTCTTGTCCACGTTTCTATTGCGCATTGCGCACCACGTTGTTTAATTATCACTCTTTCTGTCGCATATGGCACATTTGGATATGCAAAAATGTAAGTTAGCTTCTTACATGTGCTTTAGTTTATTTTTTTTAAATACATGGTTAAGGAAGGCAGTACATTAAGTTGCACATTATAAACACGAGAAATTAGGCCTTACTCTGTTTGATTAACACAGCAGCTCCCCAGTTCAGCCAGCGCGAATGTCACGCAGAACTGGTTTTACGTTCTCGGCAAAACATGTGCTCCCAATGGTGCAGCGAGGCATTTCATTGCGACATTGTTGCTCAGCAGCTTGCCTGGATTGTTTACGTGTTCCGGTACAGCTGGTGGAGATAATGCCATCATTTGAACTACATATTCAATGCAGCCCATCAAACAAGTCAACCGGAAAGCGAATCTTTTTTCTAGACGTGTTTTTATGCCCCGTGTTTTCGTTTTTCCGTTACACAGTTGTAGCGAAAGCGTAGATGAATAATTGAGGACAGAGATGTGCACCGTTCACTGACGGTTTGTATTCATAGTGATATGTATATTTTTCTCGTAACATCTTGCTGTATTCTGCCTATTCATAAGTATTATAGCATAGGTAGAAACATTGTGGTATGTCTTGAAAATATTACCTTTTTTTGGCACTATTCCCATCTCACAAGTTATTTACAGCGCGAAAAAATGAGCGAAGGAGAAGCGAGGAAATATAGACAAGCGCTTGTCTGTGTGCCCTCTCTTGTCCTTCGTTCGTGTTCCGCGCTGTCGATATCTTGTGCAATGGCGTACCAAATAGTCCAAGCCTTCACGCTAATAAGTTACTCTTTCATCTGTCTGCATTGCCAGTCGATGGTGAGGAAATAAATAAATAAATAAATAAATAAATAAATAAATAAATAAATAAATAAATAAATAAATAAAGTAAACAAACAGTTCAGGCCACATATGTCAACCTCTATTAGTTTATTTCACGTATCGCTGCATAGTGACACGGAAAAGACAAAGGAGAGGAGCCATTGTTGTAGGGGCGGTGCGTAGGCAAATTAGAGTGCGTTGGTAAATTGAGCGCAATAATATTGTTATTGCCTTGTTTGTGGTTAACGTAGAGACGGTAGTCGGAATATTCGTAAATTTTTCCGTATCCCTTAGGAAAATAGCAACGGCACCAAGTTTTATTCTGCTGGAAATGGAAGTCTGTTATGGATGACATGTATATAGGGTATATAATGAAGTATCGATATTAATTGTTAGCTTTATTGCAAATAATAATAATAATAATAATAATAATAATAATAATAATAATAATAATAATAATAATAATAATAATAATTAGATTTAGGTGCACGTTAAAGGGGCCCTGCAACACTTTTTGAGCAGGGTCAAAAAGCGCTGCCAATCGGTAGTCGAGGCTCCCGAGAAGACGCGAGCCAAATATAATAGCGAAGCGAGCGGCCTGGAATTTACAATAAAGTCTCAAAGTCAGCTGAAAATCGCTTCCTCTTCTCTCGACAAATGATGTGTTAGTCCGCAAAATATGACGCGATTGTCGGCAGTTCCAGCATTGGCTGATGTTATAATCACGATAACACCCTCATTATTACCTTCGTTGTTAATTTTGAGTTCAATAAGTAGATAATATGTATGTTTATATTGTGGTCTGCCGTTAAAACACCGAACAAACATTAATATTAGCACTTCCGGTCTCACCGACAGCTCGTCTGCTCGTAGTTGCGTGGTTGCGTTTTCTTCATGCGCAATGCCAAAATCGTGAATATTTCTGTGCTTTTGACCATCGCCGGTTGCCGTTGAGAGTGGCAGCCGTTCGAGTGTTGCATCGTCAGCTGGAAACTGCATCGTCGGCATGTTCTCACGACCGACCGAGGCAGCGGTGCAGCATTTCTCCGATAACAATGCTGGCGCCGGCTAGCTTATGATACCTGTGTTCCCTGTATGGCGAGAGTCCCGTTCGCTGTCTGTTCAGTATGTCATCGAGCCGTACCTCGGCGTATCCTCCCCGTAGTCTCAGGTTCCCGAGAAACCGCGACACAGCAACCAAGCAGACTCGCATTTTCACGGTAGCTGCAGACAGCCGGGGGATGGGTCCGCGCCGGCCCGATGCCCCACGATCCTTTCTTCTAGTCTTTAGTTCCTTGTTGTCAGCCCGCACTCGCTGTGCGCCCGCATTCGAAGAGCAAATAGCATCGAAGTACCGCCACTGGGAGAAGGGTGCACGCAGCTTTGCCGTGTTGAATACGATTCAAGCGCGAGCAATGCGACGAGGCGGTGTATCGGAGAGTGGGTCGAAACCCATCTCAGCTGTCATTCATTACAAACGCGCACGCAGGTTTGCGTCCATGGTTGGCAGAGCGATGAAAACACTACGGCAGTTCGAGGTGCACACCCAAGATTACCAAACCGACTCGCAGTTTTCATGCACGCGCGATACACGGTGCGATGGCCTCCACTCGACGACGAGCGCGCAAGCCGACCGGAAGTGGCGCCACAGACCACGTGGTTGCGCCGAGACGCCAGAGAGAAAAAAATGAAGAAAAAAAATGCCGCCGGCGCTGACGTAACTCTTCGGCGCCTCCTCGCACCTCCGCCCTCCCTCCCTTCACGCCCCGCGCGGCTTTCCGCGCGCTCGCGGCGTTGAGTTGAGGGAGAAAGCTGTGTAACGTGATCTCTATAATTTGGTAACACCACTTAGACTTGACGGATTTGAAAAATTTTTGCGGCATATGATTCGTGAAGAGTTATACGTCAATAATGAGACTATTCCAATATAACTAAGAAAGGTGTTGCAGGGCCCCTTTATAGAACCCCAGGTGGTCGAAATTTCCGGAGCCCTCCACTACGGCGTCTCTCATAATCACGTCTTGTTTTTGAGACATTAAACCGCGGATAATATTATTAATAATAGTTGGGGCTTTCCGACCAAACCCACGATATGATTACAAGGGACGCCGTACTGGAGGGCTGCCACTAAGATTCCTCAAGAAAGTGTCCAAGAAAATAAAAGGAAAATAGCTGTATTTCAAACAAATGGCCAGAGACGATTCAATGCATCGCGAGGATGCCGAGACCTTGAGCAAACGGTGCTATCGGCACCGAGGTTCATCAAAGAAAGCCAATGCCTCTCAATCAGCAAAACCCCTTGAACGCCCTGCTTCCCCACCTCCCTCGTCAACCAGACCCTTGGCGGCCGGCACGAAGCAGAATGCATTCAAAAGCACGGTTGCTGTGGCTTTCCCTTGGCCTGCATTGCCGAAGCCACAACTATACACGGATCGGCGGCGGCCGGTGCAAACCAGAACACCAAAGCAGGCATGGGCACAACTGACGCAGTCTGGCTTTCGTTGCCGAAGTCGCAGATACATGCATATTCACAGTACACATCGGCAACATTTAACTCTGAACCTCCGACTAGGCAGCTGTCTAAACAAGACATCACAGAGCTTCAACCATTGTTAGACCCACTTCGCGTCAACGTTCCTACAACAAAATTTTTCGCGTGTTCATCGCCAAGCTCATAAGTTTAATGTGCTGTCTCTTTGAAAGTAGAGTAGGCAGCTGCTATTTCATACCATACGTTTGAGCAGATGCTGACAGCTCGGAGGAGGAAAAGGAAGCAAAGCAAGGCATGTTGTTGGGCTAGTCGGTTCATTGTTTCAAAAAAAAAATTTAAACTGCGCGATGAAGACGGGACGACAGCAGGAACACATACAAACACAGACGTGTAACGCACACGGGTGTTTGTGTGTGTTCCTGCTGTCGTCGCGTCTTCGTCGCGCAGTTTAAAACTTTTTTGAGGAAGGAAAGGCAGGAAGGCCAACCAGAGGCGCGTTCAGTTTGCTATTCTACGCTGGGAAAGGAAATTGACGAGGGTAGCGATGCGGGCTTGTTGGTCTGTCATGGTTCTTGGATGTGGGCGCGAAAAGACAAGGACGAAGGGAAGCGCCAGTGTGTGTGTCTTCCCTTCGTCCTTGTCTTTTCGCGCCCACATCCAAGAACCATGGGGAAAGGAAATTAAGGCAGCAAAAGATAGAAGTTTGCCAAAAAAAATCCGCTCGAGGTTCAACAGCACTACTACGTTCCATGCCGGTCGAAAAAAGATTGGTTTGTTCGTATCTTAACAACATAATTGATGATACTGGACGCACGATTGTCGTATGTCTTGCCTCGTTACTAATGACAGTGTTAGTCCGATCATGGTGCCTACTGATGGCTTGCAAGTACTGGACATAGAACATCCAGTGCCTGTTGTACAGACTGAGCGCACCGGGATTTCAAAGCCTACCACGTTGATTGCATGCCTGTGCAGCATAATCTACATGCAACATAAATACTGAAACGGTAAAGCATCGTTGCTATACTCCTTGCTATACATTTTGGTCCCCCCCCCCCCAACACGACACATCATAAGTAGGGCTCTGTGTTTTCGGACAAATTGAAAAAAAATCCGATGAACACTCACCGGTAACATCTTTGACAATTCGGATGTATCCGACAAACCTCGATTTCAAATGGGCATTTTCGGCGTTCAAAGGGCATCTTCAAGGGTGAGAATCATCAATCGCACGGAGCGCACCTCCATCAGCGGCAGCAACTTCGTAAACTATGCTTGCGTCTTTTACAACAAGCTTGAAATCCAGGGTTCTACGGAAACACGTCTGGTCGGCAAAATTCATGGCGGGAAGTAGCAAGCGCCGACCAATCGTTAAAACAAAGACAAAAATTTACGTTTCGACCCCACTACGGGGTCCTTGCTCAGGTGAACAAAGCCCCCGTAGTGGGGCCGACACGTCAGTTTTGTTTTTTAGGAGCGAAACTCCTTAGGCCCGCACCCCGCCATCGATGCTCCCTTCTCTTAAAGGGACCGACAACTGCCAAGAACATGAAATGAGATGACTGCACTGATGGAAAGATTGTCCGTCGCATTGGCTCAAACCAACCCTATTTATCTCGTGAGAAGCGGATTTATATTTTTTAATTCTTCATTGAAAGTCGCGAAAAATGACCTTCGGCGTCTCTGGCGGCAAAATCATACACGGTCCGATGAAGCCGGTCACGTGACCATTGATTGGTGTATCCGTTCGGTGACTTCTCTGTTAGTACTGAAATATTGTTCATTTCTTTATATTAAAAGATATTACTCCATAAAAATGTACATATAGGCCTGCTTTAGTTGTATGCAACAAAGTGGCGCTGCTTTCGCTTGGCGTAATGATCCCATGCCGCGAAAAGCCATCCATGACACAGGCGCAGGCAACCTTGGTCGCAGGCGCGCACAACGCTGTACAAATACCGAGAAGGTGTATAAAGCCATATCATCTCACTGTAACAGCTTGCTATTTTTAAAAATGGCTGGAAAGCTCAAAATAAAGGTGGTTAAGCATAGCTACAGTAACTCCTGCGAAAGCAGAACAACGACAGCTTTCACAAGGGCTAGCGGCATTGCTATCAATTCTCAGCGTTGCTCGAGCAAGCCTTCATGCGTGTTTGGAGCCTTTCTAATCGAAAAATACTGCTTATAAAATAACTACGTGCTTTTAGGATAAGCCACTGCAGCTACAAACGCTAGGAAGGGGTAAGCTTCCTGTCGCGCCTTAAAAAGCTGGGTCGAGAAAAATCAGTTGTCGGTCTTTAAGCATCGCTTTAGGTTGCAGTGGCCAGTGATTTAAGAGGAAATGTTTAGGCCTTGAACGGTTTGGTTCTAGGGCACCAAAAATTGGATGTAGAAATCTCGGAGTACTGAGAATATTAAAATATAGTAGGTCCTTTATTTTTCATCAAGAAGATGAGCGTGGCTGAGAGAAAAAATTGGCCGCGTATCTGCGTGCTTCGCTGCAAATGTCGTGTAAAGACGATAGAAGAGGCGCTGTGTGAGATATGGACGCCATCTGGCAATACGTCGGGAAACATGAGTGCTGTGTTGCGTGCTGGTAGTCCCGGCGCAGCAGCAGGCGAAGACCGGCGGTGACCAACGCGACCGGCGGGGACGCCAGCCAGCCCGAAAACGCGGTTTGGCGCGAAGCGCTGAAGCAGAGAAACGTCCGCTCTCAACGAGTACTCTCCACACACTCTTTTATTTACACGTCGCCTGGGTAAAACAGGAACGCCAGAGCGGCGCCCACAACCGGCAGCCTGAAGGCCGCCCACAACGCTGCTTTTTCATTTTTTAAATATTTTTTTTCACCTTCTTGGCCTTCTCAAAACTAAAGTTTTTCAACACCAACCCATGGCATTCGTACAGTGCAACAGAACCGAAACCGAAACACAACAATGAGCTCGTGCGAAGGGCACGGAGGAAGGCAAATTTCAGCGCAGTCGCATTTTCAGCTTTGTTGAAACAGCGCTCACTAGATGACGACGAAGTAAAAGAAGGCACAGGACAGGCGCTGCCTGTCCTGTGCTAGTGTGCCTCGATGTGTGCGCCCCCCTAAAACGCGCAACAAAACGCGCATCAAGGCACCCTAGTCCTGTGCCTTCTTTTACTTCGTCGTCGTCTAGTGAGCGCTGTTTCAACAAAGATGAACGCTTACCAACTCGCTCAAGCTTCCATTCTTATGCATTTTCAGCGCAGCTTAAGAAACTAGGGTCCTTAAAATTACGTATGTATGCATTTCCTATTAAAGGAACACGCCACCTAATACTTACCTAGTGATGTTGCACCTCAGATATGCATGATATTTACTTTTTGATCGACAACGTTCACAAGTATGAACAGCCGTACCAGTTCAAGACGGCTGGCCCTTGGGCAAGTGGTTCAACTTTGGCCGAGTGGCTGAATCGAGGGACGTGCCGACAAACAGAAAGACAGACAGAAAGACAGACAGACCAAAATTTCTGCGTTTAAGTTCCCCAAGAAAGACTATCGTCTTTAAAAGCTGTCAAGCAGCTTGACTAGCTCCTGCCCTCCAAAGGTACGCTTTGGCGAGCTTACAGCAGTGAACATCAACAGCCTTATGAACCTGGTAAATAAACAGCAAGTGAAAATAAAATGGAAGGATAGAGAAACAGGATTATCAGCAACAATGGAACGCATTTTCATGAGAAATAAGATTAATAAGAACACATTGCTGTAACTTATAATGCAAAATTAAACTCTGAATTTCGGAGAATCGGGGATTTGCGAGAAATAAACTCCGAAAAACGCCGAATTTCCTCCAAAAGAATAAACTGCGGATAACGCACTCCGAATTTCAAGAAATATAAACTCCGAAAACACGGAGGCCTAAATATAAGCGATACCACGTGTAAAAACAATCACGAAGCATTACCAGCAAGTATATATGAATGAATGCTTATCTGCCTCGTGCGCTGCTGCTTTGAGTTGTACTGGTGGCGCCACCAACGGCGAACGGTGGCGAAAGGTGGATGCGCGCGGCTCATAGAAGCCGTGGGCAAAGCGCCCGTTACTCGTCGTTTTTCTATTCATTTTTCATTCTGGTTTGATATTTGTACTGCCGACGCGGCTTACTAGACAACCATGCCGTCTGTTACGTCGATTGTTCTATATTATTTGTTTTAAAATGACAGGCCCGTCTTTTTATGCGTGCGCGCGATGCAATGCGTACGTTTCTTACGTGCATGTGTCCAAGTTGTTTGCGTGATCTGTTAACACAGATGAAATAAAAACTGTTGCAGTACAAAACAGCATTCTTGTTTCATTGAACACCTCAAACAGTACGATAACAATGACTATTACGGCTGTATGCCTGCTTAAGAAACGCACAAAAGACACACGATTTTATCTTCGCCCAACACTCGTAGCACTCAACTAGGCCAAAAAACCGAAATCTAACTTGCTGAACGTTTTAACAGCCGTCACACAGCTGCATAATAATGCGTGAAAGTACTTTAGCAAATGACCAACAAACATTCACACAGCGTTTTTTTTTTGTTCACAGACCGTGTTAACATTTGAGAAAGTTCTACTGCATTGCAATCACATATTTCGGAATATCTTATCACTTTCACCATTGAAGCCACAATCCTCTAACACATGCGCTTTAAATTGAGCATGGCATTACTCAGACGTATATTCGCAATGACCATAGACTGTCGCGCCGCCAAGCGGAATTCAGGAGCGTCCTCTCGAGGAGGGTTGGTAGACGACAAAATGGCAGCACTACGCAGTCGCTCCCTTGTTCGGCTGTGCTAACCTCAGTGTTAACGCGTTGGCAAGGAAGGAACACTACGACTTGGCATGTTCCCTGCATCAGTGAACAAACCGGGCCCTCCGTGACACGAGAAATCTGATTCGTTCTTGCGAGGCGCGAAGCTTTCGTGAAAATACGTGGCGACTCGCGCTTTCAATGCTAGCCCGCAGCGTACGCATACTATCAGCTTCGCGAGGTTTTCTGTAGCCACGTAGGTTAGTTAAATGTTATCGTCTGACATATTCAGTTGAAGCTCACCCTCTTTTGCTTGTATATAGCATTGGTCAGTGTTTCTTGTAGTGCATGAATCCCATAACACTGTACGCGGGAGGTCGCTCCGGCTGGCGATGTGCTCTTGTAACACTGAGCGATCTCAAGTTGTCGATACATTAAAATATGCCTCTATCCTTCGTGAGCAAAGCGCTGTTACATACCCGGAAACACTGCCGCTCCGGCGTCCCAAAGAAATACGTCATGATGACGTCACGGACACCATCTTGAATAATTTGCTAGTTCGGCGGCCTTTTAAAAGGGGCCGTAACTGAAGGTTAAATTGGCGCTAGTGTTCATGGAGATTCAAAATTAAAGCAGCCAATGGCAGCCTGCCGCCGTGCCGGCAAAGCCGTGCACCCCGCGCCGGCCGCGGAGGCCGCGCGCGCGCCGCGACGCTAGTTTTGAATTCCTCGAAAGTTCCGTTGTAGCATGGAGCGAGTGCTGAGAGTGGGCACCAGGCTGGTCGTGCAGGGAGGCTATGCTTGGCGGACACCTGCAAGTCTTCCGTTGTGGTTAGCGGGTCATTGTTCGCTCTTGAGACTTATCGGAGTGGTCGTTATGTCAGCCGTGCTCCGTCGCCGCCATACAGGAGCCCGTCCTAGTCGCCGGCCTTGACATGAAGTTTCGTGATGTTCCGTTACATGAAGCGAGCTTTGGCCGGCGTGTGGAGTTTTCGTGGTGTTTGCGTGTTGTGCGCTCTTGCCGCCGTGGTGGTTAACGGCACGCACCATTCGTGCATCATGGAACGGTGCACGGATACTTCAAGACCGGCCGAGTTCCGCAAGATTCTTCGAGGTTCCGAAAAACTAAAGGTGAGCATGCGGCTTGCGTTCGCAGCCACACATTTACGAATTGCAGTTGGACAACACAGTTATTGTTTTTTTAATTACGGCTGAATCGTGAAAAGCACGATGTTGCAGTTAATATCGCTGTTCCTAGAAGGAATGAAATTAAAGAACTTGAGACTCATAGTTTAACTTTTGCGTCTATGACAGAACTGCGTGATGGAAGTGCGTTTTGCTTTTTTTGCCTGTTTATCACTCGCCATCGTTTAAATACGCGTTCCTGAGACTCAATAGGCAGTTTTAGAATAGCGTACGAAAAGCTTTGCGTTGGCTTTTCGCGCAACTGTCATGCGTCGTACGCTAACCGCTTGCGGGCTCCCGTAGTGACGGAAATAGCGAGCCGCAAACGCTAAAATAGCATACGCTATTCTAAAACTGCCTAATGTACCGCAGCTTGCACTGAGCCGAGACGACGAAACTACGTTTGCCTCATGCGACTGCGTAATTTGTATCGTTGGAATTAATAGTTTTCAATTGCTTTATTTCAGGACGGAAACGTTTTCGGAGTATTCGAGAAGGCAAGAACTGATGCGTTTGCTCAAGGGGGGGTTAACAGCTGTAGAATCATGCAGCGCTCTGCGAAGTCTCGATCCGCAACTCAAGTGGACCAGCTTTCTACCCTGCCCCCAGTGCTTCTTCTCGGTGCGTGAATATGCTATGTACTTACGGCTGAAGAAGTAGTTTGTGTGTTTATATATTGTCTCTGTTATTGCCTATGGAAAAACCGCTCTAAGGATTCATGTGTAGGCATGAGACATGTCCTATATGCAGAATTTTACTGTTTGTGTTTATCACAATGAAGTGCTCAGTGTACCCAACATGACGTCCTCCCTTCAGTGGCGTTATATTCAGCTAGGCATTGTATTCGCGGTGAAAGAACAGCTGCGTATAGGCTTATTTCACCTGGTCGTTGAGTAATACGCTTTTCTTCGAATGTCATGTGCTGCTGCATAAACTGACCATGGCCTGCATCCCGTTGCCACCAAGTAACTTTCAAGTAGTGTTCAAGTACCATATATTGTGTCTTGCTCTTTTTAGCGCAATGTACTACTTACTGTGCTAAATCTTATCTTTTTCATTTTGTTTATCTGGTGAAGGTGTCCAGCATTTCATGTATATTTGTGCAAAATCTGAGCAAATATGTAAGTGGTTGTTTTGTGTTTCGTATCATTTCAACGGTTAATAAGTAAATCATTGCATTATTATTTCATATTTACATATCTTGCGCTTCGTTATGTTTTGTCATGCACTGACATTTCTTTAAACTACATGATTACCTCTCCTCAGAGGCTCCTCTGCACTTTGCTCGGTATTGCACCAAATGAAAATCGTGTTTCTTATATGTGTGTACGTCAAAGGGCCTACACTTTCCAATGTGTTCGAGTTTTTAATTTCTAAATTTTACAATGAACTTTTGTGTTTAGTCATGCACACACTGTGAATTCTTCCGTTCTGTTCTTCTCCTGAACTTGCATCGTGCCCCATTACATGCAAATCTTGAGTTTCGGAAACAGAACAATAAAAAGAGGTAACAGAAATGTTGTAGGTGGATTCATCCTTTATGCTCTAGCACATGCTGGCTGCGGGCAAGCGAATGCGCGGCCAAGCACAGCACGCGCGCGAGCGCACGCGAACAAAAAAAAAAGTCCCGGCGCGGGGCATAGGAGAGGAGAAAAAGCAAGCGTACAAAATAAAAAACGGTGCGCGGCATGGGAGAGGAGGAAAAGCAAGCGCACAAAAAAAAATAGAAAGAAAACGGCGCGCGGAGAGGGAGGAAGAGGGGGTGGAGGCGAGCGGCTGTTGTTACTGTTGCCCTGACGACGTAAGCAACGTAATCACTACGTCATCGCCCTTTGAGCTTGGCGGCCTTCTGCAAGGGGCGTAACTCAATAGCGCTCTCGGCGCTGTCGGCGCTTGCGTCGGCGGAGCGTTTGAATTTCGCGTCCTATGGGAGGTATACGAAGAAACCGACCCTTCTGTTACTAATCGGGCGAGCGACGTCTGCAGCCACCATATCCACGCCTTTCGTGGAGCGAACGCTTTCCACGCCGTCCTTCGCCAGTGTGTTGGTGTGTTGGTTTCATAGCCAGCGCTGCGCCGCTTGTTTTTGTACGTTCGTTGATAGGTGGCAGCACACTGCAAGCGATTTGCTCGTTGACCGATCTGAGAGCGAACTGTTCTCCGCGCCCAAGCCCAGACGTAAACGTGGTGACGCGGAGTGGTCGAGGTTGTTCGGCGGAGGAAATTCTGGGAAATTTTTCAGATTGCTTTCAGCAGTGATGTTGAAATAAACCATCCTGACGACGAGGATTTTCCACTGGACATAGAAGACTGTGAAGGCACCGAGAGTGACAGCGACGGTGAACGATCAGCTGCTAACCCACGAGGAACGAGTTGCACTTCACGTCCCCTCGTGCGTTATTGTTCTTTCACGCTTGTAAGTCACTTTGATTGTATTTAATGTATAATATCCTTGAGCGAGATCAAAATAAAAGCATAGTTCCTCTTGTGCATTGCATGTATCAATTATTGTGGGTATTATGGAGCGCCGCATGCCGGCAACACGCTCGAGCTCGACCAGCGAAGCGAAATGGTTAGAGCGCTGGAACGTGCAGTCACAGCCACAATCCACGCCTCTCGGCTAACTTCTTCGACGTTGCGAAAAGGATACGTGTGCATTCTTTTCGATATTCGTGTTTCGATCGTGCTGATCGAGCCTGCAACATGCGAGTGAAGTGAATTGCACACGGCTGGAGTTTCAGCACGGCTGTGGCACAAGCGCTACTGAATGGGAAGTTAAATGCTTGTGTTCCGTTGAAGACGAAACTCCGCGTTCCCGACTGCATAAGTAATGACGACGGCGTATTATGTTTGCACACCATCACCACGTTAAACGTGCGGTCCCGTGCAGCAGCGATGGCGCTACTCGCTAGCGGCCTACTACTGCGGCAAATCCGTAAGGCAGGCTTGGTACAACGTATCTATAAACGTTGGCTCGGTACGTACTACCTCGGAGTGCCGTTCTGCTCGTACGTCTATTTTAGTTCATGCAGTTTTATGTAGCACGCACACGATTTCGCAAGGCATCGTTATGCACGGTAACGGAGCTGAAATATAACATTTCACACCAGAGCAAATAATTAGGTGGCGAGTACTTAGCACTTTCCATGGTTTGGGAAAGTAGTTTAGTCTCATATCCAATTCAGCACAGCTCATGACTTCATCCGGTAAAAGCGGCACGGGCCGTACGTCCGCACGTACTCTCTGTTCCTATGCTAACAAACGGTTTGACCCTCCTCCTGGCGCCATCTTGAAAAGCACGGTGCGCCACCTATAGTTCGTGGGCATTGCGAATAGGAAATGCGCACGCGTGGCATTGCTCAGATTTATATAGGAAATGCGCACGCGTGTATTGTATCTCGTATGCTAGATTCTCCTTTGGTACGTGCAGCTCAACGTAAAATGCGATTCTAGAAGTAATGTTCGTGGAGTAGCGAGCACATAGAAGGGCAACTACTTACAGCTTCACTTACCTGTGCAAAAACGGTATTCCAATTGCAATTCAATATTAACCGACGCAACAACGATAACAACGCACTTGTTGCACACAGGCGTACCAGGTGGACGCGCGAGGCCAAGCGCGGTATTTTAATTATAGCAGAATGGTGCTCGTACAGTACGCTAGAATATTCTGGTACAATGTCGTCAAGCTTGCAGTCACTTCAGCGGTTCCCACGATGTAGCACCAGTTGGCGTCCTCGCGTCATCAAACTGCTACGACGCCGAGAACTACACACACAGCTGACTTGGAAAAACATGGTCCTGCAGGAGGCCATCTTGTCCCGCAACCAACGGACAAAAGTCCACAACTGAGGCGTCTGAAACATTGCCGTTGATGAGATGGCAGCTGAACAAAATCAGGGCTCATCGTCCGACGTGTGGCCACCGCCTGAACACAATATTAACGTTGCAGCGTTCAAGGAAGACGCGACGAAAGCGACGAGCCCAGCCGGTCTTGTCGGGTGCGCTACTGCACAGTGCAGAGCGCGCGCTCTCACGACCACCAAAAGACATAAAAGGGAGTGGAGAGAGGGGTGACCTTGGAGCATGGCATATCCGTGGAAGCAAAAGGAAGTGTTGCGTCGTCGGTGTGGCGTATTGTCGAGAGATGGCGCTAGTTTGTTTTTGCGCAACGAAATCGCAAACGTCATTCAAAATGCATGGGATCCTATGGGGGTTGGGAGAGGGTGCAACCGCCTGAGCCGAGCGGTGGCGCCAACATAGCGATGCACGAGGCGGATAGCAAGCGACCAGTTATGCATGTGCTGGCGAGAGCGACAAGCGTGCAATGGTCAAGACACTCTCTAGAACACTGGATGGTGCGCTCCGGACTTCAGTGAAGACGTTTGCCGATCACACCTAGTTTTAATGAGCCCGAATGACAACATGGATGATCGCTTAGTATGAATGCTCAAGTATGGGCTATAGACGTCAGACTCTGGAGTTTCCAAGATGTGTGGCGCCACCTGTCGGAGAAGTATTGAGTAGTGCATAGACCGGCTCTCTCGCACAGTTTGCTATGGGATCAGGTGCAACCAGCGAGTGCGAAACAACGATTGAGCTTAATATCGCGCGTGTTTGCGCATTTAGCACTCAGAACGAGAGCTGTGAATTGCTCTCCGCTAGTCGGACGCGCCACCGAGCCGTCGTGAAGTGCTTGCTGGATCACTCGCTTGAACGACGGCGAAAACAGCAGCAGACGAGAGGCCTCCGCACGCTACGAAGAAACTCCGCAAAAGACGCACTGTTGCGTTGTGAATTGCCACGGACGTAAAAGACTGAATAACAACGTTCAGTTTTACCGATTTCCATAGTTGTCGTACGAAGGAGAAAGGCGAGAGCGCTGGATACGGGCCGTTGCGAGTGTGTTGGGTAAGCGAAGTACCCGCGTTCTCCACAGCCGGTGGCATGAATGTGTGGCTCTGCTGTTGTTTTGCGTAGCCCTGATGCAAAACCGTGGTAACCTTGACTATGAAGCTCAGCAGAGGCTCTTACCGCGGTGCTTGTTGTGTATCACGAAGTGAGCAGCTAGAGGCAGACTGAAGACGCGTGATACGCACACCGCGACGAGTTGGTCGTCACAACACAGCATCGCGGACGTATGTACGTTTTGAAGGCTCAGAGTTCTGGTTCTAACTAGCTGACACCACGTGCGTCATACAAGTAAGTCGCAGAATGTTGGTCGTGACCCCCTTCAGCTTTGTTTCGCCCGTGTCCTCCGCGGTTGCCGTAGCTATCTCGGAGGCCACGGTTTTGCCTTTGGTTGTACCCCGCGAAAGTGGACACGCACGTATCCCCATTTGCAGTACATACAAACGGAAGACGACCATCAAGAGACCATTTGAGGATGCGTTATAAAACACTCCAATGCACAGGAAGCGAGAGATGAATTAAGGGAGAATGCAACTGAAAAGGCGAAAATCGCCGGAGCCATTCGCCCCTGATGAACCGAGTTTTGTACCACTGATCGTAAGATGCATAGCTAAGTAAATTGATCGTGTATGTAGGTACTTTATCGCTGTGGCATACGTATATACCCGATTTTAACGCATTTAGGCTCTAGAGAACGGATGTCGGGGGGCTTGCCTCGAACTCGGTGTCGTGTGATGCTCGCTTGTACTTGCGAGTTGTAGCGCGCGGGAATAACTAAAACTTATTTTGCATTGTACTCGCAGTTCGCTTTGATCAGCTTCCTTTGTTTCTGAAGCGTGGATTGGCGGAAGAAGCTTTCCAGGTCCTCGATTTTCAGGAAACCGCGCCTCGACACCAACGAAAGAGGAAGATTATATTGCGGCCTATGCACATTCGCTTGCGGGCGGCTCTCGTTGCACTACCCAGTTAGTGCCAGGGCTACGACGAGGGCGCTGGTGGAGGTGTTTTTCGCAGCGCCGCCTGGGCAGGGTCTGACGTCTATACACGGCGCCGGAGCGTGCCGTTCCAGCGTGCTAGACACGTTTGTGGACCTCTGCAGCTGCGGCCACGCCAGCGCAGATAGATCGCGCGCTAGATTATGAGTCGGTAAGAGAGTAGTTTGGTCCGTGAATAATGAGGGATCAAAGTACTTGTTCTTTAAACGCAAATAGAACTGAAATAACAGAAGGAACGCGTTGTATACGTACCTTGGAGTGTTGATGCGAAGCAAAAAAGAAGTCTTGTCTCGAAAAAATTGGCCGCGTATCTGCGTGCTTCGCTGCAAATGTCGTGTAAAGACGATAAAAGAGGCGCTGTGTGAGATATGGACGCCATCTGGCAATACGTCGGGAAACATGAGTGCTGTGTTGCGTGCTGGTAGTCCCGGCGCAGCAGCAGGCGAAGACCGGCGGTGACCAACGCAACCGGCGGGGACGCCAGCCAGCCCGAAAACGCGGTTTGGCGCGAAGCGCTGAAGCAGAGAAACGTCCGCACTCAACGAGTACTCTCCACACACTCTTTTATTTACACGTCGCCTGGGTAAAACAGGAACGCCAGAGCGGCGCCCACAACCGGCAGCCTGAAGGCCGCCCACAACGCTGCTTTTTCATTTTTTAAACATTTTTTTCACCTTCTTGGCCTTCTCAAAACTAAAGTTTTTCAACACCAACCCATGGCATTCGTACAGTGCAATACAGAACCGAAACACAACCATGAGCTCGTGCGAAGGGCACGAAGGAAGGCAAATTACAGCGCAGTCGCATTTTCAGCTTTGTTGAAACAGCGCTCACTAGACGACGACGAAGTAAAAGAAGGCACAGGACAGGCAGCGCGCTGCCTGTCCTGTGCCTTCTTTTACTTCGTCGTCGTCTAGTGAGCGCTGTTTCAACAAAGATGAACGCATACCAACTCGCTCAAGCTTCCATTCTGATGCATTTTCAGCGCAGCTTAAGAAACTGGGGTCCTTAAAATTACGTATGTATGCAATTTCTATTAAAGGAACACGCCACCTAATACTTACCTAGTGATGTTGCACCTCAGATATGCATGATATTTACTTTTTGATCGACAACGTTCACAAGTATGAACAGCCGTACCAGTTCAAGACGGCTGGCCCTTGGGCAAGTGGTTCAACTTTGGCCGAGTGGCTGAATAGAGGGACGTGCCGACAAACAGAAAGACAGACAGACAGAAAGACAGACCAAAATTTCTGCGTTTAAGTTCCCCAAGAAAGACTATCGTCTTTAAAAAATGAAGAAGCACTACTTCTAGAAGGAACTGCTACTACTCTAATCTGCGCGTAGTCAGGGGGGAGGGGGGGGGGGGGGGGCAGGAGGCCCGCCCCCCCCTCCCACGGAAAGTTTGATGACACACGGTGTTTTATCGAAAATAAATCATGAAAATAGGCGTTTTTCTCTAATAATCAAGGCTTTCAGCAAGTACCCCCCCCCCCCCCACGAAAAAAATTCCTGGCTACGGGCCTGACTCTAACAAAGTGACAAAAACTGGGCAGGGCGCTGCACGTTAGGTTAGTAATCAAAGAATGAAGAACCAATGAAATGGAAGCGCATTTGCGACAGCACTGAAACGTGCTGCATAAACAGAAGTGGCTTAGTGCCCTTTTTTATCTTTGGCTTTTGAAATAGCAAGTGCTTTTTCAACCTATTCCATTTACGTCACAAAATTTTTATACTGTGCCAACACACTCCTGAGGTTAGTACGTTACGAAGGCCATAAAATGCACTGTCAGAAATGACGAGCTTAAAAAAAAACTTTCATTGAGTTTCATATATTTCCTACCCTTCTCGTCAAGGCATGTGTACAAGATCAAGGAAGAATTCTTCGAGAACATTTCTAATCAGGATGTTCTTCTCCACCAGAGCATGATAAAGATATCACCTTGTTTTAAAGTGTTTTAATATAAGTAATCTCGAATTAATTTGCCTACAATGCTTGAGGCTTCTGATCGCTGCGGTATGCGTGAACATGAGAACTGTGCATCGAAGTACCCGTGAAATATTACTTGGAAACATTACTTGGCTTTGCTCGCGTCTCGAGATACAGCCAGCATATCTTTTGCTACGTAAGTCATTGCGGTGAGGGGTTAGTACCGGCTGTGAGCCCGCTTTTTAGGACCTGGCTCGCCAGGTTCTTAAGCTGGGGCAAACTCCCGCGCCGTAAGCGTAACCTTAGTTCCAGAGGCGACGGCTACAGGCGCAGCTCGCACGAAAGAGAAGTCTTCTTCCTCTTGTTCTTCGAGCGCCTTGATGATGACATTAACGCAGGCAAAACCACATATAGCATAGCCAGCTGCAGCATGCGGCGCTCGCCCCACTCCGGCAGTGCGCTTCGATATAAATATCATGAACGAAGAAGACAAGGCGGAGCAGCAAAGGGCTCGCAAGGCAGCAGCGCGGTCTCGCCGCCAAGACCCTGCGGTGAATGCTCGCGAGGCCGCAGAGAAACGTCAGCGTCGTGCGGACCCCGATATACAAGCCCGCCAAGCCGAAGCAGTGCGGAAGCGGCAGCAAGAGAACCTCGAAGAGGTACGGGCGCGGGATGCAGCGGCCAAGCGCCAAAGCGGTCGCTACCTGAAGTTGGTGGCGCCGACGCGCGCTTCAAGCGCGATTACCTCGACCACAGCTGCAAGGTCTGCGACCGCTTGTGGTTCGACAACAACTTCACCACAATCGCTACTATAACAAGATGTGACGTCTTTATATGACAGTAGAGGAACTGTACGGAACATTCACGGTTTGTCCGATTATCTGCGAGCCAGCTTCTCAATCATCATTCACTATACTCGGAGACAACTATCTGTGGCAATGAAGGGAAAGCTACAGAGCCACAATGCACGTATCCTACAGCTAATTAATGTAGTCCCACATTGCGTCCGTATTTTCTGCGTGAGATATATAAAATACTCCTTCATTTTCTACATGTAGCTTTTTGAGACGGAACGCAGCGCACACAAGCGAGATATTTGTATTTCTTTTACTTTATACGTTGTCACTTTGCGTTTTTACAGCTTGAAAAAGTCGCGCCTTTTACCCGTACCTTAGACTCTAAGCAGCGTTTGCGTCGAAATGCAACGCTAGCCACCACTTTTCACGGCGTTACGAGACGCGCGCCAAACCGGACTACCGTAGCTTTCCCTTCATTGCCACAGAAAGTTGCCACCGAGAATACGTGGACATGGTGTGATTTTAAATGCTAAGCATCTTATAGCGGCAGCATGTCCCGCGTTGTCGTCTTCGTCCGTACTCACATTGCGCAGCCGCAACTCTCCTCTTTCCTTCTCTCCAACATCTGCGCGCTACTCTCTCCACTTCTCTCCTACCACCTGCTTGCGCTTATCCTGCGTTCTCGTTTCTGCTCTCGCGGCGCATGCGCTACTCTCCTCCTCTAGTGTCCTCTCCTTCAAGTATGAATAAAAAGCGGGCAGAGCGCTGCGCGCGTTCGGAAATTCTCTCCTGCGCAACGCCGCGATGAGCGCCAGCGCATGCGCGTCCCCTCCCCCTCTCTCTCCTCTCCTACGCTGCCCCCCTCTCGCGCGCCTGTCGACCGCGTTCCTTGCTCGCCATGTGAGAATTAACGGCCAGGCTAGAGGGAGGACGCGACGCGCGTAGCGTTCCTCTTCGGGTTCCACGACGTGAGGTCGGCAGCATGCCCAACGAACACGAACGGAACGCGATAGTGCAAGTGCTCCGGCTACGCATCGCCTCATGGTCCCCTTTAGCGGGAGATTGATTGATTGATTGTGATAACTTTAATGAGGTCCTGCGGGACGCGCCCTAGCGCGTAGTGGGGCACTCCCACGTCGGGACCGTCAGGCCAAGCCTGTCGGCCGCTTCGCGGGCCTGCTGGACAGCCCAAAGCTGGTCGGCCAGGAGCGGGAGATGGTGTAATTGTTTAGTGGGGCTGAAACACAAACCCTTTTCACATATGCTTGCAAATGGCAAACACTTGTAGATGAAATTGTTGGATTAGTTTTATTGCAATTGTGGCCTGGCTTGTAAATGTGTTAGGCCACTGCTTTGCACACTATCTTAGCCGTATCCGCACAATAACCATTTAATCTGTCATTACTGGCTACAATGCCTTGATTTGGGCAAGTTTGTTCATCATGACAGCGTTCATAAAACGAGCGAAGGACGAAGACGGAGAGAGGACATACAACAGAACTGGCGCTGAAGTTCCCAGTACAGCGCCAGCCCTATCGCACGATGTTCCTTTCGTCTTCGTCTTTTTGCGCGTTTTATGGATACTTTCATTAATATGCTGTATTGTTTCTGCGATGGGCTTTTTAGGGCTCAGTGAATGTTCCAACATCTATGCGACATTTTAACTAGTGCAGGTAAAACTGGACTTATTTCATGCACATACTCGCTTGAAGTACCTTTAAATCTTTGATGTCATTGTTAAAATGTCTGCAGGTCTTACACTTAGGGAAATAACAGGCTGTTATTTTGACGGCACACTGAGAGCTTCTGTTGAGGCAATAAGTGACGCCTGTACTTGTGGGAACGCATTTATAAGGCAGTCATACTGATTGGTAATAGTTGATGATATTTTCAAAGAATATCATTTTTGTATGACCGTAATTTTGTGATGTGTGCCATGTACAGATAAACTTAGTTTTTCTTTTCAATTCAGACGATGTAAGTTAAATAAATAAATACATAAATAAATATATTGACACCGTCTCTGTAGGCCTGATTTAGTGCGTTATGCGGTAATTTCTTTGATTTAATCTTGCTACTTGAATTGTGCAAAAGGCTCAACTGACTACAAGATGAACTAAGAAGCTAAACTAAAGCAATAAGTGTACACTAAAATACGATTGCTGTTATCCGATCCCACGGTGCAAATATTTACTCATACACAACGTGTAACCAAAGTCTACCTCGCTTCTTTGTGTGCGCTTTGTTCTGCACCAGCTTCTTCTCGTGACTTAGGACAACTAGTATGTTATCTGTACAGGTTTTCGGCGTTTGTGAATCATTGCAGAGGTCGTCAATTCATTTAAAAGCAAACCGCTCCTAAGAATAAATATATTTCTTTTAAAGACAATGAACCATCGTTAAAAGCGCAACACCACACAACACAATAGAAGACCAGACGAGCACAGGCGCAAACTAACAACTGTCGCATACGGTAGGTTCCAATGCATACCGTAGGTTCCCGTGGAACGAAGAAAGAAAAATGAAGTGGGCCGTGGCTGTGAATAGAGCCACAGTGACCGGTAGCATTTACATTCCGAGCGGCGGAGCCAGAATGTACGGAGATGGCTTCATCACTGGTAACTGCGTAATCTGCGCTAGTAGCAAGCTCACGCATGTATTTTATGCGAACATTATGTCCAGTGCTGAATTCCCGCGCAGACGCACCTAGCAAAGACGCCCATCTTTTTTCTTTCCCTAGCGTGACACTTTTTTGCGTTTTTTTTTTGTTGTTCACACCCGGGTTTCTTTATTTATTTTCTTTATTGACTTGCTTCTTTTCCTCGGCGTATCTATATGTGTGCGCTCTTCAAACAAATTTTAGTTGGATGAATGCGCCTCGTCCTTGTCCTATCGCTTGTCTTTTGTTTAGTGTTTGCGCTCAATAGCATTATGAATGACGCGTTCCAACTCGCCCAACCAGCAACATTGTTAATTGCTTTAAAATGATGCCTCGCACGTGCAGCAGCGTATTATGCAATAAAAACTGTTCTCTGTATCGAGTCATCCGCTAGCAAAACGGTTACAGTACCCGCGAGCAGCAGAAGAATATTGCATATAGTTTGAGTGCACAAAAATTATACTTACCTTTCATGGCTTACGCAAAGAGGTTTAAAAAAATTGGGCTTACGAAATCATCTTCTAAAGCTCTGACATCGCTGAAACGTAGACTGAGAGGTAGACTTCTTTTACGGAGCGGAAAAAAATAATATGTGGTGTTTTACGTCCCCAAAACACGATATGATTTTGCGAGGCGCCATAGTTGAGGGCTCCAGAAATTTCGACCATCTGGTGCTCTTTAACGTGCACTGACATCGCACAATACGCGGACCTGTAGCATTTCGTCTGCATCGAAATGCGACCACCGTGGCTTGGATTGAGCCCACGACCTTCGGGTCGGCAGCCGAGCACCATAACCACTGCTCCATCGCGGCGGACGGAGCGCAAAAAAAAAAAAAAAAAAACCGGTGCGCTCCGCTCCTCACCCTCGTGGTGTGTCGAACCAGAAGCCGCCGCATCCCTGTGATTGCTTATTTTACGGGTCACCTATTGGTAGAGCACCGGGCGCGTTGTCCGAAGGTTGCAGGTTTCGTCGCTGCCGGCGGCAAGTTGCCGTTTTGTCCACTTTACTTTCTTGACATCTATATCCGAATTACTACTTTATACTAAAAACAGTGCAATTAAGGTCCCCCATAGCGTCCTTGGCTTTATTATTTGTTGGTTCTCATTAACTAGGCTACAAACTGTGACAATGTTCCACGCCTAACTGCATGAATAACTATTTACGTGGCAATTTAGTTAGTTTAGTTTGTACGCGTAGCATAAGCGAGCGCAATAGTTTTAATTTGCGACAACGCACACCTTATATGGAGACAACTTCCAGGCCCATATCTCATGCTTTATGTCACGGATGCGTGGGAAGGCCTTGGTTAATCTAGCTGATGTTGGTGCTAGAGTTGGATTAGCGCAGTGCATAAGAGACTCGGTTTATAGACATGGGATCGCATAGGTTGCACGCTCGCCGCCACCAAGGTTTTGTCCTTATTAATATACTTCGGTTTGTATATGCATTAGCAGTTTTTATTACTGCTGCTTTAGCGCACAGCACGTCAATAGTCACTTTTAGTTCGGGTTTCTGCAGCAGCCCTTCAGACTAATTGTCGTTCTATATCTCCACGATTCGTGAGCTCCCTACTACATGCCTGATAGGTGGGAAATGGCCAGGCTCATCTCCTTTCCATTTTCCAGTTTTTCACACAAGAACTGACAGCAACACAAAGTGGTACGACGTCGGCAACTAACCTGCCTGAAAACTAAAACACGAAGGATGTCGACGAGCCCCCGATAAAGATAGATAGAAACATGGGCAAACCTCTCTTAGGCATCCATTTCTCTTCGTTTAACCTCTGTAGCCCATTGGATTACTGTTGGAGGGTGGTGAGCAATTCTGTGACTCAGCATGTAGGGGTTTATACAAATGGGGGCAATTTCGAACAATGGGTAGTCAACTACTCCGCGAAAACCGTCAAGACATCGAATTTTACCCCCTCCCCCCTTTTCAAAGTCTTTTCAAAGTCTTTGCGTGTTATATCATTGTGCAAACGCGGCACGTGTTTCTAGCATTAGTCGCTAGCGGGTCGTTACCGCGTTCGCTGGCTAAGAAATTAAGATCTCCCGCGAAACGCCCCAACCCCCAAGAGAGCTTATAACGGGCTCTAGAAGCGCCGCTCTTCCAGCTTTCGCTGTGACTGTGCTGCGGTTTCAGCGCAGGCCTGGCGTTTTTTGTCTTCATGTTGCGTCCTCCTGTCCATAGATATACGCTGCCGTCTACGGACCGACGGCCGCGTGGTATTTTAATTTATCTGGTCGATGGCGTCTGAGTAGTCTCCTCACCTAAAAAGCATATATTGCCACGCGCGCTTCTTTTAACACGAAAGTGTTTTATGCCGGGGTCTGCCAAGACTTTCATGGCGTATTTCCGTCACAGAAATACGCCAGCAAAACGAACGCCATCAGAAGGCAAAGAAAAAACTAAAAGAAAAAGTTCCTAAGAAAAAAGCTAGCACAGCCCACTGAGCTACCGCATTTACATGAACGCGCCTTTCTCTTTCACATTCTAAACTTAATTAGAGCGCAACCACACGACACATTCACACACCCACACACCCAGACATCAACCACGCACAGCGCTCGCAATGTGTCGTGTGGTTGCGCTCTAATTAAGTTTTGAAAATGATCTACCAACTAGCCCAACAACAAGTTCTTTTAGAGTACATTTCTCTTTCACGCTTTCCATTCACAGTGCTCTTAAATGAATGGATGGGTGGATGGATGCTATGAGCGTCCTCTTTATAACGGCGTCGTGACATGTGCGCCACCAGGCTCAAAAAAAAAACAAGAAAGAAAAATCACGCCACATCCACGAAGTGAATGATGATTGAGGAGCTGGCTCGGAGAAGATCGGGAAAACCCGTGAATCTTGCGCACAAGTCCTCTACCATCATATGAAGACGTCACACGTTATATATATATATATATATATATATATATATATATATATATATATTTACATACAGGCGGCGCTCTACGCGACAACGACGGTCACGCGTAAAACAATAAAAAGCAACAATTACAAATCAAGCTGTAATAAAGAATTACACCATTTCCCGCTAAAGGGGATCGTGAGGCGATGCGAAGCCGGAGAGCTTGCACGATCGCGTTCCGTTGGCGTTCTTTGGGCATGCTACCGACCTCGCGTCGTGGAAAGCGAAGAGGAACGCTACGCGCGTCTTGTCTTCCGTCTAGCCTGGCCGTTAATTCTCACAGGGCGAGTGGGGAACGCGGTCGGCAGGCGTGCGAGAGGGGGGCAGCGTAGGAGAGGAGAGAGAGGGGGAGGGGACGCACATGCGCTGGTGCTCATCGCGGCGTTGCGCAGGAGAGAATTTCGGCATGTCTAGCCAACGCCACCTAGACAAACTTCGTCAAGGCCGGGAAGCTAAACTCCATTTGTCGCGTGACGTCAGAGGTAGTGGGCTGACTTTTTTCAGTGGGCCGCTCTTACTCGGAGGACGCTAGCACCCATGCATCATGCGACGCTGGTTGCGTTGTGCGCTGTGCTTGGTGGCGGATCATCGCCTACGCCCGCGTTCGGCGGCGCGTTCGCATCGGCGTTTTGGTCACTTCAGCATTACTAGTTTTCGAAGCTGGACGTGTATCGAATCTCTCACGCGCTGGCTGCCATACGATGCCGAGTTAAGTTGAAAGCAGTGCGAGAAACGCTAATGCTGCGTTGCTTTGAGTGCCGTCGGTTCCTTCGAAGCTGTGATGTGTGCTGCTTGTGTTTGTGCGCGTGTTGGTCGTTGAGTGACTAGGCTGTGATGCCAGGGAAGTGTTGTGTTCTACATTGTTGTGGCAACTACGACTCAAGGCCCAAGGCACACGTATTTGGATTTCCAACCGATGAAGACACGCGGAAGGCTTGGATACGTGTTAACCCAAAGGATAATTTCAGCCCGACAGAGCATTCAAAGGTAAATACACACCTTCTCTTTTGATTTTCGTGTATTCCCTTTCATGTAGTGTGGTGGTATTACGTTTCGTTTTTGTCACGTGCGTGCGTTTCGCAGTATGTTAGGGTGAACTGCAGAAACGCGAATGGTAAAGTTGTCACTCTCTTGTCACTTGCAGGTGTACGAAAAACACTTCAGTCCGGATGATATTCTGCGAGAAGTTTGCAATAAACAAGGCACAAAATCGGAACGAGATGTGTATGCTTATTTATGTACTTTGAAGCATGCGTTGTTTTTCATTATTAGAACATTTGGCACGCAAATAACGGGGGTTCCAATCGAATATAAAAGTCGCCACATGTCACGCACTGTGGGAGTTGATGTAATGCGTAGCAGTCAGCAAGGATCTGCATATCTCGCAATATTTGTCTGTGAGGCAAATGAAGGCCTTCATGTCATAACAACGGGTTCACTATTGAATGTTTGTCGTGCATTCATGCATGTACATTTCGTTAAATACCATGCTATAGAACTTACATTCTCGTGTATGCAATACATGGCTGCTCATTTATATTCGTCACGCACTTATTTCACGTCCTACCGCTTTTGGTATAAATCCGGTTAGCGAAACAGCCGGAAGTTTACTTTGACAATGTCATATAATTCACGCCTTAATTGACAAACATGTCATGATTTGCATGCTAAGACCTGTCACTTATGCTCCTCATACAGCCACGTCACGGCATGCCAGTTTTGATACACATCTTGCTAGCCAAACGGTTGCGAGCCCACCATGAGCGTGGCATGCACGTCATGCCGCACGTGGCATGAATGTCATGATTTTTACGTTACAACCTGTCATTTATGTTCGTCATACAACCATGTAACGCTATTCCAATTTTAGTATACATACATTTAATGAAACGGCAGTGAGCGCTCCAAGAGTGTGTCATGTAAATCAAGCCTTACATGACATGCATGTCATAATTTACATGTTACAGCCTATGAGTCCTGTTTGTCATACACTCCTGTTCCGCGATACCGATTTCGGTGTATATTAAATGAACTAAACGGCCGCTAAAGCACGCATACCGTAGCTCACGCAGGTCGAGCGTCAGCCCACTAGTGACACGTCACTCGAACAGCTTCCAGGCCTTGACGAAGTTTGTCTAGGTGGCGTTGGTCTAGCCCGCGTTTCAGAGGAAGAGGGGAAAGGAGGAGGGGAGAGGGGAAGTGGAGAGGGGGAGGCGAGAGGTAAAGTTGAGAGGGTGAAATGGGAGAATGGGAGGGATAGGGAAGGTGGAGAGGGGGAGTGGAGAGGGTATGCGCATGCGCACTAAGGGTGGTCACGCCGCACACCACCACCACCACCGGATTGAACTCCGCCATAAGATACTTCGCATCTAACATTCATTTCGGCTGGAGGCGTGCGCCTTTCGCATAAACAATCCGGAACGGAAGTGCACTGAACTTGTTTGCATTTGTGCTATGTGAATGAGTAAGCCTCCAACACACTCACTGCTATCTTGTTTTGAGGTTGGCTTTGCTGAATGATTCGCCAACTTTGCAAAAGAAAAAGTTGAATTGAATAAGACAACGAAAACATTGATGAAATCGTGCCATAAGAATTTTGCAAGCTAACCTGAGCCTTCGCGAAAAGTCGCAAGCCTAAATGGTACGTTTATGCAAGCTGGCGCAGGGCGTGTCGTCGACAATATTCGAAAAACTCTTCCAACGCTTACGTCTTGTGAGACGCAGTTTGGGAGACTCCAGGAAAAAACCGTGGCAGTGTAAATGGGGCTTTAAAACGTTTCGTACTTAAGGACGTCACGTTTCGCTTAGAGCGCACGCAAGTACTTCTGCGCGTGCGCAATATGCGGGACGATTCGTTCTTACCTAACTCCGTAAAGCCCGCAACGTATGCCGAACTAAATGTTTTCATTAACCACTCTCATAATGTCATCACGGCAGCGCACGCATCGAAAAACACACGGATTAACGGTATGCTCACACAGAGTGGTAATATGGTAGTGTAAATGTGTACAGTATTAACAGCACTGCTAAAAAAAAACCCTAATATTTCTTGTACTGCGATTTGTTTTGCGTGACAGATAATCAGATTTCCTCTTTGCGTAGGTTATGGCCCTAATTGATGGGATACGCGAAGTAAGACTCAATTGCTCCCTCCAATTTGTCTATGGCAGGGGTCTCAAACACGCGGCCCACGAATCATTCGCTAGTGGCTCGTGGCTTCGCAAATAATAAACTTTTGTGACTTTGATAAATGGTATTTGCATCATATTCTCGTATATTTTTTGCTCGGTGAAAATACAGAGACGGGACTGATCTAAAGTATTTTCTTTTTTTAGGCACCCCATGCTGTCACTACCTTTCGAGACATCACCGTAGAACAAACATTTCAGAAATGTAGTCATTCTGCAGGTCCGGTATCGATATCTTTCTCAAAACCTACGTAAAATCCTCTTCGGATATGGTCCATGTATGAAATATGGGAAAGGCATTCCTTCAAATGCCAACGTACGGCGGCATTTTGTTCAAATGCCACCAGCCCCCCTGCTCTTCGACTTGCTTTATACACTCTTAGCAAACGACCGCTTAAAACAACGCATATAAGGCGGAAAGTAGGTCAAATTTTCGACGCTTATAAATGGCTCTCTAAGCGGCCTACTTATACGGCTCTTTCATGCGGCCCTTCTTTATACGGCCTCTGGCTAAGCGGCTCTTTCTTATGCGGCCTAAATTTATGCGGCTCTTCCCTATGCGCGGCCATCTCGTTGCCAGAAGGCCGTTTAAAAGTGACCGCTTAAAGTAACGCATACCGTCGATGTGGTTAAGCGGTATTTCAGGTCAAATCTGTCCGGCTTATATACGGCTCAATATGCGGTCGAAATATATGCGGTACTTTTCGCAAATTTTTAGAAAAAAAAAAAGAAATTCTTCTACGTTGTAGTTGATCGTGCAGTGTACCTCTTTTTTTTCTTTTGTTCTCTTCAGCCTTTCAACTCATGAATATGCATTTACACATCACAAGAACACTGCACAGAGAGTCACAAACCATGAATCAACACACACACACTCCACCACGGGGATTTGAACCCAGGCCAACCGCGTGACAAGCAGACACTGTAACCACTACGCCACCGCACCACACGATCTGGGTGGACTTCCGCGGCTTTATATATGCACTTCACGTTATCTTGGACGATTTTACGATCTGCTACAACGCTATAATTTTGCATATATGAGAGGCATCGTTCGCGTATAATGCGCGTGTATACGTGTGCACGACCTTAAGCGAACCCTCGCGGGCAGTCACAGTCAGTTTGTGTGTGGAATTATGTTTCTCGTCCGACGGCTTGCGCATCCCGCACGGAGACAGAGGTGAACAATGAACGATGCGTTTCCGAGTGCATTTCCATTTGCCGGCATCATACAGCAGCCGAACGTGCCCTGATGTGCAACCAGCCGCCAAAGAAAAGTTTTCTGCGATGTTTGACGCAGTACAGGCGGTGGAAGTCAGCTGATCTCATCTCTACTTGGCGAAGTACAGTCTCCCACGTCCTTCGCGAGCATCGGGTTGATGTCGGTGCGTTTATACGGACAGTATTATTTAGAGGTTCATCTCAGAGAATCGGATTAAAACACATAATCGCTTATTCGCGCAACTGATGGGTTTGGTGTAGTGCAGCGCGTACGAGGCGACGGACCAGCTTTCAGAACGGGCGCGCTCATTTCTCTCTCGAGTGTAGCATAGGCGATGAAGAAACGTTGTTGTTGAGTCGAAAGAACAACGAGCCTTCGCAGAAAAAGAATGCAGTCTCCCGAGCTCGAGGCTTACGGCGCGGACGAGCGATGCCGTGGGATTGTCATGCTGGGGAGGACGGCGGGTCTGAGGTTGTTCGTTCTCGTGGTTCGTTCGTTGTTGACAGTTGGAAGTGATGCTCCCCTTGGCTTCCACAAACGATGAAACGTATAGTGCATGAGTGGCGCGGAAAGAGCACGCATGAAATCGCTTGCATCACCCGTTAGAACATATGTTTCCTGCCAAGCGTCGCATCAAAAATAGCAATGCTTGAAATCGAATGAAGTCACAATATGATCCAGCTTTCAAGGATAAAACCATGCTATTTCTTCAAAAGTCAGAAGTGGCCTGAAGGATTCAGAAGGATCATGTGAACAATTATACTGAATGATGCAAAGATTAACTTGAAACATTCTAATATTTAATAGGTGCTGTTAAATCTAAATAATAACCCCAAATTAAATATGCACTTGTTTTGCACCTTGAAGCTTCATGAACGTTAAGCTCTATAACATGCCTCAGTTGACCACATATCAGCGCCGAACAGCGATCTGGTGGAGGCCCTGTGTTGGGAAACATAGCAGGTTGAAGGTTGTTTTCGTATTCCACCCATTGTCGACGAGTGAAAGTGATTCTTTCCTTGGCTACGAGATGTGATCGGAGCGACAAGGGCCAGTATTACTTCACTCCACGTCATCCAGTCGAATATGCTTTGAGCTTAACAACGCTTAAACGTATAAACTAGCAGAATGCTAGAAGTGGCTGAACTCGGGCAGTAATCTTGACTTCTAGGAATAAATGTTCACCTGTCTTAAAAATGTGCAGTCAGTAGCATCCTGCTTGATTCGGATCATGGGACACGACATGCAAACGTAAAATACTAAATAGTAGATATAGAGGAACAATTCTTTTACTCAGTAGGTGTCATAATTGCAAATAACAGCTGCAAATAAAAAGCACGCTTTCACACTAATAGCACACCCATAAATGTTGAGCTTTACGTGTCCCATTCAACCTCCCTCATGTTCAATACCCGGGGCGTAGCCAGAAATTTTTTTCAGGGTGGGGGGGTGTCATCCATGCTTTATGTATGTTTGTGCATGCATTTGCATGTCTGTGTGTATATATACACAAGCAAAATTGAAAATTTTTGGGGGGGGGGGTTGAACGCCCTCCAATGCCCCCCCCCCCCCTGGCTACGCCCCTGTTCCATACCATGTAGCTTTACGTGCACCTTTATTTAAATATAAGCTGTCATGCAACATCCTTAGCTTTGGCTGGTACAGCAGCTAATACAAACTGTGCTTGAGAATCCAAGATTTATTGCCAGTACCAACACTAGCTACACACAATAACATTCTGTAGTAGTTCAAGCGCAAGTGTTGCAGCTTTTTTTTCAGAATTAGCAGCTCATATAGCGCTCACATAAGCATGCAGACATACACGTCTAAATGTGCAGCTATTATTCTTTTTTACGAAGAACTGCGTGAAATAAACTGGCACAAGGAGACGCACGGACAAGCGTCTTTCTTGTGCCAGTTTATTTCGCGCAGTTCTTTGTAGTCATGGATTACCAACTTGCCCAGCGATCAATTCTTCAATATTATCCTTTACGTGCAGCCCCCTTTACGTGCAGTTACCACGGCACACCATCTGTCAGACATTGTGCCACATAAAGGGTATTTGCATATAGTACAAGATTTGTCCTTCACTAAATGTTGAGACCTGAAATGTATTTGTTATTTTTCTGGTACCATTTCAAAACATGACCTTTCCCTTGCAGTGTTGAGACATATATTTGCAATAAGTTAGTCAGGCATCGAGTCCAAATCCATCACTGTGCCAGCCTGGCACTTAATTATGTATGCATGGGTCCCTTATTTTCATTCTCTGCTTCAAGCCCTTCCCTTCACCCATTACTGTAGAACTGTGGCATTTAGGTGTTCCATCTGGCACCGCTAATTGTTGTTACATTTTGTGCCATTTCTTCGAGTACCCATGCCAGTATTTAGTGCACTAAGTGAATGAAGGAACATGTTATGCTGCTGCGCAGCTGCATACTGAGCAGAACAATGAAATGAATTAGAGCCATGAGAGAAAATATAGAGAATATTGTCACGCTACAACGCAAACACAAGACAGTGAGAAGTTCTACAAGAGTAGGAGGACAGCTTGTTGACACAAAAAAAAAATAGCAGGCACAAACATGTCTAGCAAGACTGAAACTTGGGCTAGTTGGTTGTCCTTCATGATGAACCAGCAGCACAACCACACACAGAGGAAAGGTACACGAAACACAGCACTGTGTTATGTGCCTTCTTTCCTATGTCCGTGTGTGGTTGCACTGCCGGTTCATCATGGACAAACATGATGTCTTCGGCAAAATCCCAAAGACCCACTAGACATTGATGTTCATTGATGTCCCCATTGTCTTTCTCACCTGCAGAGCACACGCATCACTACATATACAATAGGATGCATTGCAAGGGTTCTTCACCTATATGCTCTCTTGTTGGAGTAATAGGGCATTGTGTGAACAAAATAACGAAGGTAAAAATAAAATCACCCTAAAATACATGCCATATTCTTTATTGCTCAATTTTCAACCTCCACGTGTTCCACTTCAGCACCTGTGCACATAATGGCCCCCTAAAGGATCTTGGCAGTAGTTTCTCTGAAGTGGTTTTCAAAGCTGCTATTGGATTAGATTAAGCTAATTGAATCTCATGAACTTATCCTTTCAAAACAAATAAGGGGGCAGTCCACTTGTTATTTTCTAGAAAGCTACCTTAGCAATCTGGCTTTGAACGTGTGCACTTTCCTTGCAATTGTGTCCCAAACAATATTAACTACAAGACACATCATTCTACACTCTTAAAAGAAAAGGTAGTGCTACTTACTAACTTTGAGGTAGTAAATTGCTGTCACAACATTCACTACCTTAGTAACTGCAGGTAGTAAAGTTACTACCATGTCATTTACTACCTGCAGCTATTACATACCAAAGGTAGTAACAGAAAGTTAGTAAATTTACTACCATGACAGTTACTAGTTCCTGTTACTACTTATTGGAAGGTAGTAAGCTAAGCTAGTAACATTACTACCACGACGGTTATTACTTAGTTACTAAATGCAGGAAAATAGTATTTGTAAGTTAGCAAATTTCCACCGTGCATGTTAGCTATTTGCAGCAACTATTGATGAAAATTTGCTACATCATTTGATAACGTCAGTCAACTTCATGAACTAGAAAAATTGCATCTTACTTAACACAAGGAGCATGCATCAGCTAATCTCACAGAAAAAAAAATTAATGTATTTCAATAAAGAGACTAATGTCTTTAGACATCAGAATCATTAGACTGTCTTTTGCCAGTCTAATGCGCTTTCTCATGCACACCTAATGAGGGTCTACAAGGAATTGGCTGCTGTTAGTGCGTAGAATTCTGATGTATGAGTTTCAGCGTATTGCAGCCTTATGCCTGCAACAGCATGTTTGCTGCACACAGGTCAATAAATCTTTTTGTGGTTAACAATACGAAAGTGTGTAGGCTTTAGAGGATTGTAACAAAAATATCAGCAGAACATTTCCAGCAATGACTATATCAACAGCGTTCTTTACATGTAAGAGTATTTTGAAGCCAATAAGTAATCTTGTAGGCCTATGATGCAGGCATTTGGAAACAAGCTCTACATTGTCAATTTATTTAGTTTCAATGGGACAATAAATGGGGCTAGTTGATTCAATTCCCATGAAAGTGCAGTTTTATAATCACAAACAAACCAATAAGATGATACGAGAAGTTTCCAGGAGTAAGTGCTTTTTTATTTAATTTCTCGACGCGGCACTGACGATAGGCTCTCCTGTGCTGCACTGTTGTGGTGGTACAGTTGCTGTATTTGAAACCTGCAAGAGAGAGTGTGAAAATGTAGTTTGGCATTGAAGCGAACAGCTTAGCGCAACACATCAACACATGCTGCAATTTATGATTGATGACTTTCTGTTTCGAAATAGTGATATCATTTTTACCATTTTACTTGAATAATCCACGTGTATTCAACCCCATAGCCTTGGCTTAATGCTGCTTTGATCAAAAGCATAAGAAAACAAACCGCTATACAGCACTTCTGAGGGCTGTGGTGTCATAGATAGGCCAGCTATCATATACAGGCCAATTAGCTCGGTCAGCTTCTTTGATGTAACGTTGCATAACAGCATCCTTTCGCTACTCAAATGGTACTCCATGCATGACTCCTGGATGACTCCAGGAATAGGCTATTCTGCCATGAGAAACGCCCTCATCCGATCATGCCCTCAGTGGACGGAAACAAGTTTTACGATTCAAGTGGAACGCTCGAGGAGCGCGGGGTTCCCTAGTGCTCTTTTGAGCTCCCTAGCTGAAAAGATGCTCGTCACTCTTAGAACGACCAGAAATAACAGGCCAAACAATCACACTCGCTCTCCCTTGGCTGACATTCCCTACATTCACGGTTTCTCTCATAGGTTGAAGAAGACTGCAGGCAGAGTAGGCATAAGAGTTTTGTGCTCCATCCCAAACCATCTGGCCTCCCTATGCAGGCTAGTTAACAGGGATGAAACAGTATCCTTTTGCTGTGGCAAGAAGCACAGAAATCATTTCATTGAATGCGTGAAGAACGTCATTTATGACATTCCATTATCATGCAGAAAATCATATGTAGGACAAACCGGACGATGCATAAATTACAAAATGCGTGAACATGCCAAATCTTTAAAAGCAGCAACAGGCAGGAACCTGGCATTGTACATCATGCGGCTGCTCCCCATTGCTTGACAATGTGCAAGTTCTCATGAAATATTGGGAGTAATGTGCTCACAAAATTTGTGAGGCGCACATAATTCACAAAAGGGGAGCAGCTTGCGTTAGCGCGCTATCACTAGCACTATTTGACGAAGAAATTAGCTGCCATGAGCCTCAATTGTGATCACTAAGCTTGTTGTCACATGTTTTGTTTTCTTGTTTTGTTTTCTGTTTTATTGTTAGTGGTTGCAGTTTTCTAGCCTTGCTGTCACTTGCTTAAAAACCTTTTTTTTTTTTCAGACCCTGGTTCTTCGTTTTTGATGATTTATGAATGTCAGACTTTTAGCAGTTTTAATCAGTTTGGTATTGACCACCATGTCATTGTTCTTTTTTGCCATTTTTTGCTTGTGTTTATGTTTTAATGAAATCGGCTTCTGCCGCATCTTGTAAACCCTATCCAAAAAAAAAGCCGGGCGGCCGAGTCACTTGATAGCATTTGTGCCATTTTTCGATTTTTGCTCGCCTGCCTACAGATTCTCAGACTTTCCAATAAGGAAATCAGTTGATAGTCAGCTCTGTGCCCTGTATGTTCTTCGTCCCGTTGTCTGCGCTCTTTTGCCACAAAGAAGAATCCACATTCAAGTGCGTTGTTACTTGTTAAACATCTTGACAGGATAGCACAGCTACTCAAGAAAAGAGCACATAGCAGTGCTGAACTCACGACTAACTTTTCTAGAAATCACGCAGATACTTAAGATATCACCTGAACCCAAGTGTTTTCACAGAGATAACATCATTTACAATGGTCGATTCCACGAAAGATAAAAAAAAGGTGTATACTTGATGTTTCCGATTTTCCTGATAATTTTGTATGTTGTGCACATATGACTGCACAGCACGAAATCGCAATTTGTTTTCACATAAAAATTTTTTTCAACACAGGAAAATTCGAGGAGCGTCGCCGGTTGACGACGACCATCTTACGAAGAGTGCGTTTTCGTAAATTCGCAACCATGCTGGCAGCTACTGAAGCTATATATTACAAATATCTTTCTATTTAGCATAAGTAGAAGTGAAGAAGAAATAGCTCTTATAATTTGATGGAATTCTGAGCAAATTATGCATTTTTAAAAATTCACGACAAACGCTGCGTTAGTGAAAATTAGTCAAATTTGGGACGCTATGGTTACTTCTGTGAACATCTTAGTTTGTTCATATTTGCTGTATGAATAGGCCTTTATGTGAATAATGAACCTCTGCATTTGTATTTCTCTAATAATTTTCAAAGTAGTAAATTTTCATGTATTATTTGTATGGTCGCCCATTTGATGTCGTCACCGATCATCATGCACTATGCTGGCTGTCATCATTGAAGGATCCCTCGGGCCGTCTCGCCCGCTGGGCACTTTGCCTGCAAGACTACGACATCCGCGTGCTGTACCGCAACGGACGCCAGCATGCTGATGCCGACGCCCTCTCGCGCTCCCCCTTGCCTGACGCCAATGCCTCCTGCTCAGTATCTCACATTGCTGTTTCTTCCATCGACGTTCACACCATCACTACCGAGCAGCGCAAGGATAAATGGATCACCTCGCTGATAGACTTGCTCACTGATCCGTCGGCAACACCAACCACTCCGTTGCGTCGTCAAGCCCACAATTTCGCCATTCGTGACAACCTACTGCACCGACGCAATTACAACGCCAACGGCCGCCAGTGGCTACTTGTGATACCCCGAAGTCTGCGTGCTGAAATATGCGAGTCCTTCCACTCTGATCCGCAATGCGCGCACTCTGGGGTATCCAAAACTTACCACCGCATTCGACAACGATACTTCTGGCGAGGGATATACCGTTACGTGCAGAAGTTCGTCCGCTCCTGCCTCGATTGCCAACACCGAAAACCTTCACGTGTCACCAGTCGGTCTACAACCATTACCTTGCCCTAACCATCCGTTTGGGCGCGTGGGCATCGATTTGTATGGACCACTTCCTCTGACCTCGGCTGGTAACCGTTGGACCATCATCGCCGTTGACCATCTAACGCGATCTGCCGAAACCGCTGCCCTCACAGCGGCTACAGCGTGCGATGTTGCCTCCTTCCTGCTACACCGATTCATGCTGCGTCACGGTCCACCCTAGAAGCTTCTCAGCGATCGAGGCCGTGTCTTCTTGTCGGAAGTCGTCGAAGCCATTCTCAAAGAGTGCCATGCTGTTCACCGCAAAACTACTGCTTACAACCCGCAGACGAATGGCCTAACCGAACACTTTAACCACACGCTCGGCGACATGCTCTCAATGTATGTCGCCGCCGATCACACAAATTGGGATGCCATTCTGCCCTTCGTCACCTACGCCTATAATACCGCCCCTCAGAACACTACTGGTTTTTCACCCTTCTTCCTGTTGTACGGAAGGCACCCGTCGCACACCACTGACACGATACTACCCTACAAGCCGGATCCATCTGAGTGTGCGCCTATTTCTGACATAGCCAGGCTTGCTGAAGAGTGTCGCAAGCTTGCAAAGACCTTTACAACGCACGAACAAGAGCGGCAGAAGAGCCTTCACGGTGGCACCACCACTTCTGAGTCCACGTTAGTCGCCGGAGCGCTCGTATGGCTCGGAGCGCTCGTAACCCAATTTAACTAACCACCTGAATTCGACGTCGGTCTTCGTGAGCTGCGTTAGTGGCTCAGCGATCCGTGAAAAGTCTTTGACAAAGCGTCTGTAATAGGCGCACAAGCCGAGAAATCGGCGCACGGCCTTCTTGTCGGTGGGTGGCGGGAAAGCGGCGATGGCAGCTGTTTTCTGCGGGTCTGGGAGCACTACAGTCTTGCTGATCACGTGACCCAAAAACAAGAGCTCCTCGTACGCGAAGCGACACTTTTCTGGCTTCAGGGTGAGCCCGGAGTTCTTGATTGCTTGAAGTACGGATTGAAGTCGCTGGAGGTGTTCGTCGAAGTTCGAGGAATACACAACGACGTCGTCCAAGTAAACAAGGCAAGTCTGCCACTTCAAGCCAGCTAACACAGTATCCATGACTCGTTGGAAAGTCGCAGGCGCCGAGCAAAGACCGAAAGGCATGACCTTGAACTCGAACAGGCCGTCCGGTGCTATAAAGGCGGTCTTTTCTCGGTCTCTCTCGTCGACTTCAGTTTGCCAGTAGCCGGTCTTGAGGTCCATCGACGAAAAGTAATTCGCGTTGTGGAGTCGATCCAGGGTGTCGTCTATCCGTGGGAGAGGGTACACGTCCTTCTTTGTGATTTTGTTCAGGCGACGATAATCGACGCAGAAACGTAGGGTCCCATCCTTCTTCTTCACTAACACCACGGGAGACGCCCACGGGCTGTTGGACGGCTGGATGGTGTCGTCGCGTAGCATTTCATCGACTTGTTTCTTAACGGCCTCCCGTTCCCGCGTCGAAACCAGGTAGGGACTCTGACGGAGTGGTCGAGCATTTTCTTCTGTTATGATGCGGTGCTTAGCAAGGGGCGTTTGTCGGACCCGTGATGACGACGAGAAACAGCCCCTGTATTCCTGCAGAAGGCGTCGGAGCTGTTGCTGTTGGCGAGCGGGAAGACTTGGGTTTACGTCGAAGGGTGGCTCAGGGATCGTCGTCGTAGCTTCGTCAGAATCTGAAAAGGCAAACGCATCGCTGACGGCCAAGATTTCTTCGATGTATGCAATCGTCGTGCCCCTGCTCAGGTGTCTGTATTCCTGGCTGAAGTTCGTTAGCATCACGCTTCCTTTTCCTTCATGCAACCGAGCAGTGCCCCTTGCGACGCAAATGTCACGGTCTAGCAGCAAACGCTGATCGCTCTCGATGACACCTTCGATGTCTTCAGCTTTTTCGGTGCCGACGGAAATAATGACGCTGGAACGCGGCGGAATGGTCACCTGCTCTTCTATCACATTCAGTGCATGATTCCCTGGCGTCGCGCGGGGCGGGAGCGCTTTATCTGAGGTTAGTGTTATCGACTCGGACCTCAGGTCGATGACGGCGCCGTGTTCACTTAGGAAGTCCATTCCAAGTATTGCATCCCTGGAGCAGTTTTGTAGGATTACAAAGCTCGCAGGATAAGTCCGGTTATTGATGGTGACTCTCGCCGAGCAGACACCAATTGGCGTTATCAGATGGCCTCCAGCGGTGCGGATTTCGGGGCCTTCCCAAGCTGTCTTAACTTTCTTCAACTTCGTGGCGAAGGGCCCACTGATGACGCAATAGTCGGCTCCAGTATCGATGAGAGCGGTGACGTTGTGGCCGTCGATGAGAACGTCGAGGTCGCTAGTTCGTCGTCTTGCGTTGCGGTTGGGTCTCGGCGTCGGGTCACGGCTGCGTCGGTTTGTTCCGCTGCTTCCATGTTGCGTCGTCGGGTCTTCTTTGGTCCGCAAGGTCTCGTCGTCAGGGGTCTGTCTGGTTCGCGTCGTGTTCTGAAGGTTTTGTCGCGACGTCGTCGTCGTCGGCGGAGGATCTTCGGTAGTTCGTCGTACAGCAACCGCACCTCCATCGGTTGCTGCCCTTAGTTTTCCGGATACGGGCTAGGCGACCGGCCCCGGTTCGGGCCAGTGTACGGCCGGCGGTGCGGTGACATGTAGCGGCCGGGCGACGGCGAGCGTGAAGGACATCGTTCTTGCCACTGCGTTCCGGTTAGGTAGTCGTCGATGTCGCGAGGCCGTTCGCCTGGCTGCGGTCGCGGCGCGTTGATGGCGAATCCTCGTAATCCCATCTGTCGGTACAGGCAGCGGCGGTACGTGTGGCCGGCCTCCCCGCAATGGTAGCAGAGCGGGCGGTTCTCAGGGGCGCGCCAGACATCGGTCTTCCTCGGGGTGTAGCGCTGGCCGACAGGTGGGCGGTAGGGCGTCGGTGGCGGCGGCGGCGTCTGGCCGACAGGTGGACGGTAGGGCGTCGGTGGCGGCGGCGGCGCCTGGCGACGGTACTGCGGCGGTGTGTCGTCTTGGCGTGGACGTGGAGGAGGAGCATGACGGCGGGCTGCAGCAGCATAGCTCATAGCTTGCGGCTGCGGCTCTACTAGCTGAGGCGCGTCGAGTGAATGCTGGATCTCCTGGCGCACGACGTCGGCGATGGAATCTACTTGAGGTTGCGACGAAGGTAGAAGTTTTCGCAGCTCCTCTTGCACGATTGCTCGAATCGTCTCACGCAGGTCGGCGGACCCTAGCGCTTGAACGTCGGCGTAACTTGTGGTCGAGAATCTGCGGTCGTATTGCCGTGTTCGCATCTCAAGCGTTTTCTCGATTGTTGTTGCTTCGGAGACAAATTCTTGGACGGTATTCGGCGGATTCCTCATAAGGCCAGCGAAGAGCTGTTCCTTTACTCCTCGCATGAGGAAACGAACCTTCTTTTCTTCAGGCATGTTGGGGTCAGCGTGGCGGAACAGCCGGGTCATTTCTTCCGCGAAGATGCTCACGTTTTCGTTCGGGAGCTGAACCCGTGTCTCCAGCAAGGATGCGGCCCTTTCCTTTCGAACGACGCTCGTGAACGTCTCCAAAAAAGCACTACGAAAGAGATCCCAGGTTCTAAGCGTGGACTCCCGGTTCTCGAGCCATGTCCTTGCTGCTTCTTCCAGGTAGAAGTACACGTGGCGCAGCTTGTCGTCGGCGTTCCAGTTGTTAAATGTCGCGACCCTTTCGAACGTCTCCAGCCAGGTTTCGGGGTCTTCACATGGCGAACCACGAAATGTCGGCGGCTCCCTGGGCGGCTGCATCACTATCGCGGCAGGGTTCACTGCGGCCGTCATCGTGCCTGGTCGGGACGTCGACGAAGACAGCAGTCGGCGTTTGTAGGATGAAACTGTTTATTTGGCCGTACTTGTGGCCGGAAAATGAGAACTAGAACTACAGCACTGCACGCTGTACAATGATAGCGGCGAACAGGGCGTCGTCCGTCGATCAACTGACAAGCGGTCACGCGCGTCGGCTTTTATACAGGCGCTATCGAACTTTCCAGCAATATCGCTGGTGGCGGCGTAATCTCTAGACAAAGCTGGAACATTCGCGTGCGGGGCGCAATCTTAACAAACTGATCTACTACAATCGCGACGCTTCTAGAACACTACTTCGCGGACAGCGTCGAGCGTTGATAACCGTCTCTGCCGGTCAAACCCGAATACATCAAAACAAGACAAGTGGGCGCGGCAATATCTATATGCAACAGGGCAGCACTTGCCCTGTTTTCTTTTCAACCGGCCCTTAATTGTCACTTGCGCAGTTCAGCATCATGAATCAGATAACCACAGCCGTGAGGATTGTTAGAGAGAACACCGAATTCTTGTTTATTCAACGTTTACTTGAAACGTGCTGTTACGAGCGTGACGTAGTGAATTGCAAGAGATACCTTTCCGCTTTTGCATTTAGGTGTTACGATTAATTTTGCGCTTGCCAACTGCGTTTAGCCGCTATGGCATTCAAGAGGTAACCTTAGTGTTCTCTTTCATATTGCTCACGACTGTACATGCAATGCGGCTAGACTATGCGACTTGTCGCACGGGCGTGGGAACTCCAATACAGTGCTAGCTAAAGCCAGGAAGTTAGAAATTTCTCTAGTTTTCCGGCTATATATATCTAGTGGTTTATTCAGGACTTCACAAATCATTTCACAGAACTGGTGCATATGTATGTCTACGTGTATGTGGTGGTGCACAAAAAAAATAAGGGCGACCTTAGTACATGACATAAGTGACTGATAGTTGCACTCGCATTTCGGCGTTCGTCTGTCCTCGTGTATTACTCGGGTTAAATTTGTGTTTCGTGTGCTGCCGATGTGGATCTCAGAGGCCACGTTGAAAGAAGCGCGTGGATGAGATCTGCTCCACCAAGTGCCGCAATAATCACAGCTGCTCACATTCTTTTAATGAACCCGATCAATTAATTTTCATCAATCATACTGACAGTTATTTGGTCCTAATCTTAAATGCTCCGATATCACGTGCATCCAACTTCAGCCAGAACCATCGATTTTTATTTCTTAGAAAACTATTTCTGAATATCCAAAAAACCGGAAGTAAGTGCTGGACCGGAAGTGCTTGGAAGAGAAGCAAGAGTGTCACTCTGTGATGGTTCCGCTAATACAGTTACGTAATTACAAGGAAATTACGCGAAAATGTTTACGGTCCTTTGAAGTGAGTGAACTGAAATGGAAGTAATGCCTACTAAAAACATGGGCTTGTTGGTGAGGCGTCTGCATACTATCTGCAGTTAATTCTTTTGAATTCAACAAATAACAAATATTGACCTAAAGCAAACTTAGCTACAGACACCAGCGCGAAATCACTACGCTGACACCGAAAACCAAACCCACGTTGGTTAATAATAATACGCATGTTAAATAATATAACAATATCTGGGGTTCAACGCCCCAAAACCACGATATGATTACGAGGAACGCCGTAGTGGAGGGCTCCGGAAATTTCGACCACCTGGAGTTTTTTAATGTGCACCTAAATCTAAGTACACAAGCCTCAAACATTTCCGCCTCCATCGAAAGTGCAGCCGCCGCGGCCGAGATTTGATCCCGCGACCATCGGGTCAGCGGTCGAGCGCCATAACCACTAAACCACCGTGGCGGGGCTAATAAGATAAACATGAAGATGGCGACATTAAAATTTAGGTTTCAAAACGGATTAAAAAAGTAAGCTAGAGCACACGTGACCCACATATGGGAGTTTCGATTTCTTCTATATATAGGAAAAAAATGTTATTTAATAGAGTGAAATGTGTAATTTCCTTTGACTCGTTTCCCGGGAGGTCAAAATTTATTTAAAGATAATTGAGCATGAAATTTTTCCGCCGGCTTACGAGCAAACTGAGAGTTGTGCTTCACTCCGCTGAGCTCAGATAATTCACTCAACCACTCTAAAAGACAGCATCAAGCTACAAAAACGTAACTTCCTTTAATTATCATCGTGCAGTCACAAGGAACTTCAACCGGGTTAACTCCGAAAGAGATGAATCCATATAACTGGAAGTAATCACGCTCTCTAGTGCATTAGCGCATAAAGTGGGCGGCAGCTCGTGAAAGGCCATATGAAGTTGAAAAACCGAGTTCGAAATATTCCGCGTGACTTCCTCTAATTTCTTTTGAGTAGAAAAAAAAGAAAACTTCAATGAAAGTTAGCAACGTATGACCTGAAAAAAAATTCCCCATTCCTCCTCAAAGCGCGATGCCGTTTTCCCAATTACTAAGCTCGAAATTCAGCCGCTTCAGGGAAGTAAGACAGTGGTAAAGTTTTTCTTTTTTTTTCAGAAGTTCCATAGAAAGAGTTTGTTTTTGCAACGTCGCGATGTATTTAACGCATGCGCTTGATGACGCCGGTACCTTTTTGTATTTTTCTGAAAGAAATAATTAGCGGAGTAGAGGTGGGTGGAATCCTCCCTGGTCAGTGAATAAGATTATTTCTATTTAAAAGAAATGGAAATATTTTTCATAATTTTATCTGAAAGACGTTTCGGCTCCCCCGTTCTGTACCTGAGGGAAATAGCTTGAACCTACTTGGCAGGGAAGTCGTTTTAGTCATGGCCCAACCCGTTCATCACGTTCGCCGTTCACTATTACCGTCCTATGCTAACTTTGGCATATAACGAAGTTAAGAAGACAACCACGAGAGCATACCCCGTAATGTACTCTCGCAAGAGTAGGGTCAGAAGGTTGGCACTGGGGGCACAGATTGAACAAAATGTCAGCTAACGTTGCTGTAATAGCAACGTGGTCTGCCGTGTGTCGTAGATAGAAAATTGCCATCGCCAGGAACCCACTCTCTTCATCGTCATCTTCTTCTTCGTACGCTTCTCTTCTACTTCGCTCCCAGCACACGTGCGCCCATTTGTCTGGCACGGTATGCAATAACTCCGATGAACGCGATAACGAGTACAGAGAGACAAAGAAAAAGAGAAATAAACAGATAGAAAAATAGAGGCCCGCGCGGAAAGCGCATCATAGTCACAGCGAAAGCTGGAAGAGCGGCGTTTCTATAGAGCCCGTTGTAAACTCTCTTGGGGCTAAACTCTCTTGGAGTACACTGCAAGGTGTTCACTATGCCATAGACCGTAATTTTTATGAAGTTGGGAAGTACCTACTACGCCATTATTCGTCATTCTGCGGAGAAGCGAGGTACCCTCTACACATCTGCAAGGCATTATGTGCACTTTGTTGATGCGGCGGCTGATGGCGATGAAGAATTATGACTGAGCCCTCTGTAATGGATTGGAAGCATTAAACGACGCACTAGTTACGCAATTTGCATTGTGTGACATCCGGTCATTATTTCACTCTCCTACCACAATATATTTCATTTGTTAACGCGAGAAGGAGAGAGCGAGGGAAATAAATTTATGGAAGTCCTGAGGAAATAGATCATGGGGGCATTATGAGCTCCTTTGCACCTAATACAAGTAGACTTGCGAGGTATCCACTACGCTATAAATCATAATTTTTGTCAAGTACGGAAGCACCCAGTACGCCATTTTTCTTCATTCTGCGGAGAGTCGTGGTACTCGCTACACACCTGTAAGGCATTATGTGCCTTTTTGCTGTGCCTGATGACGACGAAGAATTATTACTATTTATTTATTTATAAATACTGCGGTCTGACTTAGAGCATAGCAGAGCCGTACATAAACATAAGAAACGTACATTTGGGCAAAAACGAACAACAAACAAGTTAATGCAGTCTGAACAGGTTACACAACACTTTTGATCAAATGCTCTTCAAAGGACACCAAAGATTTTTGGGTTACAGCTTCGTTAGATGGGTTATTCCAATCGTTTATATTGCGAGGAAAGAAAGGATATTTATTGGAAATGACTCTGCATTAAAGGCTCGATTGCTTGTGAATGTCGGACTCTATTTGTGTAACCTGTAGATAAAATCAAGGTATGTGATGTGTTAGTTTTGTAATGAACATTTACAAACTGATAAAAGAACTCGAGTCCACAAACGCGGTTTCTTTCAGTAACAGGTGGCAAATTACCTTGTTTATAAATTCGCTAATAGCGCTGCGACCATATGAGTTGTAAATAAATCTTAGAGCCTTTTGCTCTATTCTTTCTAATTTTTCGATGTTGGATTTTATGCGGGGGTCCCAAATTATCACGGCATATTTTAACATAGGGCGGATAATTGATTTGTAGGCAAGCAAACGCACTTGAGGGGTAGCTAACTTGAGTGTATGCCTTAAAAAAAAACTTCCTCAGGGCATTGGCTACAACATTATCTAGGTGTGTGTTCCTGGTAAGTTTGTTCGTAATTATCAATCCTAAGTAATTGTAGTGCTAAACATCGGAAGGGACTTGATCACCAGTAGAATATGTAAAGGGCAGTGTTTTTCATTTTGTTAGTGAATCTTATACAAACAGTTTTTTAAAAGTTGATAAGCATTTTCCACTGCTCACAACATAAAATAATCTTCGCAAAATCATCATTTAATGCTCGCCTGATCCTGTACAGAACTCGCAGTTTGATACAAAACGCAGTCAAACAACCTAACAACCTAATAATAAACGCAGTATAACAACCTAAACCTACGCAGTCAAACAACCTAATATACAAACAACCTAATATTTCTTGAAATGCCTTTAACAATGTCGTTTATAAACACTTGATATAGCAAAGGCCCGAGAACAGACCCCTGAGGAACGCCATAATCAACTGCCACATTTTCGGAAGAAAGATTGAGCGATACAAACTGGCCGCGACTTGAGAGATAGGCCCTAATCCAACCTAATATTTCTTTGTTGCTGATTATGTGGCTTAGCTTATGAATCAGTTTTTTGTACGAAACTTTGTGAAATGCTTTTTTAACGTCCATAAAGATTACGTCCAGCTGCTTCCCTTTATTTAAGGCCTGTGCGAAATCATGTGTAATACCAACTAACTGGGCAGTGGTAGAATACAGCCGTCGGAAACCGTGTTGAGCGTTTGTTAGTACTTAATGTTCTTCAGGAAAAGTGATTATGTGTTTATAAACTACATGTTCTAAAATTTTGCATGCTGTGAGGTTAGTGATATTGGGCGATTATTTGTAATACATTTTTTTTCACCGGATTTATGAATGGGCTTGATTTGGACAGCTCTGCAATCATCCGGCAAGACTAAAGACCTCGTGAGAAGCACATGCATAAACTTAGAGCACTATTCCGCGTACCGCTTCAAAAAGGCGTTACGCGTTACTCCATCAGGTCCAGCTGACTTTTTAAAATTCAGGTTTAACAATAAATTTAGGATGCCTTGCTCAGATATTTCTATATCAGGCATCTGAGGTACTGACATTACAAATTCTGACAGACTACGTTGCCTTGAGTGAAGACACTTTTGAAATGGCTATTGAAAGCAGAAGCAATGACCTTTTCGTCGCTTTCAGATCCTCCTTGTAACATAAATGTGTCACTGGGATTAGAAAGTTGTTTTATCGTTCTCCAATATTTTTCGGGAGATGTATTTATGAGAGCTGGAAGAGTTACCCCAAAATATTTTTCTTTATCTTATGAAGTTTGTTCTTTTAACTGTTCTGATACTTTATCTATAGCATTCTTGGTTTGAAGAAAATTTGTTTTTAAAGACTTTTTCTTTTTAACCTTTTAAGTTTGCGCTTTAAATGTATAGTGTCTCGAGTAATGCAAGGCTTCTTGTGCACAGTTTGCCCTTTGGCAGAGCCCTTTGTAGTGGGTTGGAAGCATGCAGTGACCCAACCGTGCGAAATTCGCATTGTGTGACGCCTGGTTGTATTTCTACTCTTGTACCATGCCATGTTAGACAGGTTAATGTGGTTCCTTCCCGACATGAAGCCTGTATAGAGTCTTTTTGCAGACACGTTTCATGCACCGGCATGGCTCTTTTTTTATTAACGTCGTTAATAAAGCGGGAATAAAGAAAACAAAAAACACCGGAATGGCTCTGTGGTAGAATACTGGGCTGCCACACAGATGGCCCAGGTGTGAATCCCATTCCATCCTGGATATTTTTAAATTTATCTTTCTTTTTGCTTATTTCGCTCGATAGCACTTGCAGACACCGGCGCACAACTACGGCGCCAAAAAAGGCTGTTGTGATGATCTCATAAAATCTTTTGCTGTAATAAAAAGAAAGACAGAGAGAAATTCTTGGTGAAGCGAGTTACGAACCCGCGTACCCAAGATCTGAATGCGAGCGACGTAACCACTCGGCTATCTAGGCACGCCAGCAGAGCATAGTATAGACTTGCACAGTATAGTAAACCTCCAGGTAAACGAAAATTACCCAGTGCTTTCGCTTCTGCTTGGCATGACGATTGTTCGACAGTGTTCTGAAGAAACGAGCTCGGCTTTAATGACTACCTATTCAGGTTGAGCAGCACAGCAAATGCCATGACGTCCAAAAGGCACCGTCTCTAGGCAGCGTAGCTAAGAAATGTTCAGGCAGGCGCTGAAATTTCCAATGGTACACAGCTGCCTTTTACGTGTGCGGTTTCGTGAAGTGGTGATTTTTTTATGATACTAAGGCGGGAAGCTTGATTATCTAACAAGATGGTATCAGTCTGCGAGGAAACGAGCTTAGAAATACGACCGCAAATATAAGCTACTTTGTAGTTGAGACACCGCGTGCCACTTTTGTCAGTGAAGAATACGACTTCGTTATCCTCTATCTCGGACATACCCCACTTCGTAAAATATTGTATTGCAAGTCTAAGCCACATTTCACAGAAAAATGCTTCAAGCGTTTTGAGGATAATCGTTAATTTTTTCAAGCAACACTTATGGAGAAAGAATACCTTGGCTGTGTCTAGGTCTTGAAGGACGTAACAGTACCAGTTACTCACAAAAGACTATACAGCATTCCTGTAAAGTTTAAACATACCTGTAATGTTTGCGAAGCGTAAAGAAACTTGCAAGAGCTTTCTTTCACTTTATCGTCGATAAATGAACAACAGATAAGCAACTTTTTACAGCAACAAAGCGACCACGGCTATACTTAACCAGGCAATCACAAATAAATAGATCAATAAAGGTGCCAGGGAAATCATTTCATACAGTTAATGTGAAGAGCTTACCAAATCATGTGAATGGCATCGTGATGCGTTCACAGTATTGCGGTGAATTTGTACCTTCTTCACTCGCGTCACTCAGCTGGAAGTAGGCGTTCTAAATTCCAAACAACACATGCATTTCGTTCGTGCACTGAAAAGTAAAGAAAACTAATGTTTCGTCTCAATGTAGTAGACGCGTAACATTTGCATTCCCCCATTTGCTCGTGAGAATGCAAACTGGTGAACTTTGATTTGAGGCTAGATTTTTTTCTTTTATTCACTGTCACGAGGCACAGTGAATTGCATCAAATTTGGCGGGTAAAAAAAAAAATCGGCTGTTTTCGTATTCAAATCACCATGCATCTTGGTGTTGTGTCAGTCCATCGCAAAGTGTTGTACCGCAAGAAGCAGTGGAGTAAAATAAACAAACAAGCAAACAAAGCTAAGAATAATTAAAGAGTATGATGCGCAGTACGAGGTGCCTGGTGTTAAATATACGACCATTGACAACACAATAAATAGCGCTTTTATCGTTTCTCTTTGGTTCCTGTTCAAACAGCGCCATTTTCTTCGAAGACAATACAATAGTAAGACTAACTTTAACTTGACAGAATGCTGCTTCGCGTTTCCTAAGTGCTGGAGTGCAGCACGGCAGTCCAGCACTACAGTTCGCATTGGGTAAAAGCCGATGTTTACATTGTCGCGTAATTGCTTAATATTCAAATCAAAATCAAATCAAATCTTTATTTGTCGCAAAATATAAAAATGCATTGGGGTTGGAATATACAGAACGAGGTCCCATAAAACAAGGCTGAAACAATAATATCGTACTAAGGTGCGTATTTGGGCCGGTTGGTACATGTTCAACGATACGGGAAACAGCGCGACACACAGGACAGTGAAAGAGACGGACCAAGCGCTGACTTACAACCAAGGTTTTATTTCGTACATGGGGGTATATATAGCACACGCAACATGAAAGGAAGGAGAGGAGAACAGTGACGTGGAACTTTTTTCACGAATTCTATGAACGCTTCTGAAAAAATAATAAAACCATCATCCACTAGACAGATAGGCAATTTCCCTGGTGAGGAGCGCTAACGAAGGCACACTCATGCACATATCACCTTTTTTGTCAATGCAAAATGCCTCATAAATCTCACGTGCTCGTTGATCACTGTATCGCCGAAGTATCTTACATTGATCGAACATTGCATGACAGCCGCATACGGAGCTGTGCGCAGCTAGGTGGCTGCCCACAGAACCCCTCATTAGATTGCGATGTTCCCTGAGGCGGTCATTTACACACCGACCAGTTTGGCCGATGTAGCAGCCACCGCATGAGAGGGGGATTTCGTATACCGCGTTATGACAGCATTCAACAAACTTTTTGGCGTGTTTCTTATCACACACGCGAGGCCCTCGGTCTCCTCTGTTCACCTTATTGCACATACCAGAGAAATTATTTTTTGTTGAAGGCCAGTAGACGTCAAAGCGGCAATGGTTTCACCTGACGCACTGGCGCGACGGGTGGTGTCACGTTGCTTCCAGAGTTCGTCATAGCTTTGGCACAGTTGTATGACTTCCGCTACCGTTTGCGGGTCCTTAGCGATGAGCATCTGAAAGGCATCGTCAGAGACACCTTTCAAGATATGCTTGATCTTCTCCGCCTCCGCCATTGATTGGTTGATGCGCCTGCAAAGGGCGACCACATCTTCAATATAGCTGGTGTAACTTTCACCGCTTCGCTGAGCTCGACCTCGCAGACACTGTTCAGCACGCAACTTGCGAAGTTCCGGGCGGCCGAAAAGTTCAACGAAGGTCGTTCTGAAGGCCGACCAGGTAGTAAGGTCAGGGCTGTGGTTACGGAACCACAGCCTGGCGACGTCAGTTAGGTAGAATATGACGTTGGTAAGCTTGTGCGCATCGTCCCATTTGTTGTGCTTGCTTACCAAGTCGTACTCATCAAGCTAGTCTTCCGCGTCCTTGTCGTCAGTACCACTGAAGAAAGGAGGGTCGCGTTGCCGAAGGGGGCCGGAGCAAACAACAGTTGGAGGGGTCGTTGCCGAGGGGTCAGGCTGTTGGTCGTCGTCCGTGGCCATGAAGTCAACTGGAGGCAATGTTCTGCTCCGAAGTTCCAGGACGGTAGAATACCCAGCACCTCCACCAGTTAAAACAGGGCGTTTCGGCGCAGCACTTCTTTAATAAATAGTAGGAGCCGTCACGGCAGGACAAGTAGCAACAGCCGAGCAGACGTGAGTGTCCCGATGCACCAAGCCGAACGTCGTCTTCTCTCTGCCTGAGAGTGGTACCCTCTACCTTTCGGAACGGCGCTGATCTTCTTCATTACAATATATATATATATATATATATATATATATATATATATATATATATATATATATATCCGGGCATGACGGCGATGGCAAAAATCAGCCGAGAGTGCCCATATAACTGCTATCGCAATAAAATGTAAATACACTAACACTACGTTATTAATAATAATAATAATAATAATAATAATAATAATAATAATAATATTATTATTATTATTATTATTATTATTATTATTATTATTATTATTATCACCAATACTATTATTTGTGCGTAAACAGCAGGTAGACATCGTTTGGCCCTAACAGACAAGTGAATCAAGACAAATTGGTTTGCAAGAAATCCAGTGTCGGCATAATAACTCAAGTTTATTTTACGTGGGCTCGTTAAATGTATTGCACATTCGTCGAAAGAGTCTATTAAGCGTCTCGCAGGTAACAATGCTGGGGTCACCAGCTTTATAATTATGACACGCTGTAAGGTAACTATTCTGGCAAAGACATTTGTTTTATGTTGACTGCCGTGAGATATACAGTCGAAACCCGCGATAACGAAATCCCGAGGGAACGAAATTCTCACCGCAACGAAATATTTTCAGAGCACCGGCGAACGCCCATAGGAGTCAATGCATTTCGTAACTCCCGACTACGAAAGATATTCATACCGCAGTCCCTCATTAACGAAATTTTTGAAACACGAGTGCGCAAATAATCTAATCTCGCAACATTACCTACATTCGAAAACTGCGGAAATGCATTCATGCTACACTTAAATTGTGCAAAACTATCGCTACAGCGCACTTGAGAAGCAGCCGCCATCATTGTTTACCAAAAAACATAAAGCTGGCGACAGTGATGACGATGATGGTTTGCCGAAACACCTGCTCGTTATCGCGGACTACGTAGCCAAATCCACATTCATCATAGAGTTTCGTTCGTTGGCTTGGCTCTGTGCTTGGCTTTGTCGGCTTTGCGCGCACATGGTCGCGCGTGTGTGGAGCCGTTTGTGGAGCGTTTGCTTGGTCGCTTGGTGCAACGTGAACTGTGTGTCGCGATTTCCTCGTTCGATTTCGCTGCCTGCGAAGATGCCGCCTCCAACGAAAAAGCGGAAGTTCATCACGCTGGAAGATAAGGCTGGAATCATCAGTGAGGTGGAAAAGGGCAGGAAAAAAATGGACGTCGCCGAAGAATTTGGCGTTGCGTGCAGCTCGCTGTCCACGATTCTGCGCTGATCCAGCGGAGCCGGAAGAAGGTTCGCCTGTAGGCACACTTGATGACGGTACTGGTGACAGCGCAGTGCCGCCGTCACTGACCAGTGCATGGGGCTAACTTTGTGCCGTGGCAAACGAGATTCCCGATCGAGAGGCATGAAACAGCTGCATGGTAAGTCCCGCCAATGCAAACTTACTGACTTTTGGAAATAAAATGTGTTTTTCGTATATTTCATGTCTTTTCTGCCGCATTCTCGCGCCAACGAAATTTCCGCAACAGCGAAATTTTGTGCTTTCCCCGCCGATTTTGTTATTGCGGGTTTCAACTGTATACAATTACGACATCTACATGACGCAGAGGTGAATCGGGAACCAGAATACAAGCGCGTAAAAATCAGTGTCAAGACCTTCTTTCCTCTGCTTCATCAGACTCGCCTCTTTGATTCCTGTATTTGTGTTTGGGCTACTATGTAACACGTCTCGCTCTTTTAGCGGCACAAGCACCGAGTGCCACTTTTGTTTCTCTCGCAATCATTTCTGGTCGAGCACTTACTTCCGGTTTTACGAATATTCAAAGAATGCGTTAAAATTAGGCTCGTACATCATCGATGGTTCCAATGAAACTTAAGAGTTATATTGGACACATATGATAACGGAGCTTTATCTTCATTTTCGATGGAGGCGAAAATGTCTGAGGCCCGTGTACTTAGATTTAGGTGCACGTTAAAGAACCCCTGGTGGTCGAAATTTTCGGAGCCCTCCACTACGGCGTCTCTCATAATCATATCGTGGTTTTGGGACGTTAAACCCCAGATAAAAAAAAGGAGCTTTTTCTTGTGGCCGTCATTATGTCGGTCAGACGGACAGCTGTATATATAAAAGGTTGCGGGAGCACTATCTCTCTTTGCATAACGGCTCGCTTTCCCATTTAGCTTCACACTGCTCCACGTGTGGGTGCACACCTGTTCTGTCTAATACAGGTATTAATTTTAAGGACCACGATCAATTCACCCGTGAAGTTTCTGAAGCCTATCATATAAACAATTCACGTGATGCCTGCGTAAGCCAGACCTCGGTGACTTTGCACAAGAAAGTTTACTTTTGTTCATGAGCGTATCACCTAATCACTTCGTTCCTCACTCTCTCGAGCAAGTCGAGAGAGTGAGGAGAGTTTGCTCACGCAAGTCGAGCAAACCTGACGGTTTGCTCGACTTGCGTGAGCAAGCCGCCGATAGCTCTGTCTGATAGGGAGCTTGAGTTTCTTGACAGCGGCAGATGCCGTAGGCGTTAAGGAATTGCTGTATGTAAAGTGGGCTTTAGAAAAGTTTTTATGGCTCTTTTTATGGTTTGTTTGTGGTGTGCTCTTATCGGATGTCCTTACGAAACTTTTATCTGTCATTATATATGTCTCTTTTTCCCATTACACCTTCAGTTACTAGTAAGCGCCTGTCAGTGTGTTATTTCTATTAAGTTCTTGTCTACGTTAAGCGCTCGCATTTCAAGCAAGCAGACTGAATCACCAACTAGCCCAGTCAGCCATTTTGACAAATTATGTTTCTAGTTCGTCGGGCATCGTTTCGTCTGTCTCTCTTCATCCCACCATTCTAATTACTCTCATCGCTTTGGCTACCTGCCGAGCCAAAGCCTTGGCGTTTTGCATTCGTGAGAAGCACATACCACAAGATGTGAAAGCACTGTTTGGTGGGTTCACTCCTTCGACCGATCACAGAATCAGGGTATGCAAAATCCTGCGTTCCGAATGGAATCCCCAGGCTCGATTGTATCGGGAGTCTTTAAAACTGCAAGTTCTTCAAGAACATCGGTCGTACAACAAGAAAAGAAGGCTCGAAGAATTTTTGGCACTGATAGACGACAACTCTGCTTTCGTATGGGCTAACGAGCTCCGTACGCTGCGTTCTGAAGTTACAGGAAAACAAAGGACTGAAGGAATGGTGCGTATGATCGGTGACGTTGTGCTTCCTGACTTCGTGAAAAGGACGCTAAGCCTAGGACCGAAATTCGCCGTTGAGAAGAAGCGGGACCCTCCGGATCTGTTAGCCATTGTTAGACGTGTATCCAGTCGTGTTCCTCAACAAGACTCTGACCGGTGCATCTCGGAAGGACTTGACATGCTTCAACGCGGTAAGCCTGTCAGTAGCCATCTGCCTCTAAGCCGAACCATAGACATCCTAATGGACAATGCTCTCGATTTGCGAAAGGTGAAAGCAAGAGCAAAAGACCTTTGTCGAGGACTTAATTTGCTAGGTTTGGTAAAGAAAATAGATAAGTCCGATAGACAGTCACTACACATATTCTTTTCAGCTAAGACTCATAAGCCAGAGGTACCTTTTAGGGTTATTGTATCCCAGTGTGCTTATTGGCAAAAGGCTGTAGGAATGTCTTCTAAAAAAAAGCTGAAACTTCTCACTATTAATGACCCATTTTTAATCAAGGAGTCGGAAGAAGTAATAGAGTTTTTCAGACAGCAGTGTCAAAGTGGTCTCATGGCATTTTCCATTGATGTAAAAGATCTTTACTATTCTTTACCTCATGATGCACTGTTCACTTGTGAAGTTCGGTGAAGTTTCATTTCAGAACAGCACGAGAATGAGTGCGCGTGGTTTCATAGACTTATTGCGCATGTACCTCAGGTCGACATATGCAGAGTGGAATGACAATGTGTATCTGCAGAAAAAGGGCGTGTCAATTGGGTCGTGTCTGGCTCCACTTTTGAGCGATTTGTTATTGGCGAAGTTGGACGGGGCGGTTGATGAAGAATTAAGGAGCACTGCAGTGACGAAAGTGTTTAGGTTTGTTGATGATTTTTAGTAATAGTAAAGTGTGATCCGCAAGGTTTTGTATCTCAAGCCAGAGGAGTGCTGTCCCTCATTATGAAACACCTGGATCCGCTCGACTTGACTCATGAAATGCCAGAGAACTCATCCATCAGGTTCCTTGATCTTCGGCTTACGTTTAGAGCCGAACATACCTGCTGGGCGTATGAGCCGCGCGCAGGTAAACCGCTGTTGCAGTACACATCTGCTCATAGCAAACTTGTAAAAAGAGGCAATGTAAATACCTGTTTTAGTAATGCAATGGACCGTTCTTGTGTTCATTCGTTTGAAGCCAGCTTCCACAATCAGGTCGCTAGGCTTAAGGCAGCTGGTTATCCTGAGCCAGTCTTGGTTTCCGTGGCGGAAGGGATCCGTAGAAAACGGAGGGCTAAAGATGGCGCAAGAAATAGTGCAGAAAGACGGGCTAACAGCAACCATGAAAAAGAAAAAAATAGCTGTTCTTCCCTACATGCATCAGATCACCCACCGCATGAAAAAGGTTGGGCAACGCATGGGAGTGCGTGTAGTTTCCTCTGCACCTCACAAGCTTCCTCAGCTGGCTAGGTTGACGTGTGCTGCTAAACACAAGAGGCAACTGTGCAAAACAAAGTACAGAACTCGATTTGTCGATTGCATTAACAATGTAGTCTACAAAATCCCGCTTTCATGCGGCGCCTGTTATATTGGACAAACCGGAAGATGTCTTAACGACAGACTGCGTGAGCATGCGTGCAACGTTCGCAATGGCAACGATGGTTTTCTGGCCCGACAGGTCAGCATGTGTGGATGCGAAGTTCAATTTGATAGCACAGCTGTGGTTGATAGGCACAAAGATGAGCGCACAAGGATTATCGTTGAGGCTGCAAACATAGCGCGTGCCGGCTCGACTTGCGTGAGCAAACGGTCAATAGCTCTGTCTGATAGGGAGCTTGAGTTTCTTGACAGTGGCAGATGCCGTAGGCGTTAAGGAATTGCTGTATGGTAAAGTGGGCTTTGGAAAAGTTTTTATCACTCTTTTTATGGTTTGTTTGTGGTGTGCTCTTATCGGATGTGCTTACGAAACTTTTATCTGTCAGTATATGTGTCTCTTTTTCCCATTAAACCTTCAGTTGGTAGTAAACAGCTGTCCGTGTGTTATTTCTTTGCGTCCTTGTCTAGGTTGAGCGCCCGCATTTCAAATCTTTAGGGCAATATTAGCTGATATTCGGAATAGGAACGAAAGCAAAATTCATGCAGTCCCTCATGCATTTGCTTAAGACGACTCGAAGGCAAAATGCATTTCTTTCTTCTCAGTGGATAGCATTGATTGCAAGTTTCGATAATGCACGAAGAAAGACAGTTCGAGCTCATAAAGGTTATGGAAATGTCTGATAACTCTTATAATATAATTAAGGAGTTCAGGTTTTTAATATGGTACATTACTCACAGAGTAACCGCTTGTGAGAACACAAAATTCAATATACGAAGCATTTTTCACGTCGAGAAAATAAGGCCCGAGATACAGAACTTGAAAGTGGATACTGCCCATAGAAATATTCAATCGAAAAAAAGGAAAAGAGGCACTGCGGTGCCGTAATTTCAATAAATTTCCAGTGTGGCCAATCGGATGCTTGCACCAAAGGCGTCTTCATCCCTCGAAATAGCAAAACACGCATAGGAGAGGTAACTTTCAATGGAACACAACCAGTCCATTACAAATGTACTGACACGTGCCCTGGAGAATCGAAGCAGCCTGAGGGCAGCCGACTGCTTTTGTGGCCGGAGGACTGTGCAGTTAGTGGAACGTAATCGACAACAAAACAAACAAGTTCGTAGTAAAACTTTGCGGAACCAAGCAGCACTTACTTTCTCAGAAAACGAGGAGGGGGGGGGTAGTACAGTTACCTATATCGGAAACACCTGAGCGAGTATTGCTTGCGGATGTTTTAGTGCGCTGCAGCTGCAAGTATGAAGAGCGCTAAAAGTGGTACGTTGGATTCTGGCGCTGGCAGAAAAGTAAAAACGTGGCCGGATGCAATTTTTTTTTTGATACCACTAGTACCCCCGAGAGGCGCGTTTAGAATTTATTTCTCGCGTTTCGCACCTTGAGCGTCTTTCTGACTGCCGGTTGTAAGAGACGGGAGTTCGACTTGTTCGTGTGGTTTTGCTCGACCGGTCGCTTTAAGGGATTGTTGCTCATCGGCGGGCTACGTCTCCGTCATATTCAGCAGAAGCACAAATATTTGAGTGGAAGACACTAACCGTTCAATGAATGTCAACAAGACACACACACACACACACACACACACACACACACACACACACACACACACACACACACACACACACACACACACACACACACACACACACACACACACACACACACACACGCACGCACACACACACACACACACACGCACACACGCACGCACGCACGCACTGTATTTAATGGCAATAATAGAAGCCACTTCCGAAGTTTTACTACCACTGTAAGTATCTTTTTTACTATCACTGTAAGTAAGCTGTTTTACTTCTTATGCTCTGGTAGTGTAACGTGCAAAATTTGCCAGTAAAACTATTTCTCTTGGGGTGTCCCTCATTTGCCTGTGGATACCTTCACCCGTGGGCACTGCTGGAAATGAAGAGGCTGATCACCTCACTTCAAGTTGGGCCCACAACGAGTGTGAGTGCCAATAAGTCTCAGGTCTGTTTGACAAAGGCTCGTCTGCTGATCCGCCGACATCTCCTAAAGCAGCATCCCGACCAGTGTGTTGCAAACGGATCGTTTCCTCCGCGTGTTTGTGGTCGAGGCTTGCCTCGCCGTGTCACCGCCCTCTTATACAATCCAAGAGTTGGCTTTGCGTTAGTGCGCGAACGATTATATCGTCAAGGGCGCGTTGACAGTTTGTTATGTACGCCTTGTGGCACCTCCGGAACATTTGAGCATTCTGTATTAGCGCATCGCGCATTCATTATGCAGCGGACAATTCTCGTTAAGGATTATGGACTTATTACACCCTTGTTTACTGCCTCTTTCCGGAAGAATGCGCTGCCCGGTGTGAGCAGGCCCATCCAGCCCTGCCAACTTTTATGTACAAAAGTTACTTGGTCTCGTGTTTAAAGACATTTTTTTCATATTAAGATCCTATCTTTCCCCGTATGTGTTATTTATTCACATTCCGCCTTTCTTTTCTCTTTTCTCTGTTTTCTTTTCTGCTATCTTCCTTCCCTCTATAATTCCCCTTCCCGAAGGAGTAGGTAGGCGTTGTGATCCTTTAGTTGGCATTTCCTGCCCATTTCCTTTGTACCCTTGTGTATTTGTGCATCCAAATCAAGGAAAGAAATAACGTGAACAAGAAGCAAACTTCACGGAAGAGAAGCTGCAAAAACTGCATGTTTCGATTTTTCCTTGGAAGAAATAACGAACGAAAAAACGACTTCCTCTTTTAACTGCACGTAGGTAAGCATGCTGGGCTGGTTCGTTCATGACTGATGCAGAAATAGCACAAAGGGGACCCGACATAACCCATCTGGCTTTCGTGTCGCGAACGAACCCTCCGTTCCATGCTGTGTGACGTTTACGAACTAACGGAATAGGCGAGCAAAAACGAAAACATAAATTTCTCTGTAAAGTTGAGGGTTAAATGGAATCCTGTCTGGTCTGGGAATAACATGAACGACAAAAAAAAAAAACAGCAGGGAAAATATGTTCCTAAGAAGAGACGTTTCGACTCCCGCACGGGAGCCTCGTTCACAAACCGAAACGTCATTTTTATTAATTATGTTCTTTCCTTGGTCGGAGCTGTGTTTCTCTTTGGCCATAAATGCTCGAACGTTTCTGTAGTCACCGCATTCCAACTGCCCTGTCGGGTCGCATTCCTTGAGTTGCCAGGATTCCAAGGAATGGCAGCGGCTACACAACCTCCTTTTTGAGCGCGCCGGTCTTGCGACAGTGTTTCCTGGAAAAGTTACACGTCTTTTTCTATCGCAGGCTCACCATCGCTTCCTCGACATTTCTGAGCCGAAAACATGCGTCTTAGAATTTGCAGTTCCTAAGCGAGCTTGCAGAATCGCTTCCTTGCATGGGTGGTGCGAATGTTTGAAACCTCGAATGGGATTTGAGTAGTTAGGCATTCGATTCGATTCGCAAGGCACCTTCACTATTCAAAATATTCGAAAACCAAAAAAGAACTTCCCAATTGAAATGCACACATAGAATTACATACCGGTGCTGAATTTCGCCAAACGTCATGCAAAAATAGATAAATTAGTTTCATTTGCCGAATTCCCTCCCTTCCGAATTGCGAATTTGCAAATATTGTGCCAGTATTCAAGTGATGTGGCATGACATTGTGTATGAGGCCGCGCACGTTGTTACAATATACTACGGAAATTATACCGAACAAAAGCGCCGAAGCAAGTGCGGAACCATTGAAATACTAGAAGAACGTCTAGAGGTAAGGAAACCCAGCATTATTCTTCGTTAGCTTAAGATGAAGTAATTGCAGTAAACATCGTGACGATCAGTTCTCGTTGACACCATACACCAAGGTGACACCAACCAACACCAACGTTGACACCAAGTTTAACACCATACGACCAACACCTATGAACGCCACACGTGGTCAAAAAAAGAATATATTCGGCACAAAAGAATGGTTGAGGCTATTGTCCCCTAAACATTTACTCTATTCCACTATACATATCCAATTAAAAATTGCTGTGGTTTGCAGACAATGTATTAGTGCCACTGGTTCAATTACAAATGAAAAAAGTAGTGGCAGTGCACGGTTTATGGCGTACAAATAAAAGAAAAAGATTGAACTGAAGGTCGTCCGATTAAGTTAAACATGAGACGCGAGGAAGTATTTTTATTTGGAGCTCAGCCTTAGCCTGAGCGCTCCACAGAGTGATATGATCGTAAAGTTGTTTTCCGAGGCAGCCATAAAACTGACCGTTTCGCATACGCGACCACGCCACGACGTGAAGAAAACATGTAGGTAACGTTCACCGTGATGACGGGAAGAAGTGGTTGTAAAGCACAGCTGATGCCATTACTTTAGGAGTTCGGCGCTTTGAAAACCGGCTTGGGTGAACATGACTTATAAATACGTGTTGCTGTATTAAATTGCGAGCTGTGGGCACGTGACGCAGTAGAAAAAAGCAACAACGGAAACTTGGCAGGAAGTACAGAGGCGGCAGCTCGTCGTTGAAATTGATGATATATTGAAACTCGCGGATAAAGGCCACGTAGAAGATAGATTGCTATGAGAGCTACAAGGTACACCTAACACCACGACTGCATACTACATAAAGGTAAGTCTAGAACTGGTAACTTTGCGTATACTAACCCCAGTACAAGTTGTTTCGCGGGGTATACAAGCGGCTTCCCTTTGCTCGATTCCAAACACGAAACAATTTCATGGGAATATGGAGGATGTAAGTGACATGATCCGCTCTGCGTAGCCGTAGTGAAACACAGTGTCCAAAATGATCTGTGTTTTAAAGCGAAATTCTTAGATGCCTCATCAAACGTGAAAAGTGACCGTCGGCGTCGACAGGAGCATTACAAATATCATAATCATGTAAGAATTTCTAACGTATTTGTGAGGTCTAATGACGTCACTTGACTACGTCACTATGACGTGATGGCATGACATCGTTCCGCGGTCGAAGTGGGCCGCGGAGGCACTGCAAAACCACGTGGGTGCAGAAAACTTGGGGGAGGGGTTTGTCAATACAGTCGACTGGGAAGAGAAATAAGAAGATCATTGCATACGCTGCATAAAAGACACTGTAATATTTTTGTTTTATATACACACAACCATAAGACAGGTATTCTTGACAATTTTTGTTTCATGAGAAAAAGGCAAATATCATTTTGAGAAACGACATCGACGTTAGTAGTCTTTCATCGGGTACGCCTTCTACCAGCAACATGTTGGAAAGACACAGTAATATTGAGAATAATAGGACGAGGGTAAAGTTACGTATACAAACATGCCGGGCTGCCGAGGTTTTGGCGATGCCTTTGGCTGGTTTTGTCACAGTGGGTTAGAGAAAATGTGAGACGAAATTTGATGGTCACGGCATTGACTAACGTGAAAGAAGAAGAAAAAAAGTTGCGTTCATTGTTCCTTTTTGGATGGACTTTCTGCAGTGGTGATCAATACTCCGAAAAGGCCCCATCATCGACGTGTGGGAAAAGGTAGACGTGTTTGAGAACATTCATGCGATAACTTTCATGGGAGGGGTGATGATCATATATGGCAAGTAGGAACAATGATTAAGGAAATAATTTTTGATCTCATGCGTGGGTGATCAGTCAAAAGAACTTTCCTTAGATAAGTTTAGCTAATCATCTAATTTCACGCTCGCTCGCTCGCTCGCTCACTCACTCACTCACTCACTCACTCACTCACTCACTCACTCACTCACTCACTCACTCACTCACTCACTCACTCACTCACTCACTCACTCACTCACTCACTCACTCACTCACTCACTCACTCACTCACTCACTCACTCACTCATTTTTCCCACTCATTCACTCTCATTCATTCACTGCTTCACTCATCCGTTCACTCACTCATTGACTGAATCACTCTCTCAACTCACCTATTCACACATTCATTCACTACTCATTCCCTACTCACTCATTCACATATTGTGGCGTTCTAGGAATTGTTGAACGTTACATGGTTTGATATCGTAACTACATTCGTGATCAACACTATACTAACCTATCGTGGTTTTGGGACGTTAAACCCCAGATATTATTAACACTATACTGACCGCTGACAACGGCTCAGGGTTCCTGTGCCAGAGAAATTTAAAGGGGCCCTGCAACACTCTTCAGCATGGTCGGAAAGCGCTGCCGTTCAGTCACCGAGGCTCCTAAGAACACGCGAGCCAAACATAGCGCACAACGCCGCCTGGAATTCACACTTGCTCTTAAAGTCAACTAGAAATCGTTCCCTCTTCACAAGGAAAATGAGACCGTAAGCCCAAATGAACGTGCCATAGACCCAGTGTCCACGGCTACTGGCTCATTAGAGCATCGTGAGCTGCATAGTTACTATGACCGCCACGGGATGCAGCCACGTGGCCGCCCGCGCGCTCGCGACCACACTGAAAGAAAGCTGCGCGAAGAAAAAAGGAAGAAAAGAAAGCTGTCAGGTTCATGACGCGCGCTGACGAACGGACGTATCTTCTTGGTCCCTTGTCATCACCCTCCCTGCGGAGCTTTCAGCGAGCTCGCTTGTACCAGAGTCCTTCAAGGCACTCTGCTTGTACGAAAGGAGAGAGAAAGCGCCTGAAGCGTGCGACGAATCCCTGTAACCCCGCTCATCCTTTGCGTATTATTTGTGAGGCAATAAGGTCTTTTAATTAATGAAGCCATTCGACGATTACTTGGAAAAGTGTTGCAGGCCCCCTTTAATGTTGTCTCGAAAGGAACCCGCTGAACTCTTTCTGCGCAAAATAGGAATATATTTGCGCTGGATACCACGGTTTCAACTACATCCGCAGCGTATTTCCTTCCTTTCTGTCGTTCGCGTCCTTTCCAAAATTTGCAAAAAAAAATGTAAAGCACACACTTCAGTTTCTCCGAGCATTGTACGGCGCGTGTCTGCTATCGCACACCATATTATTATTCTTGCTCGGAGCAAAGAAATTCAGATGCTGTTGAAAATAACCGACATTATATCAGACGCAGTTTCCAACTGCTGAAACGGTTGACCATTTCGTCTGGAATGCGGGGTCATAGCCGAGAAAATAATGAAACGCCCACTTTCGAGCGAGTGTCCTTAGTCCTGAGACCAACCCAAAAGAAACGATTGCTTGTGTGCCTCAGGCCATAGGTCGGCAAAAAATGTGGAGCTCACTCAGACTCACTCATGAAATATATTTTGCCCTTGGAGCTCACTCGGACTCAGACTCACGAAAATGTTCCTCAACCGGACTCACTCGGACTCAGACTCACTGAAAATTTTCTCAGCCGGACTCACTCGGACTCAAACTCACGAAATTATTACTCACTCGGACTCACTCAGACTCAGACGCACGGCTTTGTCTGAGTCTGAGTGAGTATGAGTGAGTCGACTCATGAGTCTGTTAGCGTATAATTGGTTTTATCGACTATGGTGTCAATGCTTTTTCACTCCAATATCTCGCATAATTGGTGCTCTACTTGGCGCTTTTTGATGTCGTACCTTCAAATATGAGTTATCCGTGGTTGAAATACAGTAAGGACATTTTTATTTAAAGGGATGACTCAGAGGAAATATTTTATCAAGAACTTCCTGTGAAAGAGTTTTCGGGGGCAGGTCATGGCACCCCCCACCTCTGTAACTCACGCTTCTGATCAATAAATATTGAGCTGGCGTATGAACTCTAGGGCTTTGAAGTATGCGTGAGTCGACGGGACTATAAACGTGAGCTGACATAAGGCTGATAATATTGCTGAAGAGGTGAAGATAGAACGAGTGGTCGGCAAAAAGGTGTGGAGCTCACTCACATTCACTCATGAAATATATTTTGCCCTTGGAGCTCACTCGGACTCAGACTCACGAAAATGTTCCTCAACCGGACTCACTCGGACTCAGACTCACTGAAAATTTTCTCAGCCGGACTCACTCGGACTCAAACTCACGAAATTATTACTCACCCGGACTCACTCAGACTCAGACTCACAGCTCGATCTGAGTCTGAGTGAGTCTGAGTGAGTCGATTCATGAGTGAGTTTGCCGACCTATGCCTCAGGCACCTTTATTATACGTCTGAGATATAGCGCCTTCGAGAAAGGCACGTTGGACTTCTTTCCTCCTTATTGGGAGCCAGTTTCAGCGCGTTTTCAAACAAGCGGCAGCAATAAACTATCAAAACTGAAGCCCTCAGGGTATACAAGGGCGGCCGCGGCTGATAGTGGAAGAACACGACATGTTGAGCAGAATCAGTCCACAAACGTCGTTTTTGTAATTTGGTCCAGCTATCCTTGTTATACGTTATTTTTCAGCCTCTAACTCTCTAGGTTCAGTAGAATTTCACGAAGCTTTCCTTTTCTCGTTGTTGTCTCTTTGGCTTGCGTTACACGTGGGCTGCCCGTGTGAGCCAAATCGATTGCACAGAATGATGTCGTTTCACGGGCTGCTACAAAACCTCTGAATATACTGATAATGAGCGCGTTATTCTTTCCTGGCGTTTCCAGTCTTTTCATCCGATGTCATAAAGAAATAAGCTGTTGATTGGTCCCTATACAACGTATATCATTTGCGAATTGTATCTTACGCTGCTGCACCATGCAGACGGAAGCCCGCTCAGCCTTGTCACACATGGATATCGTGCGAGATCAACTGATTTCACTTCGTTCTGCGCGTTTTCGACTGAGATAGCGGAGATAACAGCATGTAGCCAACTTGCTCAACGTGTTTTATGAAGAGGCGAGTGGTGAGGAAGGGATAACGCCTACATGAAGGATAGTGAAGGCGAGAAAGCGGTCACTCATCTCCGAACTCGGAGTGGCTTAGGGGCCCTTTACAGCGATGATTTGTATGCGTTTAAATTCTAAATCAGGAGTGGTTGGTTGCTGAACTCCACGCTGCGCAAGGCAGCCTCCCAGGATGTTTTTTCTCTGGTAATCCTGACCCCGAATTAAAGGGTCCCAGCCACAGCACTCCTGGCAGTCCAGAGGGTCCGGGACACTGCCGAGAGGCTCCAGCTTCCGGCACCTTCCTGGGTGGAGCCACCTGGCTGAGCTAGCGCGACCTCCAGTCGCCTTCAGCTTCTGCCACTTTTGGACCACAATAATGTTTTCACTCACTCACTCACTCACTCACTCACTCACTCACTCACTCACTCACTCACTCACTCACTCACTCACTCACTCACTCACTCACTCACTCACTCACTCACTCACTCACTCTGGAGTGGTTGCTGCTGCTCGATGCACGGCCGCATAGTACATCGGCAGTTTTATTTGTGGAGATATATACTGTATTCGTAAATGCACGAAATGGAAATATCAACAAACGCCTCCATACACGTGGTGTTCTTAAGAAAAACTGCATAAAATATAGAGACCGGTTTCCCGATTAATAGAAGACAGCATAACAAAAAGATAATGGTCCGATGCAGCGTACATCCACAAATGTGAGCATAACGCTGATTAGGAGCAAATAACTTTATAACTAATACATACATGACTATTCATTGTACACACTAATCAACTACCCAATTCATTGCTTTAAGGCACATATCCGGCATGACGAACTCCTTCGCCCACATCCTGACCCTGTCGTGGTTACTTCAATAACTTTCAGCATCTGGGTATCAGCACCGGTATGTGTGTCGCATAACATGATTGACCGTAAAAATCTAATGATACGTCACAAAAGTAAAATATGCTATAAAAATCTCGTCGACGTCACGTCAGAGCTTCATCTCGATTGCGAGTCATAAGTTCTCGCTGTTCACGCAGTTACTCACTTTTACTTTTGTTCTGTAGGCATTTCTAAAGGTCCTCTGATCCGTAAAACATAATAAAACACAAGCCTACCCAAAGAAGAGCCTTTCGAAACTGGTTGTGCATCGATAGAACGGAGCCGGAGCAACGACCCCGTATAACGTACCCGAAACGTGGCCAACGGCTGTACTGGAATATCGGGAAGAAACTCACTGTAACATACGCTGTATTTCAGTTCGTTTAATTGTCCAGTGCACCGACCATAGCTTAGTACGTGCACGGAGAATTTATAACGATATACTGCGGGGTTAGTATAGCACGTTCAGTTATCCTTTACGGCGCCTGTCGTTGTCAGATTACCTGGGCATTAGTTCATAAGCTCGGCTGCCTCTTTCCGCAGTACAACGACGTCGCGAAAAAGGCGGGCTGTAATAACTTGGAATCACACCTGGGAAGTGAGAAGGGCTGAGATCCTTTCAGTTCGTTGGACCAAGTTTCCCACTCATTTTTAAGTTGCTCAGGCATAACTTCTTCCCACGCTGTACCGTGCTCCCACAATCTTTGAAATAGCACTTTCATCCTAATGATGAATGGTGACAGCCAACCTAATGGGTCGAAAAACCGTGCGGTCGTCTGGAGGACACATCTCTTTGTGTCGTTCCTTTCTTTGAGAAGCTCCAACAGGGATTTCATATCTAGAACAAGCTTGTCAGTTTTCGTATCCCATAGCAAACCAAGACCCTTTGTAAGAGACGCTGCTGAGAAGGAGTCAAATCCATTAGTGATGTGTCGCCTGGGCTCATCATCATTAGTGGACCATTTCTGCAGCTTCATGGTGGTCACGTCAGTGGAGCATCGCACAGTCTTGAGTGTTCTGAGGTTTTCCAAGTACTTCTGCTCGATGATCCTGGTGTTTCCGAAGCGGTTGGTTAGAATTTCGATGGTATCGGCATATGAAGCATCCGTCACTTGAATTCCCTCGATCGCTTTGACCGCTGGTCCAACCAGAAGGGATTTCAGGTAGTGGAATCTCTCGACGTTCGTCAGACCGGCGTTTGTATGAATGGCATCCTTGAATACATCCCAGAACGGCTGCCACTGTAGCACTGCTCCGTTGAAGTGAACTAAGTCAAGCTTCGGTATTCTTGAAGCACAGGCAACCAGCCTCGAGGCATCACCGATCGATGGAACGATCTCCCGAAGTCGTACCTGGTGTTGCTACGTTGTTGGGCATCGGCAGGCCTCGGTCCGCCGTCGTTTACGGCTGAAGTTGTTCGATGTGATAACAGAGAAGGGACAACATTGCTGCCGCGTTGTCTTCATACTCAGAGACCGACAGGTAGTCTTCGGCAGCTTGCTCGTCCGTGAAGTGTTCCTCCAGCTGTTCGTTGAGCATCCGTAGTTGCAGTCCGTCGTTGCAGTTCTTCAGCCTGTCGTGTAGCACTCGAAGCGCCGGGGCGCTAAACTGAGTCGATTGAATGAGTTGGCTTGCATCGTTGCGGAGACGCGTGTGAAAAGCTCGTTGAGTTGCTCGTTTGCCCTTGATCCGATCCATCTTCGTTGCTGTTGAAGTGCTTTCGTGGTCGGGTCGCTTGGTTCACAAAACTCCCGGGTTTCTCGGCACCATGAAATGTAAAAGAAAGGAAGCTTCGCCGTAGAAAAGTAGAAAAAGGGGCGACTTTATTGCCCGTAGCACATTTGCAAAGCGTCCATACTAGGCCGTTCCAAATTCAGTTCAGCGCGAGACACGAGCCGCTCGCTCGAAAATGCGCTAGTCCCATCGTCGTCCTTTTCTTCTAATATTTCACACTTTTGTATTCGATCTCGCATAACTACAAAACACTGGTGTAAGAGAATATTGCCGCTCCAGGGAGAGATGCTCTGTCCGCCTAGTCACTTAGCGTTGAGAGCGCAGCATGTAGAAGGGGTATACGAGCCGCCAGCTGCTGTGCTCACGAATTCAAGTTTAGAATTAAAGTTCAGAGTTTCTGCTCGAGTGAAGCCCCCCTCCGTCGCGTTTCTTCAAGCTCATTCAAGACGGACGGGGCTTTTCATGTCTGCTTCGACGGCAGGTTTCCCGAGTGCGGTAATGTTATCACAAGCGCTCTCCGAGCGACAGAAATGGGCCGGCTCGTTTGATCTCTGCTTCGGCCGCGTTCGACACCCCCGCTCGCGCACTTTTACCCGCGGTAGAACATACGATGCGCGAGGGGATCTTATCAATTCGGACTTTATACGGTGCATGACCGCGATGGCGACGGCAAAAACCCGTCGAGACTGTCCAAATAATTGCTATCGCAATAAAAGTTCTCTTCAAGCGTTGCTGGACTCGGGAAGAATGCGCTAACGAACAATATTCGCGCCATCGCGCCGTAGCATGCACTTGGTTTCATGAGAACGGAAATCTGGGCGAGTTTGTAAGAATTCATCATAGTGCATGTAGCGCAAAAATTACGCGGACATAAGAAAGCAACATAAACACGAGACGAGCGATGACTCGACGGCAGGAGATAGCGCTCGTCTCGTGTTTATGTTGCTTTCTTGTGTCCCCGTAATTTTTGCGCTACATGCTTTATGACCACTTCGTTTCAATAAAACTGGCGTCTGAACTCTAACGTGAGTGCTGACGTCGCGTCGGACCTTAATTATGGCTTGACCCAAGTTTAAAGGGTCACTTAAGTTACCCTTTCAACTCCAGTGTAGTCGACATGCCTGGTAAGCCCACGATGTGTACACAACTACTCCATCTAAGAAAACACGGCGATCCATCTATTATTGCTTGGTTTAAAGCCAAAAAATTCAGCACAGACAGCTATTACTAGGTGAGTGCCCACAGGTGGGTGCCCACAATGCGTTGTATCTGCCAAATTTTTCTGCATGTGTATATATAGGCGCACCCATAAAACAAACGCACGTCATGCATTGTGAAGGTTGACACCCCCCATTGCGACCTCCGAAAATTTTTTTTCCCTATTCTCCTGCGGTTCACCAGCTCTTCCCACACATAACGCGGGCGAAAGATGCCCGACCATTTCGAACACCCTGCATATATCCCACGTGTGGTTGTCTCACGCCGTCTGCGTAGCGTCTATAGTTGAACCCATTCTTGCACAGCACCTGTTGAAAATAAACAAGCGCGGCAGGGGCTTACGGCAAGCGCGATAGAGAAGGAAGAGGAGGGCTCGGAGCCAGCCCGTGCTCAGTAAAGACCACATGTCCTTATTTATTAAATCACTCTTAACAGTTTCGGAATCAACATAGAAGCATAGTTTCGGAACCGGCCCCGCAGCGGCCAATCAGCGTCGGGCAGAGCGTCATTCCTTCATACTGCTGCAATTTTACGATAGAGAGAGAGAGAGAGAGCAAGAGACTGGCCATTCGAAAACAGACTTGGATATGGCCGCTGATCTGTAATTATGCATGGGAGGAGCCGAGAGATTGAAAAGTTGCAGAGTAGAGGGGGACAAAAAATAGTAATTATATGTAAAATCAGACAGCAACCTTCTTCTATGCGGGCAGATTCAGGTGTGAGCAAACTCGGCCATTTCTATCATGTCCCAGAAAAAGCCTTCAAATGTTTTAAAATGTATAATTGGATATTTGAGTATGTATATCGAATGCGTGATTTTCTCGCTGCCAAACACATTTGCTTAGCGAGGCACGGCGGTGCGTGCGTAAAGAAAGTGGAAGTCGCGTTTATCAGTGACACTTGCTGCGACCCGGGGCAAAAAAATGCAGGAAAGACCATACCGCTGCGAATAATGAATGGGTAGTTTGTAGTAGCATTGCAAGGACGTGTGTCAAGTGAGCCTCGTGTTACGCACGATAACAAAAAAAGGTCGTCTTTTATCTGTCCTGGTTGCTATGACCACCAGAGTGTATCAGACAAATGAGTAGCAATAGGCCATATATAGCCAGTCCGCTCTCATGCGCGAGCATAGCATTCGCGTCTGAATTCACACCACCATGGTGGATGTCGGACGAGTGCACCGCTTTCGCGACCAGACCATCGCAGGCGTCAACTGGCGACCGACTCGCTTTCTCGACGACGTGCAAAGTACGCGTGTGTGTGCCCTCTGTCTCGTGATTCCAAAGACCAGTGTGCTCTTGTCATGATCACACGTTCTATGCCAGTCGTGCCACGCAGCCAACTCCCAAGAATGCGGTGGGCGGTGTCCCTTGGATCAAGAGCCATTCGAGGAAGCGGAATATGTCAGCTACGATTTGCCTACCAGAACAGCGAACGCTTTGAAAGTGAGAAAACTGTAGCGGTCGTTCTTCAGGAAAATTAGTCAAGTGCACTGCATGCACTGCTCCATATATGCGGGATTAACGATGCGAGGCTGGTCATATTGCGTGGTCAAACTCATCTAGTGGCTAACAATAGGGTAAGCGCTTATTATGAGGTGATACTTCTGTATATCTTACTACGTGATTTAACATGCAGTTCATTGGGACCACGAGGGGAAACGTCGTAGCGTTCAAGATATTACTGCACTGATTCATTGCGAAGTCAAAATGTTCCCGATCACTGGCTATTTCGGCGCACGATATTTCGCAGATAATACTACAAGTACGGAAAACAAGAATAAACGTAGTTGACAAGGAAAGAAATTGCAAAGAATTGGCAATTTTTCATTGTTTCCAAGCAGATCTACATTGAGACTGCTTTAGGTAAACGCTGACCTCAGTGAAGCAATGTCCTTCCGAACTATATTGGCTATATCTCGATAGCGCCAACTCTGCACGTGATTTACCAAAATCTGCCTCTTTATGCCATTGTGCCCTGTTGGTAAGTGCGAGAGTTGAGTTGAATAAACTTTATTTGCCCAACGGTTGATATTGTGCCCGGGGCTAGGCTGCCAGGGATCCACCATTCGAGGAACATCTTTCGAGGTCCTCGGCGACGGCCCTGGCCCGCTGGACGGCCCACTCCTGGTCTTCGGGGGCCTCGCTGAGAAGGGCGGTTCGCCATCGCTCAGCAAGGCAATTCCGTCCTTTTTTGTTCGACACCAGCGCGACGGGTATTCTGCTTAAGGAACCAACTAGCCCAGCAACAAATTTTATTGGAATGACCAACCAACACGCGCAAACCTTGTCGCCTCGAACATTCAGTAAGCATCCGGCCCAGGGCCGGAGAACAAGTGTTCTGTGACCGAGATAATACGAACATAATAGGATAATCCATCGGGCTATCCAGCTTCGAAAACCATAAGCTGTGTCAAGACAGAGAGACACGCACACCAAGCTAAAGAGTGTCAGTTTTTCCGTGAGGACGGTTGACAGCAGAAACCTTCTGCAGCGCCTTTGTCGCTTTCTTTTCCAAAAAGCTTAATTAGAGCGCAACCACACGACACGGATGGATGGATGGATGCTATGAGCGTCCCCTTTATAACGGGGCGGTGACATGTCTGCCACCAGGCTCGAAGGCGAAAAAAAACGAGAAAGAAGAAAAAAACTTCCTTGTTTCATGTTGTCCTAATGCCTTATCTACATTGATTAAATCTATGTTATTATACCAAAAAATATAAATTCACGGTCCATCTCTCTGCCTCTTAAGGCAGAATGACCTTATTTTCCCCCATTATTTATTTTTGTACTTTATCTCTACTTTTCTGCCACCAATACTCTAACCGTCTCTTACTTATTTCTATCGCGGACGTGTTCAGCTTTCCATTGTTGTCCCTAAAACCCAAGGCTTCATGTAGACTCGTGCCCACACGTATACCTGGGTGAATATCGCCACATTCAATCAGTACATGTTCCATCGTTTCCTTAGTTCCCCCGCAGCATGTACAATGTTCTTCTTCGTTACTACGCGTTCTAAGGCAGCCCGACCTAGCTTCAAACAGTAAAGCGCTTCCCCTTGAATTATCATAAAACCTTTCCCTCCTTATTTCGTTTTTTCCTTTTCGGTAGTTACTCAGAGCCGGCTTCTTTTCCATCGCTGTCATCCAATAAGTCCTCTCCGCCTCTCTGACCTTCCGCTTAATGCTCCTTGTTGCCATATCGCCCGCACTGCCAGCCGTATATTTACTGGTGAGCCTCCTAGTTCTTTTTCTCCACTGCGTGTCAACGCTTTTTCTATACAAATACCTGAAAACCTTCTCTGCCCATCTACTCTCCTTCATTTTCCTCAGCCTCTCTTCGAATCTCATTTTGCTCTGCGCTTCCCTCACTTCAAAGCCTGTCCATCCCATATCACCCTTTACCGCCTCATTTGTCGTCTTCCCGTGAGCGCCCAACGCGAGGCGGCCCACCGTCCTTTGATTTACATCCATTCCTGATTGCACCTATGACTTCATGCACACCACTGAGTTCCCAAATGTAAGCCCCGGAACCATCACACCCTTCCACAGCCCTCGAAGCACCTCGTACCTGTTGTATCCCCATAAAGCTCTGTGCTTCATAATTGCAGCATTCCTCTTTCCCTTTGCTACCGATGCTTTCTCTTGTACCTCCATATATCTATCCCCCTCATTTACCCATACTCCGAGGTACTTGTACTCGCTTACCCTCGGTATTTTCTGGCCCTGTATTAAGACCGTATGGTCTCCGTGGTCATTGAATACCATCAATCCACATTTTGTTGCACTAAATCCTAGTCCTAGAGCCTCACACTCCCTTCCGCATATATCTGCCAGTCGCTGTATATCATCTTGACTGTCCGCAAATAAGACAATATCATCAGCATAAAATAGACCTGGAAGTTTCTGCTCAACCATCGCTCCGACCTGTTTGTGTGACAAATTAAATCCAATGTTGCTAACTTCTAGCGCTTTTTCCATCCTCGCCATGTACAGCATGAATAACAGCGGGGACAAAGGGCATCCCTGTCTCAGCCCCTTGCTAATTTCAACGCTGTCCTTGCTACTTATTCCTTCCCATTCTATACAAACTGTATTTTCTCGGTATATTTCCCTCAAAAGCTGTACACAGTCGTCACCTATGCCCACTTCCTTCAATATATCCCACAAAATTTCCTGATTAACGTTGTCATACGCCCGGTGATATCTAGATAAGCTACGTATAAGGGCCTGTTTTCTATTTTAGATATTTCTATACACTGGGTAAGAACAAACAGATTATCGTCTAACCGCCTGTCGATTCGAAATCCATTCTGAAGTTCTCCCAAAATATCATTTTGTTCTACCCACGCTTCTATTTTTAATTTTACTGCCTGCATCGCCAACCTGTATAGCACCGATGTAATTGTTAGCGGTCTATACGAGCGAATGTTATCCCTTTCTCCCTTGCCTTTATAGATTAAGTTCATTCTACTTTTTCGCCAACTGTCTGGTATTTCCCTCTCCTGTAAGCACTTTTCTACGGCTTTCAGCAGTGTTTCTTTAGTGTTATGTCCGAGTTCGTTAATGAGGCTGACGGAAACCCCATCTAAGCCCGGAGTAGTGCGCTTAGGAATTTTTCCTTCGGCCTTCTTCCAATTGAAATTCTCTAGTACTACATCGTCGTCGGTTGCACCCCTTTGCGTACTTTTACTCACCGGGGGAATCCCCTGGGGGACCTTTTTAAACGAATCGGCTGTTATCTTTCGGATGTAACCTAGCGCTTCATATCCTTCCAATTTATTTCCTCCTTCATCTACCATATGTTGTTGCATTGTGACAGACTTCCTACCCAGCGCTTTTAGGTGGCTCCAAAATATCCTAGGCGCGGCCTTCTTCTTTTCGCGAATCTCTGTCATCCAGCGTTCACTTTCACCTTTACTTTTTGCCTCGACTAATTTCTGCACAATGGATTTTTGCTCTAAATATATTTCCCATATTTGGTTGACTTCGTCCTGTGGCCGCTTCTCCTTTTTTTGCCTGTCTGTGCTCCCGTGATGCCTGACGTCGCATCTCGATCGCTTCCCGGATTTCTTTGTTCCACCAACTTTTTGGCTTTTTCTTTCCTTTCCAACAAATAGTTTTCTTCTCTATTTCCATTTCTTTCGTGATTACATGTAGCAGCTCACTATACTTCCAGTCTTTGCCTGGTAGTTCGTCTACTTTTTCCTCGACTCTTGCGGCTATATTTGTTATTTGTTTGTCATTTAGATTCACACACACACACGCACCCACACACCCAAGCAGCAACCACGTACAGCGCTGTACGTCGTTGATGCCTGGGTGTGTGGATGTGCGTGTGTGTGTGAAAGTGTTGTGTGGTTGCGCTCTAATTAAGCTTTTTGGAAATGATCTACCAACTAGCCGAACAACAAGTTCTTTTAGATTGTCGCCTTCTGGTGTGAAGCTCGAAAGTTCTGGCAATGGAAAATTGATTGCTCTGAAAGAATCTGGTCATCGAGGCTTGCCAACGTTATTAGCAGCTCTCGTAAAGTGTAAATGGAAAACGGATGATGAAAATGCGCGATTAGAACAAGGGCAAAAAAAGAACGAAGACCACGAGACAACCGCTGGTCTTCGTCCCTTTGTTGTCCTTGTTCTAATCGCGCTGTTTCTTCTGATTTAATTTTGAACCACATTAGGCCTCATCAAACTGTTACTAACGCAAACTATGAATGATATAACAGAAAAATCTGTTTAGTGGAAATCTTCTTTAATGGCTCTTTACTAATCTTTATAGATACTCTTAGCGCTTTAAAGAGCATAGGTTAGATTTCCACCGAAAATAAGTGAAGTTGCGAGCACTGGTGAAAAACAGGCCACAGTATACGTGAATGGCATTAGTGACCTTCCACTCCATAAGCGTCATCAGTGGAAACTTTTTGCAAGCATGCATACACGAAAGCGTCGTAGGAAGGTCAGAGGTTGTTCTCCGGTTAAATATATTTGCCTAAATGTAAACAAAGCGCAGCAACCAGGTCATTAAACAGGTCCTGAAAGACAGAAAACATTTCAGGCTTTCGATTGACCTTTAAAAAGATATCGACATAGAGTTTATCACTGGGTGCTCATTTAGCAGCAGCTGTTCTTTTCAAAGAGGGAGAGAGAGAAATAGAACGAATTCCAAAGCCGCCAACTTGTGTCGTTACAGAAGGGCAAAGCTATCAGCTGAAGCATGTTCACGGCCACCTATTAAGAGATAACTGATGTCTGCTAAAGAGATCATGTTCGTTTGTGTCTTTTTCTTTTTGTAACGTAGGTTCATTGCTGGAACGAAGAACATGGATGCGAATTTGAAGGATCCATGGAGCTTATGCTGACACACTACGACAAAGATTGTACATTAAACACCACGGAGTGTTTGCGATGCGGGGAGGAAGTCCTGCGCACGCAACTGTCAACGCACTGCGTGGCCGGATGCGGTGCCCCTGTTTCTATTGCAGGCACAAAGGACAGCCCATCGCAGTCTGGAGCATTCACCCTTGAAAACGTGACGGGTGCCCGCAAGACTACCCAAAGCTTGCCATTGCTTATCTCCTTGGAGGTGTTAAATGCCAGTTAGAGTTAACAGGCCCTTTGTCGACGACACAAACATGGACAACCGTACCTGAAATCGTGACGTAAGTTGTGACGCTCGAAAACGTTCCCACGCATAAGAAATTGCGGGGAACTAACATTGCCTATATGACGGTGTTACACACGAGGGACTCGTATTTCACGGTTCAACACTATGGCTTTCAATGTAAACTCGGAGTTCGAATTCAGTTCCATGGGATGCATCATGGATTAACCTTTGCGGCCCCTTTTTGGAAGCTCGATTTAAGCCGAACGTTTCCACCTGTTTCCTATTGGAACGGCAGTAATTGTGAGTGCTATGCTACCACTGAGGCAACTTCTCTGCGCACAGACTCATAAATACAGACTGACGAGACAAGGCAGATATGCCTAATAGACGGAAACGTCGATTTTGAAACAAGGATCTCGCTTGAATAACACGCAGAGTCGTGACACTCGAGAGCGCTGCGCTTCACTTTTTGTGTGTTTCATGTTTGTTTCCTTTATTTCAATAACGCTGGCTGCAAGAGAGAGCACGTCATAGCTTCACATAAAGATTAAAACCTGCAGTTCGCAACTCTTGACTCAATACGTCCTGCGTCGCCTGACCTCATTTCCGTTTTAAGTGTGCTTACGACGACGAGTAATGTTCTGATTAAATTTTGGTTCCGGAATAAAACACGTGCTGTAGATTATCCTAATAATGTTCGTTTCTTAGACAACTTTTCGGCAGTATTTTCTCATATTTTACTTACGATTGTAATTAGGCGTGTCGAATATTCGAAAGTTTCGAATATTCGTCGAATGTTACATTCGAAATATTCGTATTCGATTCGAAAATCGTGCATTCGAATAGTTTCGAATATTCGAAAAATTCGAATATGCGATTCGATTATCATGCACAAAATAAATCGTCTTCCACATTTCTGCTGCGTTCGTATAGCTAAAAACGTTGCCGAGAGGAGCGATAAACATCGTAAGTACACGGAGGCACGATATCTGCCTGCGACGAGCGCCGCAATACGTATGATTTATTGCTGGTGCATCTCCGACGTGCAGCGCTGTTGGCGATCATGTAACCGTACATTTTCAATATTATGCGGCCGTAACGTGCCGCACTACCACTCGTTCACTATGCGGGACCACTTCTGAAGAAAGACAGTGACCCATGTGACTGGTGGCGGACTTTAGGCACCTTCAGATACCCCACTCTGGCAAAGTTTTGCCCCATGCACCTCCCTATGCCAGCCACTTCTGTTCCAAGCGAGCGTGCCTTTTCAGTGACAGAGGGGGTTGTCTCTGTTAGAAGAGAGCGCCTGCGACCTGATAATGTGGAGAAACTCATATTTCTTCATGATAACATCTAGTCATTACTTTCATTGTGCCGTGATATTTGCTTGTGTTGTGATGTGCATTGTGCCAGCCTGGACATTGTGTTCTGGAGATAAAAGTGTATGTTGTCTTGCCAGTCAGGCTGTTTACTTTATCAAATAGCTACATGCTAAATAAAATATTTTTACTGTGGAGGCATTTTTCCTTTGATATTCGATATTCGATTCGATATGCGAAGGTGAATATTCGTATTCGATTCGTATTCGAAAAATTTGATATTCACACACTCCTAATTGTAATATTTATTATCTGTTGGCTGTATCATTTCTTTATTGCGACTTTACTGGGAGACCCGCTTGCGGTTCTCACCTGCCAGGGTGGTCTAGTGGCTATGGTGCTTGACTGCTGACCCACAGGTCGCGGGACCGAATCCCGGCCGCGGCGGCCGCATTTTCGATGGAGGCGAAACTGATTGAGGCCAGGGTGGAAGCGCCTCGGCCAATTTCTTCGTACGGAATCGGTGCGGTACACTAGGTTCTTCAGGAATCACCTCACGCGGCGCTCAAGGTCTTGTCTTCTATTCCTCGGTGGGTGTAGTGCCTGCTTGGAGCAACTTTAAAAGGTGAACGAACAAGAACAAGCCCTATTCTGTTGCTCAACTTGATGTTTTACAGTTCCTATGTTTTAAGCAAGTGCCGTGGGGTTTATAAAATCCAAAATAAATGATAATCGCTAGTCCGTCTGCAGAGCTCTCCAGTCGACCCTTGTAAAGCCGTTGCATATCACAAAACTGGCCTTTGGGAACCGTCGTTTGGGAAGGCTACGTAGCGATAGCCATCATCACAAGGGTGACCTTAGAAGAGTCCTACGGTAAGGCTTAATAATGCCACCTATTGGCGAATAATTCAAAACTCTAGCCAATCAGTACTTTTAAAGCGATAAACGATGTAGTGTAAACGATGTATCAAATACAAGATGTAGTTGCATTGAGCCGAGATTCCACTAACGAGGTGCCTATCAACTTTACCCAAAGGGACTGACCATAGTGAGGGGTTTCCATATATGATCGTCCGTTGACTTGCGCCAGAAATACAGTGGACGAACGGGAAGGTTCGTGAACCTGCGTGAGCGCGTATACAATGTGCGGAACGACAGCGAGGGCCATCTCGCTGTTCAGTGCAGGACGTGTGGTTGTGTCTCTTTGTATTCACAGTGCAGTGTGATAGGACGAAGCTCATGCCCCGCCACGGTTTCCCGAAGACTGCTGACCCGAAGGTCGCGGGATTGGATCCTGGCTGCGGAGGATGCATTTTCGATGGAGGCGAAAATGCTTCAGGCCCGTGTACTTAGATTTAGGTGCACGTTAAAGAACCCCAGCTGGTTGAAATTTCCGGAGCCCTCCAATACGGCGTCTCTCATGGTCTTATCGTGGTTTTGGGACGTTAAACCCCAGATAATATTATTATTATAGGACGAAGATAAGTGCCGACAAAAAGGGAAAATTTCGAGGTGACAAAGGTCGCTAGCTTGGGGGAAACGCACGTTAGCGCGCCTACATTTGAGCTGTCAAATAAACTGCATTTTTAAATGTGACACTAAGCGTGCCTTGGCGAAAATAGTTTTTCAAGATGCCCTGGCAGTCATGCAAATATATCTTTCACTGCAGTTTTATCTTATCTTCATCTATCTTTCACGCCTTAAAAGTTCAAATCTCGTACATATGCGCCTGTGCGTCGCTACCTGGTTCCAATATTTTAGCTTGTACTGCTTCGTAAAATCAATCATTTGTTGGACGTTAGCGCCGTGTTCGGGTCGCACCTCAGTCTCTTGCCCGTTTTGTGTGCTATAGGTGTATTGCAGCATAAGTGTATTGGTTTATAGGTGTCCTATAGGTGTATAGGTGTACTGACGAACATGACTGTGTGATAATGACATGGATAATGTGAAAATCCTGTCGTGTACGTGCGGTTCGTATTATCACTTCTGTTGTATTCGGTTTTCGCCCACAAAGACTATTAGCAACGCTCAACTTAAACCGCGCCTCATTGTTCGAGAAGCTTCGTAATTATTGCACATCTTTTTTTATGATTGCGCGCAAGACGCGAACACTCGAGCTTATTCTAGAGCTTGCGCGACAACCAGTGATAACGCTTGATTATTCGACGGCACATGTATAAATGCCAGCGCGCTTCACCGCTTGTCACTTTTTTGACGGCCGACGCCCTGTTCGCCGCTCTCAGTGTACAGTGTGTATTGATGCAGTTTGAGTTTTCATTTCCCGGCCACAAGCTCGGACCAAATAAATAGTTTCATCTTGAACACCCCGGCTGCTGTCTTCGTCGACGTTACGACCACGTGACATCTGGTGGAGGTGCTTCACGCTCCATCTACCGAACACCCCCCACCAACCGTGAGCCAAGCCCACACCTTGAAAGGGACACCGACGCCAACGCTGAGCAGCGAGACAGCCGCAGGCAGCAGGGGCTCCCACCAGAATACGGACCACTACCCGACAAGAGCAAGACCACGACGACGAATACGACAGGCACCATGACGGCTACTCTGTCCCCTCAACGAGTCGTCATGAATCAGCCCAGGAAGCCGCCGAGTTTCCGCAGATCACCATGTGAAGACCCGGAAATTCGGTTGGAAAAATACGACCGAGTTCCTCAATTCAACAACTGCATCTGTGACGATAAATTTCGCCACGTGTACTTCGCCCTTGAAGATAGCGCCAGGACCTGGTTTGAAAACAGAGAGGCCACCCTGACGACCTGGGACCTGTTTCGTGCCGCATTCCTAGGAACCTTCGCAAGTGTCGTGCGTAAGGAAAGGGCCGAATCCGTGCTGGAAAGCCGTATGCAGCTCCCAAACGAGAATGTCCGAGTATACAGAGAAGACCCCGCCATGTCTAAGGAGAAAAAGGTTCGGTTCCTAATGCGAGGAGTCAAGCTAGAGTTGTTTGCGGGCCTTGTTCGCAACACACCAAGGAGTGTCAACGAATTCCTTACAGAGGCCACAACAATAGAAATGGTGCTTGAGATGCCGACAATGCAGTACAACCACCGCTCACCAATAACCAACTACACAAATGTTGAAGCCCTCAGCACCGACGACCTGCGCGAGGTCATCCGAGCGGTCGTGCGTGAAGAGCTGCGTAAGATGTTTCGAAATCGCAGCCTCGAGTGGACTCGATCAATGACATTGTTCGTGAAGTCCAGCAAGCGTTGGGCATCCCCAAACCACCGCAGCCGCGTCCGGAGGCTATGAGCTACGCTGCTGCAGCACGTCGTAGCGCTCCCCCTCGGCGCCCACGGGAAGACGCCGCACCACCGCAGTTCCGCCGCCAAACACCGCCGCCGCAGCCACCGACGCCATACCGCCCAACTGTCGGCCAGCGGAACGCGCCAAGGAAGACCGACGTGTGGCGTGCCCCCGACCACCGTCCACTCTGCTACCACTGCGGAGAAGCCGGCCACACCTACCGCCGCTGCCACTACCGACAGATGGGACTGCGTGGGTTCGCCATTGACGCGCCTCGTCCACAGCGGGGTGAACGACCATGTGACATCGCCGACTATCTGACAGGAGCGCAGTGGACCCCCCGAGGACCTTCCTGATCACCTTCGCCAGGCCGCTACGCCTCTCCCCAACGCCGACCATACATTGGCCGAACCCGGGGCCGGTCACCTATCCCGTATCCGGGAAACCAGGGGCAGCAACCGATGGAGGTGCGGTTGCTGTACGACGAAATACCGAAGATCCTCTGCCGCCGACGACGACGCCGCGATGAAACTTTCAGGACACGACGCGAACCAGACAGAGCCGTGACGACAAAACCTCGCAGACTAAAATAGACCTGACGACGCAACGTGGAAGCACCGGAACAAACCGACGTAGCCGTGACCCGATGCCTTGACGTAACAGTAACGCGACACGACGAACTAGCGACACGACGTTCTTACCGAACGCTGCAGCATCACCGCTCTCGTCGACACTGGGGCCGACTATTCCGTTGTCAGTAAGGTCCCTCTATTCTTCAAAGGTAGCGCAAACTCCTCCTCTCAGCGCCGTGTCCTCCTCGCCCGGCCGTCATTATTGGGCGAGACTCTCAAGGCGCGCCCGGCCCGCATGCGGCGCGTCGAAGCGCTTGCTTGCACTTGCTTAGAAACGCGACAATTCTGGGCGCAGATTCACATAGCTGTTCGTACGTAAGATGTGTGGTAAAAATAGTTTGTGGTTGGTCGGTAAATTAGCTAACATTTCGCGTTTTATAAGCAACAAATCGCAGACTGGTGCCGGCATATATAAAATCTCATTGCGGCACCTTACGCGCGAACAGCTCTCTGGACCTGGCACCTGTTTTGACAACTTGAAAACCTAGCATTTTTGCATTGTATTTGAGTTCATAAGTATAGGATGCGTCGCTCGCACCAGGCGAACAAGAGGCTGAACATATTAAACGCAATCCTAGAAAGTCCTTGCAGCTGCCGTTTTTCTTTTCGAATACCGTGGTGTTTGTTCACAAGGCGCATTTAGGAAAATCAGACGCTACGTCAAATTATGAACACACAACACGGCGGAAGAACCTATTTACTAAATACCCCCATCGCGCATTCTTTTGAATTTCGAACTGGGTTGACGCGCTTCTGTTGCCCCTCAGGTAAATATCTTTTTGGTTCCATCGCGTGCTGCTCGCACTCATTATTTTGAGCTAGCTCTTTAATTGGAGACTGTTCCAGACTGGCCGATGCAGAAATATGGAGGGAACCTCATTAGGCTTTAGCTTCTTGCAGCCATTTGTCGCAAGGATGACTGGCTCGAACTGATCGTCCGTGAAGTGTTTCTGAAATATACAGACATCTTCCAATGTGCCCTCTGTAATTTGCCTAACGACATGCGGCCGAAGTGTTCAAAACTACAACAAATAATAAAGCGCATCAAAGAGAAACATGCAGCAACTGTCTTATAATTATTATTGAACACAGAGTACCAGTAACACTGAATCAGAAACACTGAGAAATGCGGATAAATTTAAAAATATAAAAACCGACAGCACAAAGAATAAAAACTTACACCCGCTTCAAATAAACATATAGTTCGGGGAAAAAATTAGAGGGTTGGAGAACAAACATGCGTTTAAAATTATAGTTTGCATACGGGCAGCTTTGCAGCATATTGCTAAGTAATTTTTTTTTGCGCTCAGCAAATTACGCTGATCAATCGATGCTACTTGCTTGCCATGTCTCTTGCTTTATCGTACACATCTCGTCACCACCCTCTGTTTATGAGCACTAAAGGAACAGCTACAACATTCTCTGAGAAGCTCTTTAACGACTTTTGGCAAATGAATTTTGCAAAATCTACGGGCCGAGCCAGGGTTGGGCGAGAAAACAGCGATCTTGCAAAAATATATTTCTGAAACGTTGCAGTAAATTTTCGCAGAAGAATTATTTTCGCTGTAAATATAGTGTGCGAGAAGGCGTGGCCGATAATGTCACGTCGCTTTTTTTTGTCTAACTTAGGCATCAGTGTCGAGCCTTAGCTAAATCTAAAAGAGTTCGAATGGCAAATATACACGGAAGGGCTTAGTAGTGTTCGATTTACCTCACAAAACCTCCCGTCGTGGCAATCAGAATTCTTTCTCCCGATAAAATGGAACCATATCGCTCGCCATTCGAGGTTTTCCTTTCCACGATCAACAAAAAAAAAAGCTTGACACCCTTGACAATGCTGTTCGAGCAGCCAACAGCGCAACAAGTTGGCATCTGACTGCAGCCGATGGCATCTTGCAAACTGTAAAAAGCTGTAAGAAGCCCGCGCTCACGTACAGCGCGCACGTGCGGCGGTGTTTCTACGCCCAATAACGGCGTCGTTTTCCGGCGCCAGAGCAAGAGGTGGAGGGGTCCACGGGTATAACTGGTCACGTGTCGAGCCTAGTCCAATAGGGGAGCACAAAAGGGTGAAGAAGAGATGAGAGACGCAGAGGGGGGTAGGAAATTCTCCCTTTCCTTTTTGGACAATGGTTTGCGCTACCTTTGAAAAATACAGGGACCTTAGTTGTCAGTGGGCCATTCGCAACCAAGCGGAAGAAAGTAAAGACCGCTTGGAGTGGACCCGAAATCCGGACAGCTGGAGGCCACCTGACAACGCCGATTGGTGTCTGCACGGCGAGAGTACCATCAATAATCGGACTTATCCTGCGAGCTTTGTAATCCTACAAAACTGCTCCAGGGATCTGATACTTGGAATGGACTTCCTAAGTGACCACGGCGCCGTCATCGACCTGAGGTCTGAGTTGATAACACTAACCTCAGACAAAGCGACCCCGCCCACACGACGCCCGAGAACCATGCAATAAATGTGATAGATGAGCAGGTGACCGTTCCGCCGCGCTCCAGCGTCATTATTTTCGTCGGCACTGAAAAACCTGCAAACCTTGAAGGCGTCATCGATGGCAATCAGCACCTACTCCTGAACCGTCAAATGTGCTTCGCAGGAGGTATAGCCGAGATGCGTGACGGTAAAGCAAATGTTGTGCTGACAAACTTCAGCCACGAATATAGGCACATCAACATTGGTACGCCGGTCGCCTACATAGATGAATGTGTGGCCGCCAGCAATGCTTTCGCCCTCTTCGATGCTGCCGAACCTGCTGACGAATCGAGGTCCCGAACCAGATTTTGACGTCAAGCCGAGCCTTCCGGAGGTCAAGCAAGACCAGCTAAAACCCTGCTCCTGCAATACAAAGACTGCTTTTCGTCGTCGTCAAACAGAAAGAATGAAAATTCTTTCCGTGGCTCGGCGGTCCGTGAAAAGTCTTCGTCAAAGACTTTTCACGGACCGCTGAGCCACTAACGCAGCTCACGAAGACCGACGTCGAATTCAGTTGGCAAACAGCGCAAGTCGAAGCATTTCATGAACTGAAATGACTCCTGCAGAAGCCTCCTATACTTGCGAATTTCGAGGAATACGCCTATACGGAGATTCACACCGATGCAAGCAGCGTAGGACTCGGCGCCGTCCTTGTGCAGTGGAGGGATGGCCTGGAAAGGGTTATCAGTTATGCTAGCCGGTCGCTGTCTAAGGCAGAGGCCAACTATTCCACAACAGAAAAAGGAGTGCCTCGCCATCATCTGGGCTACGTCAAAGTTTCGCCCCTACCTCTACGGCAGGCCCTTCAAAGTTGTGAGCGACCATCACGCCTTGTGTTGGCTAGCTAACTTGAAGGACCCTTCAGGTCGCCTCGCACGGTGGAGCCTAAGACCTCAAGAATTTGACATTTCTGTCGTGTACAAGTCCGGAAGGAAACACTCAGACGCCGACTGCTTGTCTCGTGCCCCCGTCGACCCACCAACGCCCGACGACCAGGATGACAGCTTCTTAGGAGCCATAAGTACCGACGACTTCGCCGAACGACAGCGAGCCGACCCGGAACTGAAGGGTCTCGTGAAATACCTGGAGGGCAGCACCATCGTTGTGCCAAAAGTATTCAGGCGAGGATTGGCATCATTTTCCTTGAAAAACAACGTCCTCGTAAAGAACTTCTCTCCTGCCTGAGCCAGCTACCTTGTCGTTGTACCTTCGGGACTGCGACCAGAAATTCTGCATGCCCTGCAAGACGACCCGACGGCTGGACACCTCGGACATTCCGGCACGCTCGCACGAGTAGAGGAAAAGTACTACTGGCCGCGCCTTGCCACCTACGTCACTCGCTATGTATGGACGTGGCGAGACGGTCAGCGACGGAAGACACCGCCCACAAGACCAGCAGGCTTCCTTCAGCCGACCGAGCCTCCTCGGCGACCATTCCAGGAGATCGGGATGGACCTCCTGGGGCCATTCCCAACGTCGACTTGACGAAAAAATTCGGCAGATCCCACGCACCGTGGGAGTCGATGTTATGCGAAGCATACGGCGGGTAGGTGACTGTGGCGTAACTTTTTTTACTCAGCGACACGATACAAAATGACGCTAAATATTTCTATAAATTTAATACACGCACATATATATGTTGAAGAGCCGCATATGTGTTATATATCCAGTTGTTTACGGTGGGGTAACGCTGCCAATGGCAACGTGAGTATTACCAACACCAGAACCGGTAAGCTGATATGTAGTGCCTATACGTGTCCCGAGAACGCATGCACGTTTCACGAACCCGTGTGCATGTGTGCAAGAAGTTCTTGACAGTTCTTGAACAAGGACATCATCACCGTGATCACTGAGCACCAGCAGCTGGTCATGACTTGTTATCGGATCCGGTCGTGATCGCGGAGACGAGGGGTTCATGTGTAGCGAAGTATGAGATAGAGTACCGCTGTTGGAAATCGTGGATGCCTCGGTCACTTTGTCGATAAATTATCTGTAGATAGAGCCGGCGACGTGTCGGAACCTGAAGTCACCCTTCGCGTTGGTGAGGTATAGGCCGTCGAGGCTGGTAGGCCTGGATAGTGCTACGTAGACCAACATCAGTAGATGGTGTTTGTCGTATTCGTAGACTACCTGGGCGTATGTGCCCTACGTAGCCTAGTCTACAAAGCGGCTGTCAATCAATCTAGCATCATTCTCGGTCAGCATGAGGCCATCGCCCAGCCTCGTAAGAAATGAAGAGGACACCGCGTCGTTCTGGTGGACGAAATGCACTGTACGGTGCAGTGATGTGGATATCATATGTAACTTTCGTTAATGTATTCCTCCGGATTCGAGCAATGCTTCAATATAGCTTGCTGAATCATAGGAATACAAACGTAATGTTTATTAGACTGCTATAAAAGCGGAGCTAACACTGGAACTACAGACGTTCATCTGATATGCAGGGCTGGGCAAAGATACTTTGAAATTGTATCGCGATACGATACAAGATACTCAGGCAAGAAGTATTGGAGATACAGATACAAGATACTACCGCAATAATTGTATCCGATACGATACTTGGCAATTGTATCTTAAGATACTTCGATACATTATCAAATTTGTTATTATAGATCCATATAATGTAGCAGCAAACGCCTATGCACGAAAATGTCTGCTTGAAAATTACTTATCTGTGACCTATTATGTTTCACTTGAAAGAAATGTCTGTTAGTATCTCGAAAGTATTGTCCTTCTTGCTCAAAGTACATTAGTTTCTTTCCAAAACAACTTATTTGGGTTTGTTTTAGTTTCTTCACAGGATAACTCTTCATACACTTCGCTGACAGCGGTTCTTGCTTGTTATTTCTGCCCTTGATGGGAGTCGCTGCTCAGCTTGCCGACCAGCTTGCGGGTTGCTGTGTAATCACAATAACTTCAGTAGGAAGCCTTCCCACGACGGCGCAAATACCGGTGTGGAATTTTACCTTGTCCGTCAAAGACAGTTTCCACAATACCGTATATCCGGACAGGTGTACAGCAGCAACAACGCTGGTAGCGACACTTTCTTTTGTTTTCTTTTTTTTTGGGGGGGGGGGGGGGGGTTGGCGGGGTGGAACCTATGGTGTACACTAGGAGTTTGAGACCTTTCGCTAGTGGCCCGGCCCGCACACATGACCGTATTCATCCCATTTGTTTTCATTTTCTAAATAAGTATGTTCGTGAGCTGCACAGACATGACTGGTCGCAAGCATTCGCTTCGTGAGGAACACGTGGTCACCAAGTGCTGAAATATAACCGCGGAACAAGCACTCTATATTTCCGAATCCGCCTCCAGATTTCACTCATTGTGTACATCGGTATCGATATTTCGCGAATCCTGATTTCAAATCCCCTTTAGAAATGACCTACATATGAGATATGGGGTCCTTTCAAACCCACCATCTTCACTGTCCCAGCCCTTGCAGATTTTGCGACGGCGGCCCGCTGGCTATAAGCTGAGTTTGAGACCCCTGGTGTATACGTAGATGACGTAAAACTGCAATGAATTGTCATATTCTACTTACCTGCTGGCGTAAAGGGTTCTTTGTTGATAGACTCACTAACGTGCAATATTTTAGCAATTTTTCTTCAACGATAGAACATGTGCAACACAGAAACGTCTCAGGCGTATTGTATAGTTGCACAAAGCGCCGCAGGACAACGCCGCTATTAACGCTATTGCAGCTTATAGCTCACATTACGTGGCGATTAGTAATACGAAAAATACTTCAGAAGGCCTAAAACAGGACAGCAAATGTAAGTAAAATAGAGAGGTGGTTGTGTGTCAAACATTCACATTGAATGAGTACTGCACACAATAGAGAGGGCGCCCTTAATAGCTATTAGCACCGCTGAAAGCCGTAGAAAAGTGCTTACAGGAGAGGAAAATACCAGACAGTTGGCGAAAAAGTAGAATGAACTTAATCTATAAAGGCAGGGGAGAAAAGGATAACATTCGCTCGTATAGACCGCTAACCATTACATCGGTGCTATATAGGTTGGCGATGCAGGCAGTAAAATTAAAAATAGAAGCGTGGGTAGAATAAAATGATATTTTGGGAGAACTTCAGAATGGATTTCGAATCGACAGGCGGTTAGACGAAAATCTGTTTGTTCTTACCCAGTGTATATAAATATCGAAATTAGAAAACAGGCCCTTATACGTAGCTTATCTAGATATCACCGGGGCGTATGACAACGTTAATCAGGAAATTTTGTGGGATATATTGAAAGAAGTGGGCATAGGGGACGACTGTATACAGCTTTTGAGGGAAATATACCGAGAAAATACAGTTTGTATAGAATGGGAAGGAATAAGTAGCAAGGACAGCGTTGAAATTAGCAAGGGGCTTAGACAGGGATGTCCTTTGTCCCCGCTGTTATTAATGCTGTACATGGTGAGGATGGGAAAAGCGCTAGAAGGTAGCAACATTGGATTTGTCACACAAACAGGTCGGCACGATGGTTGAGCAGAAGCTTCCAGGTCTATTTTATGCTGATGATACTGTCTTATTTGCCGGCAGTCAAGATGATATACAGCGACTGGCAGATATATGCGGAAGGGAATGTGAGGCTCTAGGACTAGGATTTAGTGCAACAAGATGTGGATTGATGGTATTCAATGATCACGAAGACCATGCGGTCTTAATACAGGGCCAAAAATACCGAGGGTAAGCGAGTACAAGTACCTCGGAGTATGGGTAAATGAGGTGGATAGATATATGGAGGTACAAGCATCGGTAACAAAGGGAAAGAGGAATGCTGCAATTATGAAGCACAGAGCTTTATGGGGATACAATAGGTACGAGGTGCTTCGAGGGCTGTGGAAGGGTGTGATGGTCCCGGGGCTTACATTTGGGAACTCAGTGGTGTGCATGAAGTCAGAGGTACAATCAGGAATGGATGTAAATCAAAGGACGGTGGGCCGCTTCGCGTTGGGCGCTCACGGGAAGACGACAAATGAGGCTGTAAAGGGTGACATGGGATGGACAGGCTTTGAAGTGAGGGAAGCTCAGAGCAAAATGAGATTCGAAGAGAGGCTGAGGAAAATGAAGAAGAGTAGATGGGCATAGAAGGTTTTCAGGTATTTGTAGAGAAAAAGCGTTGACACGCAGTGGAGAAAAAGAACTAGGAGGCTCACCAGTAAATATACGGCTAACAGCGCGGGCGATATGGCAACAAGGAGCATTAAGCGGAAGGTCAGAGAGGCGGAGAAGACTTATTGGATGGCAGCGATGGAAAAGAAGCCGGCTCTGAGTAACTACCTAAAGGGAAAAACGAAATAAGGAGGGAAAGGTTTGATGATAATTCAAGGGGAAGCGCTTTATTGTTTGAAGCAAGGTCGGGCTGCCTTAGAACGCGTAGTTATAAATCGAGATTCAGTAACGAAGAAGAACAATGTACATGCTGCGGGGGAACTAAGGAAACGATGGAACATGTACTGATTGAATGTGGCGATATTCACCCAGGTATACGTGTGGGCACGAGTCTACATGAAGCCTTGGGTTTTAGGGACAACGATGGAAAGCAGAACGCGTCCGCGATAGAAATAAGTAAGAGATGGTTAGAGTATTGGTGGCAGAAAAGTAGAGATTGCCACGCCCACTTGTCTTGTTTTGATGTATTCGGGTTTGACCGGCAGGGACGGTTATCAACGCTCGACGCTGTCCGCGAAGCATTGTTCGAGAAGCTTCACGTCTATAGTAGATCGTTCTGTTAAGATTGCGCCCCGCACGCGAATGTTCCAGCTTTGTCTAGAGATAACGCCGCCACCAGCGATATTGCTGGAAAGTTCGATACCGCCTGTATAAAAGCCTACGCGATTGACCGCTTGTCAGTTGATCGACGGACGACGCCTTGTTCGCCGCTATCATTGTACAGCGTGTATTGCTGTAGCTCTAGTTCTCATTTTCCGGCCACAAGTTCGGCCAAATAAACAGTTTCATCCTGCAAACGCCGACTGCTGTCTTCGTCGACGTCACGACCACGTGACATCTGGTGGAGGTGCTGGGTAACCGATCCCAGTACCTGGTTATCCCAGTACCAGTTCAAGGTTATGCCCTTTGGTCTTTGCTCGGCACCTGCGACGTTCCAGCGCGTTATGGACACCGTGCTGGCTGGATTGAAGTGGCAGACTTGCCTTGTGTACTTGTACGACGTCATTGTGTTTGCCTCAAGCTTCGACGAACACCTCCGGCGCCTTGACACTGTACTACAAGCAATCAAGACTTCTGGCCTCACCTTGAAGCCTGAAAAGTGCCGCTTTGCATACGAGGAGCTGCTGTTTTTGGGTCACGTGATCAGCAAGGGTGGTGTTCGCCCAGACCCGCGGAAAACAGCTGCCATCGCTGCCTTCCCGCCCCCCACCGACACGAAAGCCGTGCACCGTTTTCTCGGCTTGTGCGCCTACTACAGGCGCTTTGTCAAGGAATTTTCACGAATCGCCGAACCGCTAACTCACTTCACGAAGACCGACGTGCCATTCAAGTGGGAAACGGCGCAAATCGAAGCATTTGAAGAACTGAAACGACGCCTTCAGATGCCTCCGATACTAGCACATTTCGACGAATACGCCGATACGGAAATCCACACCGACGCAAGCAGCGTAGGACTCGGCGCCGTCCTTGTGCAGAAGACTGACGGGCAGGAAAGGGTCATCAGTTATGCTAGCCGGTCGCTATCAAAGGCAGAAACGAACTATTCCACAACAGAAAAGGAGTGCCTAGCGATCATCTGGGCCGCATCCAAGTTTCGCCCCTACCTCTACGGCAGGCCCTTCAAAGTTGTGAGCGACCACCACGCATTGTGTTGGCTAGCTAACTTGAAGGACCGTTCAGGTCGCCTCGCACGGTGGAGCCTACGACTTCAAGAATTCGACATTACCGTCGTTTACAAGTCCGGAAGGAAACACTCCGACGCTGACTGCCTGTCTCGCGCCCCCGTCGACCGACCGCTGCAGGACGACAAGGAGGACGACTCCTTCTTGGGAATCATAAGTGCCGACGACTTCGCCGAACGACAGCGAACGGATCCAGAACTCAGGGGCCTTGTGGAATACCTCGAGGGCAGGACCACCGTTGTTCCGAAGGTATTCACGCGGGGACTGGCGTCATTTTTCTTGCGCAACGGTGTTCTCCTAAAGAAGAACTTCTCGCCGCTTCGAGCCGATTGCCTTCTCGTGGTACCCTCGACATTGCGGCCAGAGGTCCTCCAGGCTCTGCACGACGACCCGACGGCTGGACACCTGGGTGTTTCTCGCACGCTAGCAAGAATACAGGAGAAGTACTACTGGCCGCGCCTTTCCGCCGACGTCACTCGTAACGTGAAGACGTGCCGGGATTGTCAGCGACGCAAGACACCGCCCACTAGGCCAGCCGGACTTCTGCAGCCTATCGAGCCACCTCGACGGCCGTTCCAGCAAATCGGGATGGACTTACTGGGGCCGTTCCCGACGTCCAATACCGGGAACAAATGGATCGTCGTAGCTACAGACTACCTAACCCGCTACGCCGAGACGAGGGCCCTGCCTAGAGGCAGTGCCGCCAAGGTAGCGAAGTTCTTCGTTGAGAACATCGTCCTGCGTCATGGCGCCCCAGAAGTTCTCATCACCGACAGAGGTACGGCGTTTACTGCTGACCTAACTCACGCAATACTGAGATACAGCCAAACAAGCCACCGCCGGACCACAGCGTACCACCCACAGACAAATGGCCTGACCGAGCGGCTAAACAAGACCATCGCCGACATGTTGGCCATGTATGTCGACGTCGAACACAAGACGTGGGATGCCATCCTTCCGTATGTGACCTTCGCATACAACACGGCCGTCCAAGAAACGACGCAGATGACGCTGTACAAGTTGGTCTACGGAAGGAGCCCGGCGACGACGCTCGACGCCATGCTACCCAACGTCACCGACGAATAAAACCTCGATGCCGCCGCTTACTTACAACGTGCCGAAGAAGCTCGACAGCTCGCCCGCCTGCGCATCAAGACCCAGCAGCACACCGACAGCCGTCGCTACAATCTTCGACGACGCTTCGCGGAATACCAGCCCGGCGACCGTGTTTGGGTCTGGACGCCGATACGCCGACGTGGGCTTAGCGAAAAACTCCTTCGGCGATACTTCGGGCCATACAAGGTTCTTCGACGCCTCGGCGCTCTTGACTACGAGGTGATCCCGGACGGCATTACGAACTCCCAGCGACGCCGCGCACGACCTGAAGTCGTCCATGTCGTGCGCCTAAAGCCGTTTTTTGCGCGTTAGCGAACCTGGGGACTCTATTTTTCTTCCTTTGTTATTGTAATTTATTTTTGTATGCACTTGTTTTTTCTCTCTCTTCTATGTTCTTTCACAAGCATCGGGACGATGCTTTTTCAGAGGGGGGCAATGCCACGCCCACTTGTCTTGTTTTGATGTATTCGGGTTTGACCGGCAGGGACGGTTATCAACCCTCGACGCTGTCCGCGAAGCATTGTTCGAGAAGCTTCACGTCTATAGTAGATCACGTCTATAGTAGATAGTAGAAAATACAAAAATAAATAATGGGGAAAATAAGGTCATTCTGCCTTAAGAGGCAGAGAGATGGACCGTGAATTTATTTTTTTTTGGTATAATAACATATATTTAATCAATGTAGATAAGGTATTAGGCCAACATGAAACAAGGAAGTTTTTTTTTCGCGCCTAGTGGCAGACATGTCACCGCCCCGTTGTAAAGGGGACGCTCATAGCATCTAGCATGAAGTATCGTCAACGTACCTGTTGAGATAGCAGAAAATTCACTGCCTATGAAAAATTGCCTGAAACGGCTCGTTGGGACGCTCATGAGTAAAAGGGAGCATTCAGTAAAACAACGTTTCCCGAGTACCCTTCCTAACATCTTTAAGATGGCTCCTAATGATTTTCATTATTATAATGCAAACTCAATTTCGCTATTTTTCTAAGCGGTAAGCTGGATGGTTTGTACTGTATGCTCAAAACACGCCCACATAATTATATATTTGTTTTCAAAATCGCCTTGGCAACGTCAAAATGTGTGAACAGTAGTAGAAATAAAGCAGAAGAATAAAGCAGAGATCTTATTTTGGGAGCGCGTTGCAAAAGACCTACTGCAGTGACCAGACCGGAAAAACAGTGCAGAGACTTAGGTTATGTATGAGATGCAAAATGACAGCTAAGAAAGCACTTGTGCTAATAATGAACTGATGATTTCATGATTTCTTTGAATAAATGTAGCAGAAAGTGACAAATACAGTACGCCAAGATATTGTATGTTAGGTAAACGCTTGCTCTTTTAGATCTAGCATCAGTACCAGCTAAAGTTGTTAGAATCTTATTTGCATATAAGTAAATTCATTGCATGCAATTCAAACTTACATCCACGAGTTCCTTCCAATACATTTCGTTACGGAGCAAGACGCAAGACGCAAGACGCAAGATAATCTTCAATAACGACACTGTAGCCATATCAGAATTTGCGCGATAGACGCCGCACGCAGTAGAGTACGCGGCGCAGGACAGTGGCTAAGAGCAAGTGTCGCGGCACTGGCGCAACTAAAAAGAAAAGAGACGAGAAAACAAAAAGTACATGGGCTGGGCGTAGACTCTGGCGGAAAAATAAAATTGCGTCACTGCCCTAAGACCTTATCAGATAGCTTAGTGGCACCAGTACCAGCTTGAGAAGCGGAGATTGGCCAGCGACTATTGTTTCGCACGGTTGTGTTGCGATAGAAGTATCTTGTATCTTAGATACACGTTACATTATCGAATTTATCGGAAATACAGATACAGATACTCGTCTTTAGAAACGTATCGCAATACAGATACAAGATACCCATAGAGTATCTAAGATAGTATCTAAGATACATATATCTTCGATACTGCCCAGCACTACTGATATGACGCCTGTATCGTAAGAGTACACATCGTAGGAGCATCATGTAGTGTTTATTTCTTTCTTGTAAAATTAGATAGCCAGCACCACAACCACAATTGACGTTGCATCGATATTACGCCTGCGTAGGCTGTTTTTCGAAACCAGTTTATAGACCTGCCGTGGCTCAGTAGTAGAATACCTGATTGCCACGCAGAATGCTGGGGTTCGATTCCTGCTGGGATCCTAATTTTCACTCTTTCCATTCTTTGAGTCAACACTGCCGATATTGGTTTTCCTTAACGCCCTAGCATTTAAGTAGTTACCAATGTCTGTTCTCGCCGTTCCTGGGTAGATATAAACTGTCAGTCACCTGTGGCGCATACCCGTACACCGTGGCCCGTGGCAAACGGGTATGTGCCACTAGTGTCTTGTGGAAAGGGTTTGACGACGTACGCGACAGGATTTTAACGTTATTCATGTCATGACCCGCAATCCTATTCGTCAAATCCTCTTACCCTCCCATGCAAATTTTGGTCTACACCAAATTAAGGAGGCGATCATGAGAGCACCTAGACGTAGGCGGCTAGATAGATAGATAGATAGATAGATAGATAGATAGATAGATAGATACGTAGATAGAAACGCTCAAAGTGCCAGAGGTTCGCTAAGAAATGCTTCGCATTTAATAAATGGATTGTCGTGGCTACCGACGACCTCACCCGCTAGGCCGAAACAAAAGCTCTGCCCAAAGGCAGTGCCGCTGAGGTAGCCAAGTTCTTCGTTGAGAGCATCGTCCTTCTACACGGCGCCCCAGAGGTTCTCATTACCGACAGAGGTACGGCGTTTACGGCTGACCTAATACAGGCGATCTTGGAATACAGCCACACAAGCCACCGCCGGACCACCGCGTACCACCCACAGACCAACGGCCTGATCGAGCGTCTAAATAAGACCATCGCCGACATGCTGGCCATGTACGTCGACGTCGAACACAACGTGGGATGCCATCCTTCCGTACGTGACCTTCGCGTACAACACGGCCGTGCAAGAAACGACGCAGATGACGCCATACAAGTTCGTCTACGGACGGAGCCCGGCAATGACACTCGACGCCATGTTGCCAAACATGACCGACGAGGAAAACATCGACGTGACCACCTGCCTACAGCACGCCGAAGAAGCACGACAGCTCGCCCGACTGCGTATCAAGAACCAGCAGACGACTGACAGCCGCCGCTACAAGCTTCGACGACACGGTCACCAACCTGGTGACCGTGTATGGGTATAGACGCTAATACGCCGACGGGGTCTTAGTGAGAAGCTTCTTCGACGATACTTCGAACCGTACAGTGTACTTCGACGCCTCAGCGCACTAGACTACGAGGTTGTCCCTGACGGCATTACGAACTCTCAGCGGCGCAGTGCGTGACCTGAAGTCGTCCATGTAGTCCGCTTCAAGCCATATTACGCGCGTTAGTTAATATGAGGACGGTACTTTTGCTTTATTGTTGTACTATCTTGCTTGTGCTTATTGTTTATTGTGTCTTCTCGCTTCATTGTTGTTATTTATTGTTGCATGCATCCCCCCCACCCTCCCTCGTGTTCTGTTTTAAGCATCGGGACGATGCTTTTTCAGAAGGGGTCATTGCCACGTGCGGTTCTTATTATCACTTTTGCTGTATTCGGGTTTCACGCACAAAGACTGCCAGCAACGTTCCGCGCAAACCGCGCCTCATTGTTCGAGAAGCTTCGCGATTATTGTAGATCGTTTTGTTATGATTGCGCGCAAGGCGCGAACGCACGAGCTTATTCTAGAGCTTGTGCGACAACCAGCGATAACAATGGAATATTTGGCGGCAGATGTATAAATGCCGACGCGCTTCACCGCTTGTCAATTTATCGACGGCCGACGCCCTGTTCGCCGCTGTCAGTGTACAGCGTGTATTACTGTAGTTTGAGCTTGTATTTCCCGGCCACAAGTTCGGCCAAATAAACAGTTTCATCTTGAACACGCCGGCTGCTTTCTTCGTCGACGTCACGACCACGTGACAATATCTACCCAGTTACGGCAAGAACAGACATTGTTAATCCAAATGTGTGAACATTGATAAAATGCGGGATCGGCAGCGTTGACCAGACGAATGTAAAGAATAAAAATCAGGATGGTAGCTGGAATCAAACCCAGGCATTCTGCGCGGCAGTCAAGTGTTCGGCCACAGAGCCAAGATAGATCTTGAAATGGCTTTGGAACAAAGATCCTCTGCCGGCGTCATGGCGGTGAAACTTCAATTATGGTTGCAGGGTTGGCTGTCTAATTCTATAACAAAGTAATAAACATTACAGGTGAACTCTTATGATACAGGCGTCATGTCGGGTTAAAGTCAATGGTGGATACAGCGTGCGCCCGCTTTTATAACAGCCTAATAAACGTTAAATGCGTACTCCTATTACTTAGCACGTTATATTGAAGGGTTGCTCGACCCCGGAGGAATACGCCAACGAGCAATATTCGCATCATCGCGTCGTTGCATGCACTTCACTTCAATAAAACTGGCGTCTGCACACTAACGTGAGTGCTGATGTTACGTTAAAATTTAAGGGGTAATACCCTTTAAACTCAAGTGCAGTGAATGTGGCTGATAGGCCCACGAAAACACGACGATCCACCTAGAAACGCTTGGCTCAAAACACGAAATTCCGCGCAGACAGCTACTAGGTGAGTGTTTTCTCATGCGTCCAATTCCAACAATGCGTGAGATCTGCCGAAATTTTCTGCATGTGTATATATACGCGAGCACCTACAAACAGACGCACGAACATAAACAAATGGTGGATGACAATTCACCCTTCCCCCTCCACCTCCGAGAATATTTTTTCGCTTTTCTCCTGCCACTCACATTCTCTGGCGGCGCCTAACACTGCCGAGACTTGCCCGATAATTTCGAACACAATGCACTTATAACACCGGGTGGTTGTCTCACGCCGTCTGCATAAACCCATAGTTGAGCCCATTCTCGCGCAGCAGCCCTTAATTCGTTGTTTCGGAATCGACATAGAGGCATTGTTTCGGAATGGGCCCCGCAGCCACAAGACAGCGTCGGGAAGAGCGTAATTCGTTCATACTGTTGCAATAACACGGTAGAGAGGGAAGCAGAGGCTGTCCATTCGAAAACAACTTTTTCCGCTGTGCATATGACCGCTCATCTGACTATGCAGAGGGAGCGGGCGAGATATTGAGAAGTTGCAGAGGATGAGGGGGCAAAGAATAATACTTACATGTAAAATCGGACAGTAAGCTTCTTTTATTCGTTCAGTTTCAGGTGTCTGCAAACCGAGTGCGTTCTATCAAAGGAAACCTTCTTCAGAGATGTTTATTGGCATAACTGAATATTTGAATTTGCATATCGTATTCATGCTATTCTTGACTCCCAACACATTTGGTCAGCGAGGCACGGTGGTGCCTGCGTAAACGAAGTGCAAGACGCGTTCATCAGTGCCATATCGTGCGACATCTGAGGCAAACGAAAAGCAGGAATAACACTACCGCCGCGGATGATAACTGTGTCGCTTCTGGTAGCGTTGCAAGAACGCCCGACAAGTGAGCCTCGTGCTATGCGCGATAACAAAAATGCGTTCTTCTGTTATCTCTCCTGGTTGCTATGACAGCCGAAGTGTATGAGACAAACCAATAGCGGTAGGACATATATAGCCAGCCTCGCTCACATGCGCGGGTAAAGCATTCGCGGCTGAATTCACACCACCATGCCGGATCTTAGAGTGCACTGCTTCCGCGACCACGCCGTCGCAGGCGTCAACTGGCGGCCGACTCGCTTTGTCGACGAGGTGCCCAGTTCGCGTGTGTGTGGCCTCTGTCGCATGATTCCAATGAGGACTGTGCTGTTGCCATGCTCACACGTTCTATGCCAGTCGTGCCACGCAGCCAACTCCCAAGGATACGGTGGGCGGTGTCCCTTGGATCAAGGAACGGTTCGATGAAGCGCAATGTGTTAGCCAGTGATTGGCCTACGAGAACAGCGAACGCTCTGAAGGTAAGCGTATCGTTGCGGTCGTTCTTACGGAAAACTCTTCCAATGCATTGCTTGCACGGCTGCATATATGAAATACGAGCAGTTATAGGGGCTAGTTGGTGTTGCATCTTGGAAATTCGTGCTTTTATCGTACGAGGATGGATTGAGTACACACAAACACAAAGCGCAGAGTAGCAACTGCTTTATTTCAAGACATTTTCCTCACATATATACCCAAAGGAAAGCATCGCAAAAACCCGAAGCAAGATAAAATATTCAAATGGGCCATGCGCATGAAAAGAGTTAATTTGTTCGTATGAAGTGGATATTGTTTTAAGAAATATTGATGGATGGATAAATAAACCAGTTGTTAGTCTTCTCTCTGTGTTTGTGTGTACTCGGTCCGTCTTCGTACAATGAAAAGCGCGAATTTCGTAGCTGCATATATGCGCGCTTAACACTGCGAGGCTGGTCATATTGCCTAGTCAAACTCATCTACTGGTTAACGTTAAGATAAGCGCTTATTATAAGGTGATACTTCTGTATATCTTACTACGTGACTTTAACATACAGTTCATGAGGATAACGAGCGCAAGCGTTGTAGCGTTCAACATATTAGTACAGTGCTTCATTGCGAAGTCAAAATGTTTCCGATCACTGGCTTTTTGGGCACACAATATTTCGCAGATGAGATAATAGAGGCACGAAAAACCAGAGTAAACGTAGTTCACAACGATAAAAATTGCAGGACATTGGAAAAATTTCGTTGTTTCGAAGCAGATTCAGATTGAAACGCTTTTAGGTAAACGCCAATCTCACTGAAGCAATGTCCTGACTAACTATATAGGATATATCTCAATAGCGACCGCTTTGCACGTGATTTAGCAAAACCTGCCTCTTCAAACCAATGTGACAAGTTAGCAAGTGCGAGAGGAATTCCGTTCCTTCTTTTTCGATACCCGCGCGACGGACATTTTACTTAATCGATGACCAACTGCCAAGCGCAAACCTTGTCGCTTATGGCATTCAATTAGCATTCGGGCCAGGGCCAGAGAACAAGTGTTCTGTAAGCCAGATATTAATGAACATAATAAGCTAATCAATCGGGTTATCCAGCTTCAAAAATCATAAGCTGTGTCATGACAGAGAGAGACATACACTTAAGCTAAAGAGTGTCAGTTGTTCAGCGAGGACAGATTACAGCGGAAACATCTGCAGCGCCTTCGTCGCTTTCTGGTGTGAAGCTCAAAAGTTCTGGCAATAGAAAATTGAGTGCTCTGAAAGCGGCTGGTCATTGAGGCGTGTGAATGTTATCTAGAGCTCTCACAAGCCGTGAATATAAAACGAAGGATGGAAGAGCGCAATTAGAACAATGACAATGAAGGAACGAAGGCCACGGGGCAACCGCTCGCGCTCTTTCATCCGCTGATTTAAATATGAACTAAGTTAGCCCTCATGAAATTGTAACTAACGCAAACTGTAAATGATATACCCGAAAAATGGGTTTAGTGGAAAGCTTCTTTAATCGTTATTCACTAATCTTTATGCGTACCCACACTGCTTTGAAGTGCATGGGTTAGATTTCCACCGAAGGTAAGTGAAGTTGCGAGAACCGTTGAAAAAGCTCGCAAGAAAACAAGCCATATGAAACGTGAACATTGGTCACCTTCCACTCCATAAGAGTCGTTAGTTGAAACATTTTTGTAAGTGTGCATACAACAAAGAATCGTGGGCAGGTGAGACGTTGTTCTCCAGTGAAACGTATTTGCTTAATTGTAAAAGAAGACAACCAACCAGGTCATTGAACAGGCCCCGTAAGGCAAGAACAACAACAAAAAAAATTCTGCCTTTTTTTAACCTTCAAAGAATACCGACATCAAGGTTATCATTCATCAAGCAGCAGCTGTTGTTTTCAAAGAGGGAGAGACAGAGAAAAAGAAAGAGAACAAATTCTTAAGCCGCCAAACTGTGTCGTCACATAAGATAGGCGCATACATGCTAGTAAGTCCAAAACTATCAGCTGAGATATTTTCTTCACGTCCACCTATTATTAGATAACGGATGTCTTCTAAAGAAATCATGTTCGTTTGTTTCTTGTTCTTCTTGCAACGTAGGTTCATTGCTGGAACGAAGCGCACGGTTGCAAATTTGAAGGAGCTGTGGACTTTATGCTGCGACACTACGAGAATGAATGCACATTCCACACCGTGGAGTGTTTGCGATGCGGAGTGCATGTCTCGCACAGGGCACTGTCAAAGCACTACGCGGCCGGATGCGATGCCGCTGTTTCCCTAGCAGGCAGAAAGAACACTTCGTCGAAATCTATAGCAATGACCCTTCAAAAGATGACAGCTGCTCTCCAAGAACTGAAGACGCTGTTGAGGAATGACCACAAGCAGCTGCTGCTTGCGATTCAGTGTCCAATGAATGAAGTGATTGAACAGATCAGGAGCCAGGAATCCAGATTCACTGTGTTCCCTCACAATGTCGCAGCACCTGTAAGGACAGAGATGGATCAAGACGCAACACCGAGTCCCTCGAGCTCTTGCCAAGAGAGAACTTGTCGGCAGAATACGACTGAGGACGCCAGCACGTCGTCTGCATCATGCTCCAAGAAACCAGCGGTGCCTCAGAAGCCGGAACCATTTGCAGACGTTTCACAAGGTGTTCTGAATGCGATGCGCAATACTACCTCACAAGATTACCCAAAGCATGCCATTACGTATCTCCTTGAAGGTGTTAAATGCGATATAGAGCTAACAGGCACGTTGTCGACGGCACGAACATGGACGACAGTAAGTGAAATTGTGACGTATGGTGTGACGCTCGAAAACGTTCCCTTGCATAAGAAATCGCACGAAAAAAACATTGCTTATGTGACGGTGTTACACACGAGCGACTCATATTTTACTGTTCAACTATACGTCTATGAATGCAAACTCGGAGTTCGAATTCAGTTTTATGGGAAGCATCATGGCTTGACCTTTCCGGCCCCTGTCATCAAGCTCGATCTAAGCGGAACGTTTCCACCTGATTCCTATTGGCACGGAAGTGATTGCGAGTGCTATGCTACCACTGAGGCAACTTCTCGGCGCACAGACTCAGAAATACAAACTGACGAGACAATGCAGATATGCGTACTAGACAAAAACGTCAAGTTTGGAATCATGGTCTCACCTGAATAACATGCTAGGCACGACGCTCGAGTACCTAGGGTTGCGCTTCACCCTTCGTGTATGTCATGTTTGTGTCTTTTATTCCAATAACGCTGGCTGTAAGAGAGAACATGTCATAGCATCACATAAAGAAGAAAAACTGCAATTCGTCATTCTTGATTGAATACATGCTGCACTAGTAAAATCATTTCAGTTTTAGGTGTGATTGTGTCGACGAATTTTGTTTTCTGATTAAACTGTGGGGGCTGAATAAAACACGTGCTGTATAATTCCTAATAATGCTTGTTTCTTACACAACTTTTCGGTAGCATTTCTTCATATTTTACCGCTGATTCTACTGTGTATTATATGTTTTCAGTATCATTTGTTTGTGGTAATTTTAGTGGGAAACCCTCTTGGGGTTTGTAAGAAAGTGGCATTTTGTAATTAAGCTTCATAAAAAGGTCCCAGAAGATGTGTTCGTAATCGTGTCACTCGGGCCTCCGCTTGAGAGTTGAAGCGATTTTTAATTTAGTGCATAATGCAAACGTTGTATTCAAAAGCCGCAAATCAAAAGCAGTAAGAGCAAGTTGGGAGACAATTCACAACTGATATTGCTCGTATATGAAACAATCGAGAATATGTACCCTAATGATGTCATGTGAATCACCGTTCTGGCGCCACGAAGTGCTCCAAAAAGATGTTTGGTTGATCCCTCCGTCATAGGAATCGGTATAACACGAAAATGAAGCGTGTCGTCACAGAAGTAGTTCATTGTTTATTGTGCATTGGTATATGAGAGCTTGTACAATGTCTACTGTTGTTTGGCAGATATAGCACTGCTTGATGTGGACTCATCGCACAAACGCCCTTGATCATGATTTAACCCTTGCGGTAGCTGAGGTTCTTAACATATATGTGGATTCCGTATATGGGTGAATCCCGCGCAACGATGGCATCAACAAGCACATAATAAACACTAATTCTCGATATACACGCCTTCAAAGCGTCTTGAAATGCGAAGAGAAACGCTACGTGCGTCGTGTCTTTCCTCTATAGCCTGGCCGTTTCTTCTCACAGGGAGAGCAGGGAACGCGGTGCGACAGTCAGGCGAGCGTCGGAGAGCTATTTGTCGATATGGATGGATGCTATGAGCGAGGCTTGCGCTGAAACCGCCACCTCACGGTGTGTTAAAGCGTTGATGAAATTAAACTTGTATTGGAAACGCGCCGAATGGGACAGTCGTTGCAACGCCGTGTTTTTTTTATTGTTTTTTGCGAGCCTGGTGGCACAGATGTCACTGCCCCGTTATAAAGGGGATGCTCATAGCATCCATCTATCCAAGGTCACTGTGAGAGGCAAGTGTGAAAGATAAAAGGTGCGTTCATGTCGCCTCCGTAATGTGTTTGGCGGTAGCTCATTCTGCTTCTGGTCACCGACGCGTGCGGACGCAGGATGGTTAGCTCCCAGAGAGCTGCGACAGCGGTCGCTTACGGCCGTGGTACCCCATCTTTTACCGTGCCAAAGGACTACAGGATTGTACTGCCCACTGTTTCATCAGGTGATGCTATGAAGCGTGCAGTCGTATTGCACTGCGATATTTCAGGAAGGCCGTATCGCATCGAAGATTTTCGAAAGCCCTTGCAAGACGCCGGTGTCATCAAAGATGTGGCGGTTATCGGTGCCTACCAGATGTCACACGTCTGGCTTGTCAACCTGCGGACAGATGAGGCCAAAAAGAAGCTTGTGGAAGCAGGTCGCTTGGTAGTCAAGGACCGGCTGTGCATCGTCATTGACCCTAACAGGCAAGAGGTGCGTCTAAAGTTGCACTGGGTGGCTTTAGATGTTTCTAACGAAAGCATTCGAAGGACATTTAGCGAGTATGGTGAAGTAAAGGAGGTGACAAACGACAGGTGGAAAGTGGAAGGATGTGAATGTGCTGACTCCCTGACGAAGTTTGTGAGACTAATTTTGAAGGAAGGTGTTGCACTTGACGATATACCGCATCAGATTCGTCTAGGCAGCGGTACAGCGCTCATTGTTGCGCCAGGGCGAGCACCGTTATGCCTTCGCTGCAAACATACGGGCCATATACGGCGGGACTGCAGAGTTCCAAAATGCAACGAATGTCATGCATTTGGCCACACACAGGAGGCTTGCACGCGGAGCTACGCCAGAGCGGTAGGACGGCCTGCTGTTTCAGACCAGAGCGAGCTCATCATGGACGAGGAAGAGGCAGAACAGGCTGCGGCACCTGTAGCAATTTTTATGAACGGAAAAGACCAGGGAGCGGCCAAGGACGATAGCGTCTCCAGGTGCCCACCGTCGGCGATGGACAACGCGGGCGTCGGTAAGCGTCAAGAGCCGGTGGAAGCGAACGCGGACGGCGTCGACGTGGGAAACCTGGCGGAGGAATCTGCCAGAGAACAGCGGGACGCATGCAGCGTCTCTCAAGTTCCAGAGGCAGCGGGCAAAGAACCGGCGGTCATCGCAACTGCAGCGGAGGAGATGGACGCCGAGGCAGCACCAGCAAAACGTCGCCATGAGGATGTGGTTGCCGCGTCGCAGGATCAGCGTATGAGGCAGATAGAAGCGTCTGTGGGTGTCAGTGCTGCAAAGAAGAAAGCGCGCGGTGCTGTTCGCATGCGTGCTTCGTCCCTATCAAGGGGCGACAAAGATGCAAATCTTTAGCCGCCACAATGGCGTGGGTGCAAGGCGTCGATATGCATGACGAGGGCGTCTTGCCGTCGGCCTCGAACGGCGGCAGAACTGTGTCATTGGAATGGTCCCTGCGCGTAGGAACAATTAATATTCGTGGATTGGCAGCTAAAAGGAGACAAAACCAATTATATCGTGTTGCGACGGAGCAGGAATTAGATATAATTGCAGTTCAGGAAACGAAAATTGAACGTGCAGACCGGACCGATGACATGGTACGCCCTTTTTCGGCGCGTTACAATGTGTGTGTTAGTCATGCTGTTGGCTCGTCCGGAGGATGCCTTCTCTTTATTAGTAACTGCTTGGGCATTGGAATACAGTCGGTCACAAGCTGTAAATCGGGTCGCCTTGTTATTTGCGACTTTGTTTTCGCCGGCAATGAATGGCGAGTTGTTTGTTTGTATGCACCAACTGACGTTGCTCAGCGTCTAGACTTTTTCTGCCGTGTATGTGATTATTGTAACACTGACCGCATTCTTAACCTCCTCGGCGATTTTAATTGCGTTTGTTCGGCACGGGACAAAACGAGTTCTACCCCATATCGCGAGGCGAGTACAATTAAGTTAGCAGATATGATAAATGATTACGCCCTTGAGGATCTAGGTGAAAGTATTTCGAGTGGCCATCGCGTCCAATTCACGCATTTTCAGGGATTAAGTCACTCTCGCCTTGATCGTGCCTACGTGTCGCTTGATATTGTACCTTTGTGTACAGATTACTCTGTAACTCCTCTATCTTTCACTGACCATTGTTTGGTTAAGTTTACCATTTGCAGCAGAAAAGAAAGGAAAGGAAAATTTAATTGGGATTTATGGAAAATGAATAACAAACTCCTTGATGACGACGTTTTCCAAACATTAATACAAGAGAGCATAGAAGAGCTAAATGACGACAATAGCTCTAGAACTGGTCCAAAGTGGGAAACATTTAAGCAAAGAATAAAAATGAAAGCTATAGAAAAGTCCACTATTCTTAAGTTCGAAGGACGCAGAAATGAGCACGTTTTACGTTCAAACTTGGACGCACTTTTAGAGGAAGAGAGCCGAATGCCGGGAAACTTTAAGGAAGACATTCGTGCTGTTAAAGAAAAATTGGAACTTCTAGACATCGAGAAATATCATGGAGCTATAATTAGGGCCCGCGCGGTAAAAATGGTAACTGATGAGAGTCCGACGAAACGCGCTCTGGGTATGGAAAAGAGTTATGCCCAGCGTAATTTAATAACACAGATTGTGTACAATGGTGTTCTAACAAATGCCAGAGATGACATTGCGCAGGCTTTTTACGAGTATTACAGCAAGCTGTTTGCAATAGGTCCTGTAGATCGTGACCACTTCACAAAAGAATTTTTGTCGTCCATGCCGCAGGTTGCTGATGAAACTAAAGATAGATTGGAACTCTCTGTCTCGGTGGGTGAGGTAGAGAGAGCGATCGATCACCTCAACTGCGGCAAGTCGCCTGGACCGGACGGCCTAAGTGCGGCTTTTTACAAGAAGTTCAAGCACGAGTTGTCTCCAATTTTGGCGCACCTTTTCAACGAAGCATTTGAGGTGAAATCTCTGCCTCCGTCATTTCTGTCCTCCCATACTATTCTCATTCCTAAAACAGATGATCCAATCAAATTGCGGCAGGTTTCCGCTTATCGACCAATCAGTCTAACCAATGTAGATTACAAAATCTTTATGAAAATAATTGCACGTAGGTTACAGGGCGCAATAAAAGAAATTGTAGGTACGCATCAAACATGTGGAATAAAGGGGAGGAGCATCTTCACGAATATTCATAAAGGGAGGTGCGTACTAGAGTGCAGCGATGTCATGAACTCTCCGGTTGCGATGCTTCAGGTTGATTTGGAGAAAGCCTTCGATCGCGTTCCGCATGACTTGCTCATAGCAGTCTTAGAGCACGTGAACGTTGGTAAAGTGATAACAGAAGCCGTTAAGATGGCATATACACGATGTACTACTCGCCTGATAGTTAACAAAGAGGTAGGAAAGTCTATGGAATTGCAGCGCTCTGTACGCCAAGGGTGCCCGCTCTCTCCTCTCCTTTTCTGCATATTCATTGAAAGCTTTTGTCTCAGTATATTGAACAGTAACGCAATTCAAGAATTCAGGCTTCATGCATGTAAAGTGCGGCTACTGGCGTATGCTGATGACATAGCGATTTTTTGTACAAACCTCGAAAGTATTGCATAAGCAGTTAACATCGTAAAACGCTTTTGTGAGGTTAGTGGAAGCGCAGTGAATTGGGGAAAATGTCTTGGTTTCTGGCATGGAGATTGGGAGCTCACGCCAAATTATTTCATGAACGTCCAGTGGCTCAAAACACCGGTTAAGTATTTAGGCATTCCTCTCGAAAATTACAGCGACAGTGAACCTTATTGGCACGGGCAGACATCTCAAATCCGAGAAAAAGCAGAAAAATGGAAGGCCAAGGATTTATCCATTTTTGCACGCGCTACCATTTGTAACGTGTTCTTTATTACAAAATTGTGGTACGTGTTGCAAGTACTTCATTGCTCTCGAGCCAACCTTCAAAAACTTCATCGTATTCTTGCCGTCTTTATTTGGGGTTCCACCTGGGAGAAGACTACTAGGACGAATCTTTTTCGACGTGTGCGTGACGGTGGTTTGGGTTTGTCGCATTTGTTTCTGCGACAGCTTGTAAATCGCTTCTTGTACCTTCGTGACGTTCAAGACCCGTTTTTGCGCACGGTCTGCCAAGTGCGGTTGGCCAATGCTCTGCCTGAGTTTGTAGTGTCTTCTGTTAGGTTGAAAGGTCGAACACAAGGTTACTTTAAAGAGATTATCGAGTCATTTCGCTTCCTCAAGGCACGATTTTCTATTGAATATTTAGGCACTGTGTCCCGTAAAAAGTTATATAAAGACTTATGTGATGTTGTTCTCCCCATTCCCTTGTACCGCTCTCAGTACTGTGGTGGAAAATGGAGCAAAGTGCTAAAACGCGTAAATGCATGCCTGTGCGTCCGGGGGTTAAAACTTTCTTCTTAAAGCTTCATGCTGGTGTCTTGCCAGTTAAGACGTGGTTGTCTGAAAAGGAGTTGTTCGTTCCGTGGGGTGACCAGTGCTTTTTATGTCGCAAACCAGAAACCATTGAGCATGTCTTTCTGGAATGCTGGGACGGGGTGTTCTTCTGGGACGTCCTGCAAAGGACACTAAAGAAGGATTTCCCATTGGACGCACAGGGCATAAGGTATTTGATGATTGAAAATGATGATGGATTTCCTTATGATATCACAATGTTATTGCCGCTTTACAGCATTTGGAGATCCCGAATGGCTGTACGTAACGCTGATGTTGACGCTCGGCGAGCCATAGATTACTTTTGTGAGACGCTGACTTCGTTTCTTGAATTGCAAAAAATGCAAAAGGATGTACCCGATTGGGTACCTCGCATGCAATTGCTGTTGCACATGAAACAATTGTAGACAGGATGTACTCTCTTCTCACGGTTGAAAACTGAAGCCCTGCAATAAAGACAAAAAAAAAATGGCGGTAGCTCAGCGGGCTAAACGCTCGCCAGCTATCATCGTGGACCGAGAGGTCATGGGTTCGATTCCCGTCAGCGGACTTTTTCTTATTGTTCTTTTCTTTGCCATCTGATGGCATTCATTTTGCTGACGTACTTCCGTGACGGAAATACGTCATGAAAGTCTTGGTGGACCCCGGCATAAAACACTTTCGTGTTAAAAGACAAGAAACGCCAAGAAAGAATGACGCGCTCGTTTTTTGTATTTTCAGAGGACGTTTTGGGGCCCTTTTGCCGGGCGTGCAAACACGGACCCAAGAAAGTAGTCAAGACACCACAATCGCCGCTAACAAGTGAAAAATCATACAGCGGCGGAAAAGAAGGTGGACACAAATACTTATATGCGTATTCCCGGGCAAGAAGCAATACCTTTCAATCAGGAGCGCGGTGGTCTACGTGACAAATAACTGTTACTTATCTTCTCTTCTGTGTTCGCTTTTGCACGTCCTGTCATTTCAACATGAATACCTACCAACTAGCTCAGCTATCTCTTATTCTCAGTTTTTCATTGCCATTACTTTCATATTTGTTTATCAATTTACTCGAGTATAAATGAAAGAAGAAAGCATACTAACGCATCGCTATATATTACTTATCTATTTTATTTATCTATGCAGGGTGCACTTGGTCCAAGATTCCAGGAATATGCTATCCACCGAGTTGGGTCATCGACGTCAAAGGCCGGAGGAAGCCGCAGCGTTGTCATCAGGCAATACTCGTGAGACCTCTGGAGGAGAGAAAGATAGGGCAAATAACTTCCGGGAAGCTATTCTCGACGTGTCCGTCTAAAGGAGATATCCGTAATCCTTTCGTCAGAGCGGATTCAGTTACTCGAAAAAATCACAGCATATCCACGGAGTGAATGATGATGAGTGGGCGAAGCTGCGGAGGTTCATCGGTAAACCGTGAATCTTCCGTGAATTCTGCCCAGTACATCATCACCGACGTGAGATCGGGCGCGTGTATACTAAAGGTTCGATGAGTTATGACGACTTGCAGCTCACTTTAATTTTACATGTACGCTGTGAATTTTCATTGTTTAGAAAACCATTGCTTTAGAAAACATCTGGCGTCTTTCGTTAAGTAGCTGGCGTCTTTTCGTTTTGCTTTAGAAACGTCTGGCGTTCTTTCGTTTTGCTTTTAGAAAACATCTGGTGTCTTTCGTTGGTTTATTTCATCAATCAACGGCGTTTTGAACACAATTTTTATTGTTTAATCACGCACAGGAGAAATCTCACCAGGCACTACCTTGGAGGTAAACAATGGCTGCTAATGGGAATGAGAGACAGAAGAAGTCGGCTTTTAGCTAACACTTACACTTCTACTTCTACTAACGTTTCTTACTGGAACATGCCAATGGCTGCTAATGAGGAATGAGAGACAGAAGAATTCGGCTTTTAGTTAACGCGCACGCTGCGAATGTTTTATTGTTCAACAAAGCACAGGGAAAATCTCCCACCGGCACCACCTTGGAGGTCAAGATCTGGTACTAGCGTTACGACTGGTTACGCACTACGACTACGACAACTACGAGGGACGAACGCGTGCCGCTTTAAGGAGCTTCGCCCCTAAAACGGCGAGCCGTGACGCCATCACACTCTTAAGCACGTCGACGCACCAAACCCGCCAGCCCATTCCCAGCGTAAGAAGAAAGTGGACGAAATATGCAACAACCGGAACTTGTCAAGTCTGAACTTTCACATGAATGTGTCCCAGGTGTTTGAGAACGATGCACGGAGTGCGTACCGACCTTCGCAGGTGCGTTAGACGGGCGGCAGGATTGAACCTAATTCGATGGCTAACACGATCAGAGCTATTTCACGGCCTCAGAGATGTGCTACCACAAGCGGATGTCTGAGGGCTGCGTTCGTTGCGTTGAAACGCATTCCGTCTCTCTAATTTGTGTCTGGAGTTGTGAAGGCTTCGTGAAGTCAAAATGACATTGCGGAAGCGGAGGAGGAATAAACGTTTATTGCACGAAACGGCATCGCGGTGCTTGTCCCGCGTCTACCCAAGGCGGGAGGCCTCCTCATTCCAGGAGCCCTCTCGCTTCGCCGCCTCCTTGGCCCTGGCAACGAGACGTCGTTGTGGGTCCAGGTTCTGTGAGGCGAGTTTGGCTCGCCGAGTGCTTCGCATGAAACCGATTCCCACAACGCGTGGGATCTGCCGATTTTTTTTTTTGTCTTGTTTTTCACTGGTCGCGATAGCTATTACGGGCACCGGCGGCGGCGGACAACTACGCAACCAAAATCGTCTGTTGTCATCTCATAACAGCTTTCGCTGTAAAGATAACTAGGGAGTTGTGTGGGGAGCGTCCTCACTCCCCGACACCACTGGATTCGGCTGCCCGCCTGACCCTCCCAATAAAGCGTCCTAGCATTGAAGGTCGGAGTTTGGTAGCAATGCCTCCCACAATACTTTAATGTGTTCCTAGAGCTTTATTAATTTCGTGCGAGATATGTATCGTTGAGTAGAATATACGATTGGTGCCTCTACGTTTTCACGCTACTGCGCACTGATGAAGTGTTGCAGCTCTGTGTATGTGAATCACAATGGTTACCTGGAATAAGTCCTTGTCGGTAATTAGGCCTAGTGTCTATTCTTTTACTACTCCAAGTTTTTGTGGCTACAAAAAACATGCGAGCTAGAAAACTTAACTAAAAAAAAATTAAAGCAGCATCTCACGAATGGCGCCAAGCCTCACGGAAGCGCGGAGCTGGGAGGCCTGCTTTGTTTGTCTTTAGTTTTCTGTTTCTTGCTTCCTCTCTTGTCTCTGTTTATTTTTATGTATCTTTGACTGTTTATTTCTATTTATTTATCTCTCTTTCTTGCTCTTTCGATCCTTCTTTCTCTTTTTTACCTTTCTTTCTATTTCTCCCTTTCTCTATCTGTATATGCTATGCTTGACACCCTTCCCTCCTGTTTTCCTTCCTTTTCACCCTCAGACCTCTCCTCCTCACATTCACTTCCCTTTCAAACCCCCTTGCTATACTATACTATACACGGCTATGCTATGCTCTGCTAGCATGCCTGGATAGCCGATTGGTTAGGACGCTCGCCTTCGAATCGTGGGTACGCGGGTTCAGATCCCGCCTCGCTAAGAAATTTTTTCGCCATATATCTTTCTTTCTCTCTATCTCTGTATTCGTTCTGTAGCCCATCAGAGTTATCGCATGTCACGCCGGACAAATCGACGAACGTGTTCTGGGAGTGAAATAGTAGAAGAAGAGGACGAAGAGAGCGCGTGCCGGTTCATGCCAACGGTCATTTCTGTTCAAGTGTGGCAGACCATTGCTGGGCTTAAGCAGCTCCGCAATTAAAAGCTAGACAAAAACATTGGTGTTCAACTTACATAAACAGTTCTATTCTTAGCCCTCGCAACCACAAAACGGTTGTCGTAGCTGATGGTGTAACGATCCGGTAAAATTGCTACGATTTCGGTTTCAGTACAAAGCGAGCGAATTTATCCTCACAACATTTCCCTTAATGTTAGTGAACAAGGCTTACAGTGTTGCAACCATGGCGCTGTAGTATGCGAATTCGCAGTGTGGTCCTGTAAGTTGGGACACTGTATGTTCCGGGCGCAATAGATCATGTGGCCCATGGTTTAAACCCGCAACTCTATGAAAAATGTACAGATTGTAACCGCGACAATTGAAGTAGTTTACGGGCGACGGACATCATGACATGTAATACAATACGCGGTGTAAAATTCTGGACTTGACCTGTCTGTTTTATTTTTAACTCGCGACCGGAAATTTGCCTTCCCTGCTATCAGTACAGATATGTTTATATCTATGATCATGTAAAGAGAAAATTAAAGCACTTTCAAGAAAGCAAGAAAAACTGCCGACATCAACATCTCAGATGGCGTTAAGTTTAACTCTTGCATTTCATTTTCCAACTCTGTCGAACTGTGCACAGCATGCACGTGTGGGCAGAAGAAAAGATCCCGTTATGACAACCACGTAGAAATCAGAACTGAGCGTGTAAATGAATGCAAAGTAGGTAATGTATGTATGTCCGCAGCGCCTTTAGGGTGTCATCGGGGACCTCCGTAGAAATTGTTAACTCTAGCAAGCCATAACAAAATGTCACCGCACGAGGACCTCCGTAGAGATGGTTAACTACCGAAGCTGAAACGTGCAGCCCTGGTGTTTTTCACACGGTTAATTGTGATGGTTCACAAAAGCCTATCTCAATTCTTTGTAGCGAACACACATTTTGTTTGCATAACTACATTTGCGCAGCTAAGCGCGCATAAAATGAGCCCCTCAGTTCATACTCATAAGTGGCTGCGCAAACAAATGGTGTCGCGTATTGTCCGCCTCGAGAATGCGTGTGTAAACACGCGCCTCATCAGCGCGTATCCTAACTACATACTACAAGCATTGCTCCCAGAAATCCAACTAAATAAACATACCGGAAAAATATACGAAATAATAAGCGAATTTCAAAGCAGAACGTGATCCCAGGCAAACGTAACAGAATAGCGTAAAGAAAGTACGCATACACTAGTAGATGTATGTACCATGCCTAAGGATATTCTGTCTGTATCCCCCAGTGAATTCTTCAAATGGCTTCCTCGAGTAAATGGCATTTGCCTAGAGTGGTGCACTGAAGACTGCGTGTGCGTCAACATCCGCAAAAATCGAGGCTATCGCCGCGGGCAAACCGTTGCCATTAGCATGCAACCGATCTTAACCTGAGATCAGGTCTGCAGCGAACGAGCACAACATAGATGTCGCATGAAGTGAACTCGCACTATTGCTTTAGTTGTTTTTTCTACAGCGAAGCTATCTATCCTGTGCCATCGTCATCGTAGTAGTAGTAGTAGTAGTAGTAGTAGTAGTAGTAGTAGTAGTAGTAGTAGTAGTAGTAGTAGTTGGCCTCAGCAGGCCACGTGACCAGAAGGGGAGTGACTAAAGAAATAAACAAAAAGATATGATGATGGTTTTTCTCACATAAACAAAAAATTATGAAGATGGTGCTCGAAATGATGATATTGATGATGATTTTTGTTTAAATACCTGAATATCAATTCGCCCTTTCAGTATTACATTAATCAGATACTTACAATAGTTGTAATAAACCAAGGGAACCAAGGGAAGGCAACTGGGCTCGTAAGAGGGTCATGAAGATAACAGGTAGGGCACACTGAGCAGGATTCCGGCGGCGCCGCGGACAAATCACGTGGCGGTAGGCGTTCGCTACGCCACTACTGCCACCACCTGCAGGTCACGTGATCTCGCTAGCCAATCGCGTACACTCGCGCGCTTAGAGGGACCGACAACTGCCCAGAATATGAAATGAGGTGACTACGCTGATGTAAAGATTGTCCGTTGCACTGACTCAAACCAACCCTGTTTTTTTCGTGAGAGATGGATTTATATTTTTATTTCTTAATTGAAAGTCGCGAAAAATGACCTGTGGCGCCTCTCGCGGCAAAAACATGAATGATCCGATGAAGACGGCCACGTGACCGTTGATTGCTGTACGCAGTCGACGATTTTTTTGTTAGTATTGAAATATTGTTCGTTTCTTTATATTAAAAGGTATTACTCCATAATAATGTGCATATAGGCCTGCGTTAGTAGTGTGCATTAAAGTGGTGCTGCCTTCGCGTGACGTAATGATCCCATGCTCATCAGCGCGTCTTGAGCAACTTTTCAGCGTGCTCATGCAACCGTGCACGCAGTTTGCAGGTCGCTAAGATTTTGGAGCGACATAGTTTTGCTACCTACACTTCGTCTCAGAAATGACACGCGCTGCTACTCGGTGCGGCCGTGCATATGCACAGTTACGTTTTCGATTACTTGGCTTGGCTCGTGTATCGAGAGAGTAACGACGCCGGGACAAGCCATCCATGACACAGGCGCAGGCAACCTCGGGCGCAGGCGCACACAACGCTGTACAAATACCTGGAAGGTGTATAAAGCCACACATCTCATTGTAACAGCTTGCTATTCTCAAAAATAGTTGGAAAGCTAAAAATAAAGGTGGTTAAGCATAGCTACAGTAACTCCTGCGAAAGGAGAACAACGACAGCTTTCACAAGGGCTAGCGGCAGAGCTATCAATTCTCAGAGTTGCTGGAGCAAGCCTCCATGCGTGTTTGGAGCCTTTCAGATCGAAAAATACTGCTTATAAAATAACTACGTGCTTTTCGGATAAACCACTGCAGCTACAAACGCTACGAAGGGTGAGCTTCCTGTCGCTCCGTAAAAAACTGGGCCGAGAAAAATCAGCTGTCGGTCCCTTTAAAGCTTGGCTGCCCATCGGTTTTCACGGCGTGGAACGTGGCTGAATTTTGCGTGTGTGCGTGTGTGTGAGAGAGAGAAAAAGTGTGCGTGTTTGTGTGAGAGTGTGTGTGTGTGTATGTGTGTGTGAGAGAACAGTGTGTGTGTGTATGTGAGAGAGCGTGTGTCTGAGACTGTGTGTGTGTGACAGAGAGAGCTAGAGAGTGTGTATGTGTGAGAGAGAGTGTGAGAGTGAGTGAGATCGTGAGAGTGATGGGAGGGTGAGTGTGAGAGAGAATGAGTGAGTGTGAGAGTGAGTGCTACATTGAGTGAGTGAGAGTGCGAGTGTGACATTGAGTGAGTGCGAGAGGGTAAAAATCGCAAGTTGGGCCCGTTGGGGATGGTACTCGAATTAATTCGAAAAACAGCTCACTCGTCGTGTCCGAGTCGTGTTTGCGCTGTTTTTCGAATATGTTCGAGTGCAAGTGAGTGAGTGAGTGAGTGAGTGAGTGAGTGAGTGAGTGAGTGAGTGAGGGAGTGAGTGAGTGAGTGAGTGAGTGAGTGAGTGAGTGAGTGAGTGTACATGCGTGCGTGCGTGCATGCATGTGCGTGTTAACACCACAGAAAAGAAGCTCTGGTAAGTAGTAAGAAAGACATCGGTTTATGACGAGACGGGATCGCCGGAAGTAAGTTCCAGTTGATCGTTGCATAAATTCGGAAGACAATCGGAAGAAATTTCATCGGTGGTCGCCACTGGATCTAAATCAAACAATTCTCCACGGTTGCACCATCGCATCGTCACAAAATAAAAGTTGAAAGTTGAAGAAACATGTAAACAGATTCTGAAAAAGAAAGCTAAATTAAGACATCACAAATAATACCAGATTATCAGAGACACGTTTTCGACGCTTCCCGTTGCTGTGAGTGGCTTAAACATACGGTTACAATAGCTTGCGGCTTCATTAGCATTTGCTCAGACAGATAAATCCTTTCAGAAACAGAGAGTAAGCCCTTTCAAGGGAATGGCGTCGCATCTCCAGCTTTAATGAAACGCCTCGGGCGATGGTAAGCGAAGGTATCTACACTAACGACTTTGTTGCTCACGTTATGCGTCGCCTGCCACAATGCTGATTAATGATGCTGATTTTTGATCTAGAATATCGAAAAAGAACAAAAAAGGCAATATGGGCACAGCCTTGCAAGAGACTCTGAAGACGTTCCTTGACTTCATTTGCCTGAACATGTTCTTTCCGGTTCATTTCTAATTTGCATATGCGCTTTATCCCGGGCGCATGTCATAAAGAACCACTATCTCTTTACCAAAATGGCTTATGCAGCATCAAGGAAGTAAAGTAATTGTTTCGTATTAGAGTGCCTTCGCTTGCCCCGGCTGTCGTATACCCGTACCGCTGTCAAGACTTGCGCATGCGTATTAATGGGTTACTCGCACAGCGAGGTCCTTTGCGAAATACGGTTTACGACAAGTTCAACCTTTCTAGAGGCAATAAAAAAAGAATGACAATCTTGGTCGTATTAGACGAAATCTCTGAACAAGACGCAAGAATTAACGACGCATGATCTTGCTTATTGCAAAAGATGAGCGGTTGATAAGGCATCCAATGCTTTCGACCTAAGAAGTTCTCGGCTTTGAACCATTCCTTCGCAATGACATTTGCAATACTATCCAGCTTAAAATAAACGTATCGAACGTGCGTTGACTCGGACTTCTATAATTCCTAAGTGTACTGCCTACCTAACTGCACTAGTATTGAGCAAAGAAGCTGTTGGGAAAGTTTACGCGTTGTCGTTTGCAGAGAGAAAAACTTCGTAGCGTTTGAGACTCGTACAACGAGGAAGGAACGGGCTCAACGTTCCTTCGACATTGTGTGAGAACTCGTAGCAAGCGGAGAACTGCACTAAGGGAACGAGAGCCACGTAACGCGAGCGTGATTTCCATACACAGTGGGCTGGCGTCGCACTGTCTCGACCGCCGTCAAGACGGCTAGCCTCATTAGCGGCGCCTTGCTAAAACCGAGCTTTAAATGAGAACTGTCACACTTGTACGCCCACGCGAGGTTCTTGAGAATCGGGGCATGACGCCCACAGGGGTTAACTATACTTAACCATTTTATGGCTAAGCCTCGCTTTTAGCGAATAAATGATGCGCTTATGAGTTGCACACAGACAAACACACACATACTCGAATGGTATGTAAGCGTAGCTTGGAGCTATTCAGTGACGCTTGCCGCCTGACGGCGATGGCTTTAAACGAGTCTCCATGGTTCGAAGTATTACGTCAGGCTCGTCGAAACGTTTATGCTCTACATTAAACAGGCCGGAGAGCCTCCTTTGTGTTGGCATTCGTTAAGAGTGTGCCGCTGTAGTTTCGCAAATGCCGGATATTCAAACCCGTAAGCTGCTTTCGAAGAATTGTGACTGCGGAGGCGGACCAGTTATAATTTACGCGCGACATGCATATTGCGGCTCAGTGTGTACCTCGTCTTGTTTAGCCCGTATTACTGGATGGAGTAATTGTAGTCGCCGGTGATTATCTGTTGCATTGCAACGGGGATTATTCCTTGCATTGTGTTGCTGCAGTGCATAAGTGACACGTTGAGATTTCGAACCGGTTAGCCTTTACGTTCGCAGTCGACTATATTGAGGCGAAAGCCTTAGATGTCTCATCAAACTTGAAAAGCGACTGTCGAAGTATACATGAATGATTGAAAAAAATCGTCATCACGTGATGACTTCACTGGTAGCCAAAATTTGTGACGTCATCATAACGTCGCTATGATGTCATTACATGACATCTTCCCTTGGTTAAAGTTGGGTCGATATACTGGATGCACTGCAAAACCACCTTCGCTGCAAAAGCTGTCCGAGAAGGGGGGAGGGGAGGATGCTCAGTACAGTCGACTGAGGAGATAAACAAGATGGCTTTCGCCGTCGAGTCGTCTTAGGCAAATGCATAAGGGGGCCGTCTGAATTTCTTGTAAACGCTTCTACGTCAAGTACTCCCGCCTGAATCTCGTAACCTTATCAAACCATGGCACTATAAACTGATCTCTTGAAACCAACACCCACTTAGATTTGTTTGCTTGCTTAAGATTCCATGCACGCGCCATTGGATCATCATCATCATCATCATTTATTAACCCTTAAAGGCCCCTGTTGGGTATTACATAAGGGGGGAGCATACATAAGAGAAAAGGAGCGTTCAAACAGTCACTAAAAATACAATAAAAGTAACATATACAAAGGAACGAGGTGAAACTACAAGACAGTCAAAATACACAGGTAGAATAATGCGCTACAAAAAAAAAAAAAAAACTCGGAATACGTTACGCAGCAGCACTCAATAAATTAGTACGTTTGGAAATTTGGTGGGGTCACGTACAGTAGCGAGTTTTAATATAGCGGGAAACGCTTACGTTAGCGTTAGCGTGCGTCTCAACGCTAACGCTAGAACAGAACGCGCTGCGTGCCAACTGGTGGTCTTTTAGTACAGCGGAAGGCATTCCCGCTAACGCTAACGCAAGCACATACGGCGCCATCTAGACATAACAACACTAAATGCACTGTAGAATCCACAAAAGTCCCACCAAGTCGAGCTGATCCAAAGTCACCACTGTTGCGTCTCCATGTCGCGTTTGCAGAAGTGTTGAGTTCTAACACACTGGTTTCTGTCGACATGCCGCGTTCGAGAATTCTTCAAGACCCCTATTATCTGGCCTTTTTAAGCTGGGACGCATCACGCGTCACATTCATGCACTGCCGTGAAAGGCATGAAGGGAAACGACGCCTGACATGTATCTGCTTGACTTGTGGCCGTATCTTGGAAAGAGGCGACTAAAGACAGCGTCGCCATCTCTGCGCTGCTACAGAAAACATGAGCGAACCTTGCAAACAAATCTTTCTAAGCCTTCTGCAGCGCAAATCCACTTTGTATCTCAAAAACGGAGCTATTTTATCGGCGGTACACGGTTGGCGAAGCCTCATTACTCAAATCTAAATCAAACACGAACATTATTAGGGAATGAATAAGTTTTATAATGCAGGACGACGGCTACAAAGATTCCAAGTGGACGGCTCTCGCTTCAACAGGCACCGCCATCTTGCCCTACGTACGGGATCTCTTGCGTGCGTTAGCGTTGAACGCTATATTCCAGAAATAGCGTTCGTACGTAAGTGCTCGGGCTACGTTTACGTTCTGCTCATGCGCAGTTAGGAGCACGCAACGCTAACGCTAACGCTAAATCCTTGCGTTTGCTGTTTTCCGCTATACTAAAACTCGCTAGTGACAGCAAGGTCAGGTAAGCTATTCCATTCTGCAATCGCTAATGGCAGGAAGGAGTTGTTGAAGGAATTAGTAGAGCCATGAATTCTTTGAAGACTGAGGGAGTTTGACAGGCGGCGTGATGTGCGGTTTGGCCCATAATGTATCACCAACTAGCCCAACTATCAGTCTTGCTTCGGAAAAAGAAGCAGGTCACGTAAGTGTGGGAAGTTGTAATACAGTTTATGAAAGACGCATAACCGAGAGGTTTTTCTGCGAAATGCTAATGATTTGATGTCCAAGGATGATTTGATGTTTGTGACACTTAGCCGATGGTCGTACTGGGATGTAATAAACCGGGCTGCGCGGTTTTGGGCGGCTTCTAGTAGGTCGACGAGGTACGCTTGATGTGGATTCCATATTGCCGATGCAAATTCCAGTTTAGTGCGGATAAATGTATCATATGCTAGTTTGCGGATCACAGGTGATGAAGATGATAGTGACCGTCTAATGAATCCCAGGGATTTGTTAGTTGCAATAACCAGATTATGAATATGTTCCGACCATGTAAGCTTGCTTGTGATGGTAACCCCGAGGTACCTGTACGATTGAACCAGCTCAATAGGAAGAGAATGCAAAGAGTAGGAGTATGATATGAGAGAGTGTCTCCGCGATACGTGCATGGACTTACATTTTTTGACGTTTAGTTGCATGATCCACTGAGTGCACCATTTTTTAATTGTAGCGGTATCACGTTGTAAAAGTATTTGATCGTTATCTGAGCTTACACGGCGGTACAGGACGCAGTCATCGGCAAAGAGCCGGATGGAAGATGAAATACAGGTGGGAAGGTCATTAACGAAAATTGAAAACAAAAGGGGTCCAAGGACTGAACCTTGCGGTACTCCTGATAATACTTCGGTGACTGTAGAGTGGCGGTTCCCGATCACTGTGGACTGCGATCTGCCAATTAGGAAACAACGGATCCATGACGAGATTAGTGGATGGATGGATAAGCTATTTACTTTGACCATTAGCCGTTGATGAGGTACGCGGTCGAAGGCTTTTGAAAAATCTAAGTAAATCACGTGTGTTTGGAGGAGAGAATCAAGATTTAGATGGAGGTCGGTGGTGAATTCAAATAGTTGGGTTTCACATGAGCGTCCTGGGCGGAAGCCATGCTGATTACTGAAAAAAAAAGGAGTTCACTTCAAGATGAGAGGCAACATGAGAGTAGATAATGCGTTCGAGAAGTTTGCAGGCGATACAAGTGAGCGATATCGGCCGATAATTTGAAGGATCAGCTCTAACACCGCTTTTTAATACCGGGACAACCTGCCCTCAATGTCCTTAACTTGCAAGTTCCACCAAAGATCCGGTAATACCTAAGCTTTACTCCGCATCCCTTCTACCCCGAGGCGCTCATCGACGCGTCAATTGAGATGGACCGTCGTTTGCCGGCAACGCAATATCGTCCCTTCCAGAGAGGACGACCCAAAGCTTATTAGCCACGGGTCACAACGTGGTTCCCCTCTAATTACGCCCCAATATGCGCACCTACGAAGCTTGCCGAGGTAAAGCGAACGATATCGCAGACAGTAATATGGAAATGGAGTGGAGTGGACTGGGAAGGCAAAGCGATGCACTTTCGGAGGCGTGTAGGTGCGCGTGTTTGCATAATGAGATAACACAGCTCAAGTATACAACCTCGGCATGGCTTCAAAATGTAAGGCCGGGCCTTTCATCCATACCCCGCTTATGGTGCCCCCTCCATCTTAATGCCTCAGCGGGACGCTGTTCACTTCATGGTACACGATAAGGTATGCAGTGTTGTTGCACGAGACCTCGTAACAGTCTTGTGCGCTCCACTGATGGGGCATCCTGTGCTGACGTGAAAGGCTTAAGTGAAAGGCTTAGCTTGCGCCGACAATAAGCGAGCGGCATGTACTTCCATTTGTAAACTTTACTTTGTTGTCGGCACGCGAAAATTTAGAACTAAGTAATACGCGTTCTTTTGTTTCCAGATTCTACAGTTTGCATCATATCGGCGTAATTTTGAGTCGTACACTTACATCTGAGGCAACATTACCTTCAGCAGCCAGATGTGCCGCGACATGACGTGATTATCACGGGCGATTGCTAATGGCATTCGGTATACAAAAAGAAAAAAAAACGATGTCGCAGTTCATGATTACTATACAAACCAAGAAAGTTGTTTGACGGACCCCGCAGTCGTGGCGATTGTATGCTGTCCGACCCAAGTATGATTATGAAAACTAAGGTGATTATTATGACGAATGTGGGCTGCTTGAGCATCTAAGCTTGACTGAGAACTCACGGGTGTTTGGTCCATATGGGACGCATAATTTAAGCGAAAATTCGGAACATTTGCCACCTTTTAAATGCGTATCGGAGACGATTGAAGAAGACGACATGCACAGAGAAACTCAAGCCACCTAACATTCTGCCTCCCCCTCAACTGCTTGCCTTCTCTTGGAACCCAGTCTGGTACCCTTATTTAATGACCAGCGGTTATTTTCCTTCCCGCTACAGGCCCACCCACGCGCATTTCTCTTCCTTGATTTCGACAAAGATGTCCTGATTTTCATATCCCTCTGCGACACGGCGTCCTCATTTGGACACGGGACTATCTTTTGTGATTTCTCTGTATTATTCGCATGGAAGAGAACGCAAACTGTGAGCCGATGGTGAATGAAGCATTTTTGTCGCCTAAAGTTCTTTTACGTCACTTCTGGTTGAAATATTTTACTACGCACGCTCGCATTGGCTAATACAGAACCGTGTTTAACGAGACGTTGGATTTCGAGGTTTCGGCAGGAATTTCAAATAACTTATTTGACTTTTTAGGAATGATCGCTGCCAGCAGGTAACTATCGCTTGTTTTTGACTGGGTCGTTAAATTCAGTTCACTAAGGAATATAGCATGATTGACTGTACAATAATTATGGAATTATTGATGTTGTCATTGCAGTTAATTACTCTAAGATACACTAATTCATTCAAAGAATCACGCTTGCTTTGAGTGCGGTCTTCAGACACTCGGCATCAAATTATATAGATTTTAGGGATTTTTGGACAGTCGATCATAATGCATGTCGGCAGGGCATATTTAACTATTACCAACTGGCACAGCGACCTGCTGAAGCGAAGCCGCCCTTCATGGTAAAGCCAGCGCACAAAGACGGCAACACGAGAACAAGAACGATACAGGACAGTCGCTGTCCTGTCGTTCTTCGACACAGAAGAAGAAGACACAGAATTAACGACACAGGGCCCAGCACCTGTCCTGTGTCGTTCTTCTTCTCTTCTTGTCGTATTTTTGCGCTGCTTTTACCATGAAGATCATCCAACCAGCTATGTTTTGCACGCTATTGCACGCCCTTCAACCACGTGTTGGGTTCATTTTCTCCCGCGCGTCCCAACCAACCTCGGCGCGGCGCGGCGAACGAAAACAGCGGCAACGGCTGCTGCCACTTCGCCTCAGAGCGTCGTCGCGCGCGAACACGAAAAAAAAGGGCCCCTCGCTGGTTCTCCAGTCATCGAAAAACAATCTACCTCGGAGTTTTGCCTCTTTGAGGACGAACTTTTCTGGGCATCGCGCGTCACTCCATAGTAGTCTGGAATACGATTCGTACCACACGCCGGTGTTGCGAATATTTTGCAAGAGCCATGGATTATGGCTGCAGTATTGGTGTTTGTACCCGTGCCGTCGCGCTTGTCACGTTTTTTTGGATTTGGGACCTATCTGCAGCCGCTGGCCAAGTGCGCTACGGTAAGACCCATTTGTACTATGGAGGATTGGTGTGATGGCATACTTTTTTAAAAATTTATTTCGGGTATTAAAACGTGACGGAGCTAACTCACGGCTAGCTGTCTCATAAACATCGATTTGTTTCTTAACAGATACACAAAAGGCATGAGAAAAATATATAGTCTAAATCGCCATACAGAGATAAAAACGTCAGATTACGGTAAATGTTCTTGCGCTTCTTTATCCAAAAGCGTAGCCAGAAATTTTTTTCGGGGGGGGGGGGGGGGTTAAACCATCCTTTTTTATATTCGTACGTGCGTTTGTATGTGTGCGTGCATATATACACATGCAAAATTGAAAAAAATTCGGGGGGATTCAACCTCCCCAACCCCCCCTGGCTACGCCCCTGTCTTCATCCCATCACCCAGTGCAGGGTAGCAAACCGGACGTGCGTCTGGTTAACCTCCCCATTTTCCCTTGCTTTTCTTTCTCTCTCTTTCTCTCTGTGCGGGTGAAATCACCGAAAGCACAGTAGAGTATATATCGCGATGGTCACCCATCGCATTTACTTCTTTTTTTAAATTAAATGCATGCAAGCAGAGGTTGGGACTAATGCATGGGGCCAGCTACTCCTCTTCTGTTGCGCAATAGACCATCGCAAAGAAGAGAACAAAAACAAAACTATTCGAAGGCACATGGTAGAACCCTGACGTGCTCAGTCCCTGTTCTTCAATACAAAGAACTTTGCATTCAACACAAATGTTTACGAAACACAAATATTCAAATAGATGCAATGTCCCCACATAACATAGTAGAATGTGAAACAGTGACAGTGCTAGGTGCTCATGTGAAGAAGTTGAAGAAGTCATAGAGCACCTTCTTCTACATTCTAAAAAAAATGTGTTGCGCCTCGTAAGAAACTTTTAAGAACACTAAATTGTTTCGATAAACGGGAGATCATCCTTCTTTTTCGCATTCGGGTATTAAGACGTGAGAGAGCTACTCCAGAGCTGGCTATCCCGCACTCGTGTATTCGTTTCAGCGATACGTATATCACGAATGACGTCCAAGAGGAAACGTGCGCATCACTGTTAACTTATAGGGTTAATTAGTAATAATTGGAAGCAAACACGAGCATCGGCAGGCCACGAAGACGTTGCGACCAGAGGCTACGGGGTTGTACGGGCGTCCTGAAAGCGAATAGAAGAAAATAATTGTTTGACAAAAATTTCTCCTGGGTAACAAGAAAAAAAAAATAGATAGTGCTTCTTCCGGTTAAATTGTCGCCAATCCCGGAATGCTTATCGATAAAGTGCTCGACCAATCACGTAATCTCAGTAACTGGTTTGAGCCCTAGCAGCACAACGTACGTATGAGTACTTTTGTTCTTTCGTGGTCTTAATCGTGCTTCATACGGTAATGCTATTCACAGTAATGTATTGGGTACCCTGCACCGCTGTCATTGCATTGTATTTTTTAGAGTACCGTAGGTTGTTCGCTTTGCTCTACACAACCCTCCATTGCAATACCTCTATGGCACTGTTGGTACGAGAGTAAATAAATAAAAAAATAAATGCCTGCCTGAAAAAAAAATCTACGCAGTAGATGTTGCAAAGCAACAAATTATATGTGAACAGTTGCAAGAGATTTATGAAGAACAGCATATCCTGTGATTGATTTTGATGGATCATATTGCAGAAGAAGAAGATGTTGGTGGTGATGGCCTGATGTGTTGATGATGACGATGATGATGACATAAAAAAAAGCAACAAGAGAGCAGCAAACAGGCGGAATCAAGTGCTGTCAACGTTTCTCGCATGAGCTGAACTTATACACGACCTTACCTTCACCGCAAAGTGCGAATTCTGTAAAAAATAAAATAAAATAAACCTGCTCGAACTATACATAGAGCATTGTACGCCAAGAGATGTCATATCACGCCAAACCTTAATTGAGTGACTCGGGTCACAATAACGCAGCTACGCAGGTTCCACTTATAGCCCACATATACTCTTCCTTCGTTCTTCTGGCACCCATGAACTCACGTCTGATCTAAGAGTGATTCTGCTGACCACAATCTTGTCTTCTTCAAAACCGTGCAGCGCTTATGGGACATTAGACAGGCTCATATACCACAGACTAGGCTAAACAAAATATATAACGATTATTAACAACGATACGTGATTAACGCGCAATCATCTAATCGATGAGCTTAAAAACGTCGCTCCGCAGTCCCACCTACAGGTATGAATATGAAGTCATCCCAAACTACATCATCGACAAGGCTTCGTACCCACTGCAGCCAGCTGTGCAGCCCTCGTAGTTGCTGCACGAATCTCGCGCGACATAACGTGGATTCGAAGGAGAGTAAATCGGCGTGGTAGTGTGCAGCAGATCCCCGAGATTGCGTCAGAACACGCAGGCTCGCGTGATACGTTTTGGTGAACTGAAAATCGCTGCCGGCTACTCCATTATGTGAGAGAGATTGTAGATATTTTTACCATCGCTGGTAGCGCAGTAGGCTACAGTCCTGAAGCAGCACAGAAGGGGAGGGGTAATGCGCCCGGGTATCGAATTCTGCGAAGATGAAAATTTGTGTCATCGAAGCGGCAGAACGCATTGCAGACACACACACACAAAAAAAAAACTCCGTGCGATACGAAAACGACAGACTCGCTATAAAACCAACGTAACTGTGATATTGACTAAAATTTTTTAGTAGTTCACTCAAAATTTTCACAAAGCAGAACCTGATGTTCTCTCCTAAAAGGCCAAGCGAGTTTGGATTTTTTTTTTCGCGGCATGCCCTACGGCATATTATAAATGATGAGGCGTAAGCCTGAATCTGGAATCAAGTCCAGGAGAATCCACTGCAGAGAGCTATGAGTGCGGCGGGATAGGTGAAGTGATTTGAGTTGGAGCTGAGTTTGTTCACCTCTGGCCCCTTCACCCGGAAATGAACAAATAGCAAAATTACAGGCACCAGAAAGAGACGTCAAAGGAAGCACGCATGTGGCCTCTCACCGCGAGAAGTAAAATAAAACTGAGATACAAAGGAAATAGTCAAAAAACGCCAGGCCTGCGATGAAACCGCAGCACAGTCACAGCGAAAGCTGGAAGAGCGGCGTTTCTAGAGCCAGTTGTAAGCTCTCTTGGGGCTACAATACAAGTAGACTAGAAAGGTACCCACTACGCCATAAATCACAATTTTGGTGAAGTTGGGAAGCACCTACTGAGCCATTATTCGTCATTCTGCGGAGAATGAACGTGGGAGAGAGACGGGGGGGGGGGGGGGGGGGGGAGAACTTACTGAGACCCCGAGGAAATGGATCATGCGCTCGTGGGCTTCCTTGGCAACCAATCCAAGTGCACTTGCGAGGAACCCACTACGCTATAAAGCATTGTAATTTTACTGAGATCCCGAAGAAATGGATCTGCGCTTATAGGCTTCCTTGGCAACCAATACAAGTGCACTTGCGAGGAACCCCCTACGCTCTAAATCATTCGACCCCGCAGGGGCGTCTGCGCAAGCAGGCGTTTGGTGTGTAGCGACACCACGGACCCGAGCTAACGGGGGGGTTTCGACCCCTCCCACGCCTAGCCGTGCGTGGCTTTGCCGTGTCCGGGGAAAAGGGGATCCTGGGGGTTGAGCCGACGCCGGGTGATTGGACCTTTAAGGCCCCCCGGCAGAGGCAACACACCCCTTTGGCCCCGGCTTCACGTAGACGGCACCCCTGGGCTGACCCACCCAGGGGAAATCGGCGGTCGCCTTTTCCTATCCCCCTCTCTTATCTTTTTCTTTCCTATCTTCTTTCCTTTCTGTCCTGTCTCCTTTTTCTTCAGTTACTTCCCTGTTTTCGTAGGCGGCTCGGGTTAACCGTGTATATGTGTCCTCTCTTGGACATAGTATATTAGGTTATAGCGGCATTGTACGGCTGGCGTTTGCAGCCTTACATGTTAAGTGCTGCAGCGTCCCCTTGTTGGACTCCATGGTGGGTGGCCGCCACTGCTGCCGAAACACATACACTTATCATGGAAACTGTTCCATTCCCTCGCCTCCTTGATCGTTACCCTCACAAGAGGGTGCGCACCGACGAAATACTCAACTCTTTGACCCGACCAACAGAAACGTTCCCTAAATTTCATGTACTCCACAGCCAGAACCCCGAAAAAGTAGCAAGAACTATTTCCCCTTTCATAGTTGCAAAATCCTTGACCGAAGCCTTTGGGCCGGGCTACAAGGTAACCAAAATGGCAAGCGGTGACCTTCTTCTCGAGGTCCCAGCCAAACAACAGTACCAGAAACTCGGCAGTCTCGTAACACTTGGAAACGTACCCATTTCAGTGTCACCCCATAGGTCCATGAACAGCTCACGCGGAGTCGTTTCGGAAACCGACCTCATCGACCTGTCTGAAGATGAACTTCTAGAGGGATGGAAGAACCAAAACGTGACCCATGTAAAACGGATCGTTATTAGGAGAGAAGGCAAGGAAATCCCCACGAAACATCTCATTCTTACATTTGCATCTAGTGTTCTCCCCCAAACCATCGAAACAGGTTACATTAAATTAACTGTCAGACCATACATTCCTAATCCCAGACGTTGTTTCCAATGCCAGAGATTCGGCCACGGATCATTGAGCTGCCGTGGTCATCAAACGTGTGCTAAATGCGGTGTTCAAGGCCACATATCCGACAACTGTAATGGCGCACCGCACTGTGTCAACTGTAACGGCGATCATCCGGCGTACTCACGCGCATGTCCAAACTGGCAAAAAGAAAAAGAAATAATCACACTAAAGTACAAGGAGAACATTTCTTTCCGCGAAGCCCGTAAAAGGTGCTCGCCATTTCACACCACACCCTACGCTGATGCGGCGCGCCGGGGGGCAACGCCGCATCGGCCTCCGCCACTCCCTCGGTCCACGCAGAGCGAACCGTCGGCTGTGGCGCCTGCCCCCAAGGCGGCAGTAGTTCAATCTACTCCGCCGACTCGCAAAGAGAGCCCGTCGACTCCAGGGTCATCGGGTCTCAAGGCCTCGTCTCGTCAGGCGAGGCCCGAAACTCGAGCCACCAGCTCGCACGTGCGGGCATCCAGTGCCTCCCAGCAGGCAATGGACACTACTTCGGCACCCCTGGTGCCGAAAGATCGGCGCAGCTCCCTGGAGCGTGCTAAGAAAACTAAGAAGCCGATAACGGGGCCAGAGGACGGCCCTGTTACTTGAGTTCCAACTCCCCACCTAAACAACCACAACTCCCGTTTCGTACACACAGCACTACCTTAGTTTCATCATGAACACGCAAATAATCCAATGGAACGTGAGGGGCCTTCTCAGGAACCTCGACGATGTTCAAGAACTTCTCCACAAACACAAACCAAAAGTGCTGTGTGTACAGGAAACACACTTGAAACCAATACATACTGACTTTCTCAGACAGTACATCATCTTCCGCAAAGATCGCCAGGATGCTCTCACATCCTCTGGCGGCGTTGCTATAATATTAGATAGAAATGTAGCATGTCGGGTATTGCAGTTGCAAACGCCCCTGGAGGCAGTGGCCGTTCGCGCTGTTCTTTTCAACAAGCTCATAACTATTTGCTCACTCTATATACCCCCACACTACCACTTACACAAACACGAATTTCAGGCCTTTATTGATGAATTGCCAGAACCATACCTCGTCCTTGGCGATTTCAATGCACACAGTAGCTTGTGGGGAGACTCTCGCAGCAATGCGCGAGGCCGTCTCATTGAGCAGTTTCTGTTCTCCGCTGGTGCATGCCTGCTCAATAAGAAGGAGCCTACATTTTTTAGCCTTGCAAACAGGAGTTACTCATCTATCGATCTTAGTATTGTTTCACCCACCCTTTTACTTGATTTTAACTGGGACGTCAATAAAAATCCCTACGGTAGCGACCATTTTCCCATACTCTTAAGCACTCCAAAAGAAAACGAATCTCCACCACAGGCTCCCCAGTGGAAAGCTGATGCAGCAGATTGGGAGAAATTTGGAACTCTTACCCGTGTCTCCTGGGCTGAGATGTCGTCCTTGGAAATTGGTGCTGCTGTTCAGTTTTTTACCGCTTTTATTATTGACGCCGCTTCGAAATCCATTCCTCAGACAAGTGGCATTGTCTCCAAACGTCGTGTCCCATGGTGGAACGACGATTGCCGGAACGCTCGAAGAAAGCAAAACAAAGCGTGGGGGATACTCCGCGACTCCCCTACTGCTGAGAATCTTATCAATTTTAAACAGATCAAGTCCCAAGGCAGGCGAACACGCCGACAAGCAAGAAGAGAGAGCTGGCAGAAGTATTTATCAGGTATTAACTCATACACAGACGAGGCTAAGACGTGGAACAGGGTAAATAGGGTAAGAGGCAAACAAACACATTCACTTCCTTTAGTAAACACAGATGGCAACAGTCTGGAAGACCAAGCAGACTCTCTTGGTGCACATTTTGAACGTGTGTCCAGCTCTACGCACTACTCCGACACGTTCAAACGACACAAAACAACTATAGAAAGGCAAAAGTTAGAAAGAAAATGTGCAAAAAACGAATCCTTCAACGAACCATTCAACTTAGCTGAACTGCAAGCAGCGCTTAACTGCTGTAATGAATCTGCCCCAGGATCTGATCGTGTTATATACCAAATGCTTAAACACTTGCCCTACGAAACACAGAAACTCTCCTCTGCCTCTATAACGCTGTATGGACTTCCGGCGAGATTCCCTCTGCCTGGAAAGAGGCCATTGTAATCCCTGTTCTGAAACAGGGAAAGGATCCATCTAGTGTTTCGAGCTACAGGCCCATAGCATTAACAAGCTGCCTTTGTAAAGTATTTGAGAAGATGATTAACTGTCGCCTAACACATTTCCTAGAATCAAACAAGCTGCTTGATCCATATCAGTGCGGCTTCCGAGAAGGTCGATCCACCACTGACCACCTCGTACGTATTGAGGCACAAATCCGCGAGGCTTTTGTCCACAGACAATTCTTCCTCTCTGTGTTCCTTGATATGGAGAAGGCTTATGATACGACGTGGCGGTTTGGCATACTGAGAGACCTGTCACACTTAGGCATACGTGGCCGGATGTTAAATATAATTGAAAGTTACCTGTCAAACCGCACATTCCGCGTTCGAGTTGGAAATGCTTTGTCACGACCGTTCGTGCAGGAAACCGGCGTTCCACAGGGTGGTGTGCTCAGCTGTACACTTTTCATCATAAAAATGAACTCGTTGCATCTTTGTATCCCACGAACTATGTTTTATTGCACGTATGTTGACGACATCCAAATAGCGTTTAAATCTTGCAGTCTCGCCATTTGTGAGCGGCAGGTCCAGCTCGGCCTGAACAAGGTGTCCCAATGGGCAGATAATAATGGGTTCCGCTTAAATCCACAAAAGAGCACCTGTGTTCTCTTTTCTAGAAAGAGAGGCCTCCACCCAAATCCCGAAATTGAGCTGCATGGTCAGCGGTTACCTGTAGAGGTGGAGCATAAGTTTCTAGGCGTCATTCTGGACTCTAAACTCACCTTTATAGCACACATCAAATACATAAAAAATAAGTGCATGAAGACTATGAATATCCTAAAAGTGTTGTCGCGCACTTCATGGGGCAGTGACAGGAAATGCCTAATGAACCTGTATAAAAGTCTCATTCGAACGCGCCTAGACTACGGGGCCGTTGTTTATCAGTCTGCAACACAGAGCGCCTTGAAGATCCTTGACCCTATCCACCATTTGGGCATCCGTCTCTCTACGGGCGCTTTTCGAACGAGCCCCGTAGAGAGCCTCTACGTTGAATCCAATGAGTGGTCGCTCCACCTGCAGAGATCCTACATATCGTTCACATATTTTCTCAAGGCGCACGCAAACAACGAGCACCCCTCACACTCTACTGTCAATGATTTGTCTAGCTCTACACTTTTTGACAATCGGCCTTCAGTGAGACAGCCCTATTCACTTCGTGTGAGGGGCCTAGCTCAGGAAACGGGTGTGCCACTTCTTGAACACTGTCTAATGGCTCCCGCTGCACAACTCCCGCCGTGGCAGTGGCAGCGTATTGACTGCGATATATCTTTCGTGGAAGTTACAAAACACGCGCCTATTACACATATCCGTGCATACTTCCTCGAACTACAACACAAATACACTTGTCCAGAATTTTTTACAGACGCCTCAAAGTCCAATAGTTCTGTGTCTTATGCAGCCGTTGGTCCATCCTTTTCGGATTCCGGCATTCTGCACCCTGATTCAAGTATCTTCACGGCAGAAGCTTACGCAATATTGGCGGCCGTTAAACACATTAAACAATTAAAACTACAAAAGGCAGTTATATACACCGATTCCCTAAGCGTGGTAACAGCCCTCAAAACTCTCAAAAAACACAAAAACCCAGTCCTCATCTCCCTCTACACACTCCTATGCACGGTCTACGCTCTCAAACAGCGTGTCGTAGTGTGCTGGGTGCCAGGGCACCGCGAGATCCAAGGCAACGTGTTGGCGGACCAGCTAGCTGCATCCGCCCACGAAAACAGTCCTAATACATCGATAGCCGTCCCTGCACTAGATCTAAAACCCCTCGTCAAAAGAAAGCTCAGGGCCTTTTGGCAGAATACATGGGATAGGCACAAACAAAATAAGCTACACGTCATCAAGCCGCGTCTTGGCATTTGGTCACCGGTATCAAAGTCACGTCACACAGAAGTCACACTTTGCAGAATTAGAATAGGGCATACACACAGTACACACGCACACCTTCTGTCCGGTGGTGACCCACCCATGTGTGAAAAATGCGGCGCGCCACTTACTGTCCTGCACATCCTGCTTCAATGCCCGCATCTAGAAGATATTAGAGAAAAACATTTCCCATCATACCGCCAACATCTTCCACTTCACCCTTCAATGTTCTTAGGCAGGGAACCTATTTTTAAACAAGACTCGCTCTTTCGTTATTTCAAAGATATACATAGTTTCAATGTTATTTACCCTGGCAACCACAGCACGGCTTCTCCACAGAGGCCGCTGCTGCGGTAGTTATTTCAAAAAAAGAAAGCACTGGCCTCCCTGCCTTTGGCCTCAAAGGCCTTGAGGAGGTATTCGTGCTCACGACGTACGCTCATTGTTTTATCATCACGACCTCTTGTTATTCATTCTCTGTGCACATGTTTCACGTCACTCCCATGATTTTATTACTTACGTTTTTACCCGCCTTTAGCGCGAGGAATTTTAGGCACCTATACAGCCACTTAACATAACCATTGTTCATTTTCCCTATCATGTCTTGGCGCTCTTTGGCCATCAATGGCCCTTGCGCCATTAAACAACACATATTATTATTATTATCTAAATCATTCGAATTTTTGAGAAGTAGGAGAGCAAGCACTGTGCCATTTTTCTTCATTTTACGGAGATCCGTGGTACCTGCTAAACGCATGTAAGGCATTATGCGCACTTTGTTGATGCTGTGCCTGATGACGACGAAGAATGATGGCAGAGATCTTTGTAATGGGTTGGAAGCATTTCACAACCTACTCGTTGCGCAATTCGCATTGTGTGACGCCTCGTTACAGAATTCGCGTTGTGCGACGCTTGGTGCTTATTTTACTCTTCTACCACGCTATATTGCATATGCTAATGTGGTTCCTTCCCGACATGAAGCCTGTATAGGACCTTTTTGCAAAGCAGTTTCAAGCACTGGCATGGCTCAGAGGTTGAATACTGGGCTCCCATGCAGAGGGCCCAGGTTCGAACCTCGTTCCATCCTGGATTTTTTTTCTTATTTCGTTTTTTTTCTTATTTCGATCGATACTGGTTACGGACACCGGCGGCGGCGGCGGCGGCGGCGGACAACTACGGCGCCAAAAACGGCCGGTGAAATGATCTCATAACAGCTTTCGCTGTAAAACAAGGGAACAAAATTAATGAATCTGTTAAGGTGTTTAATAGACAGCACTCAACGACAATGAGTAATGGCGACAGTCACGGCAAGGCACGAACTCCCTGCGCGAGCGGCGTTCTTCTTCAAGCAACCAAAGAGGACGACCCACTAGAAGGCGCTGGAGAGGGTAACCCATTACCATGTCCCAAGGCTTCTCTACAATTACCCCGGGTACGAAAAGGGAGCCGTCCGGCGACCTAACAACTCGTCACTATGAGTGGGTCATAGTAGGCCTTGAGGCGCTCCACGTTGACAATGTCGCGCCCTCGACGGCGCATGTCCGAAGCTGGTTCGATGGGTTCGATCAAGTAGTTGACCGGGGATGTGCGCTCGACGACCCGGTATGGTCCTTCGTATTTCGGCAGTAGTTTTGAAGAAAGGCCACTTGCAGTGGTAGGGACCGAGAGCCATACGAGCGCTCCAGGGAGGAACGTGGGTTCAGAAGTAGTCGTGCCATCGCGAATGCTCTTCTGCAGCTCTTGTTCCTGCGTCGTAAATGTCTTGGCAAGCTCGCGACACTCTTCAGCGAGCCTGGCTGTGTCAGAAATAGGCGCACACTCAGATGGATCCGGCTTGTATGGAAGTATCGTGTCGATGGTGTGCGACGGGTGCCTTCCGTACAGTAAGAAGAACGGTGAAAAACCAGTAGTGCTCTCAGGGGCAGTGTTATAGGCGTAGGTGACGAAGGGCAGAATGGCATCCCAATTGGTGTGATCGGCGGCAACGTACATTGACAGCATGTCGCCGAGCGTTCGGTTAAAGCGTTCGGTTAGGCCATTCGTCTGCGGGTGGTAAGCAGTAGTTTTGCGGTGAACAGCATGGCACTCTTTCAGAATGGCTTCCACGACTTCCGATAAGAAGACACGGCCTCGATCGCTGAGAAGCTCTTGGGGTGGACCGTGACGCAGGATGAATCGGCGTAGTAGGAAGGAGGCAACATCGCGCGCAGTAGCCGCTGGGAGGGCGGCGGTTTCGGCGTATCGCGTTAGATGGTCAACAGCGACGATGGCCCAGCGGTTACCAGCCGAAGTCAGAGGAAGTGGTCCATACAAATCGATGCCCACGCGCCCGAACGGACGGTTAGCGCAAGGTAATGGCTGTAGACCTGCTGGCGACACGTGCGTTGCAGGTTTTCGGCGTTGGCAATCGAGGCAGGAGCGAACGAACTTCTGCACGTAGCGGTACATCCCACGTCAGAAGTATCGTTGTCGAATGCGGTGGTAAGTTTTGGATACCCCAGAGTGCGCGCATTGCGGGTCAGAGTGGAAGGCCTCGCATATTTCAGAACGCAGACTGCGGGGTATCACTAGTAGTCACTGGCGGCCGTCGGCGTTGTAATTGCGTCGGTGCAGGAGGTCGTCACGAACGGCGAAATGGTGGGCTTGACGACGCAACGCGCGAGTGGATGGTGTTGCCGTCGGATCAGTGAGCAAGTCGATCAGCGAGGTGATCCATTTATCCTTGCGCTGTTCGGTAGCGATAGTGTGAACGCTGATCGAAGCAACAGCTATGTGAGATACTGAGCAGGGGGCATTGTCGTCAGGCAAGGGAGAGCGCGAGAGGGCGTCGGCGTCAGCATGCTGGCGTCCGTTGCGGTACAGCACGCGGATGTCGTAGTCCTGCAGGCGAAGTGCCCAGCGGGCGAGACGGCCTGAGGGATCCTTCAATGACGACAGCCAGCATAGTGCATGATGGTCGGTGACGACATCAAATGGGCGACCATACAAATAAGGTCGAAACTTTGTAAGGGCCCATATGATCGCCAGGCACTCTTTTTCCGTGACTGAGTAATTGGTCTCGGCACTGGTAAGCGTACGGCTTGCGTATGCCACGACATATTCGGGGAACCCTGGTTTGCGTTGCGCAAGGACAGCGCCGAGGCCTACACCGCTGGCGTCCGTGTGTACCTCCGTTGGCGCCATAGGGTCGTAGTGGCGTAGTATGGGAGGAGACGTCAACAAACGACGGAGCTTTGCGAACGCGTCGTCACACTCGGACGACCACGAATTTAGGGGTCCGTTACTTCCAAGGAGCTTCGTCAGCGGCGATATGATGGCGGCAAAGTTTCGTATGAAGCGTCGAAAGTATGAACACAGTCCGACGAAACTGCGCAGTTCTTTGACGGACGTAGGTTTGGGAAATTCGGCCACGGCCCGAAGCTTGGCCGGATCGGGAAGGATTCCGTCTTTGGACACGACGTAGCCGAGGATTGTCAGCTGCCGTGCCGCAAATCGGCACTTCTTCAGATTCAGTTGGAGGCCGGCGTTGCTCAAACGGGTCAAGACATGCCGCAGACGTTGGAGGTGCGTGGAGAAGTCCGGAGCGAAGACGACGACGTCGTCCAGGTAACACAGGCACGTGTGCCATTTCAAGTTGCGCAGAACGGTGTCCATCATGCGCTCGAAGGTCGCGGGCGCATTACACAGACCGAACGGCATGACGTTGAACTCGTACAAGCCGTCGGGCGTGACAAAGGCTGTCTTTGGTCGAGCGTCATCAGCCATGGGTACTTGCCAGTACCCCGAGCGCAAATCGAGAGATGAAAAGAATTCTGCTCCTTGGAGGCTGTCAATCGCGTCGTCGATTCGCGGCAGTGGATAAACATCCTTGCGAGTGACCTTGTTGAGCCGTCGGTAGTCCACACAGAACCGCACAGAACCGTCCTTCTTCGCAACGAGAACAACAGGAGACGCCCATGGGCTGTCGGAGGGCCGAATTACATCGCGTCGAAGCATATCGTCCACTTGCTCGTTAATTACCCGGCGTTCTGTGGGAGACACGCGATATGGACGTTGCCGCAGTGGTGGTTGGGCGCCAGTGTCGATGCGATGCGTAACAGCGGACGTGCGGCCGAGGGATGGTTGCCCGACATCGAAAGAATGACGAAATTCATCCAACAAGCACAGAAGCTGCGAACGCTGGACCGACGTAAGGTTGTCAGCAATTGAGGGACCAAATACATCAGTAGGTGACGAATCAGACGTGGAAACAGCACTGATGGTGCGGGAACTGGTACAGTGCGAGTCATCGGGTGCGTCCAGAACTTGAGCGTCTTCAACGGGTTCCACTTTGCCGAGACATTCCCCTCGAACCAACGTAACAATGCGCGGGGATGGGTTGGTAACAAAAATAGCGGTGCTGCCCTGAGTGACTCGCACGGTCGCGAAAGGTACCAGCAACCCTTTCCTAGTGCAGACGCGGGCAGACGGCGAAAGGAGTGCAATGGTGTCGGAGAGACCGGCGCAGTAGACCGACACAGCCGTTGACGAGTTTGGAGGCACTTTCGTATCGTCTTTGACGAGGATCTTGCTCACTGCCGATGGACTGTCTGTCGGCGTCAAATGTGAGAATGGTGAGAGTTCGATTTCGGCTTGTGCGCAACGAATTACGGCGTCGTGGCGGGAGAGGAAATCCCATCCCAGGATGACGTCGTGAGAGCATGCCGCAATTACGATGAACTCGACGTCGTACAGAACGTCCTGAATGACGACGCGAGCAGTGCATACTGCTGTAGGATGGATACTCTGGGAGCTCGCGGTACGGAGGGACATCCCAGAAAGTGGCGTCATCACTTTTCGAAGTAAGCGGCAAAGTTTTGCGTCCATAACGGATATAGCGGCTCCAGTATCGATAAGGGCCGATGCGCGAACACCGTCCACAAGCACGTCGATTACATTCGATGGACTTCGCTGAGGGCTTTCACAGTTCGATAGCGTCGCAGCCCTTGCCTCCTGGACTGCGACGACTAGTTTTCCTGCTCTCGTGCGACCGAACGTGGCCGCATGGGTGACAGTGATCGACGTCGTGGAGACGGAGAGCGGCGAGTAGCTGGTGGTGGGCGTGACGTCGGCGACATAGGTGGAGGTGGGTCGTAGAATGCGCGGCTTGACTGGCTGGTGACAGGTGACGCGACTCGAGGCGGCTGCACGCGTTGACAATAACGTGCCACGTGACCGGCGTAACCGCAAGCAAAGCAGATGGGCCGGTTGTCGGGGGTGCGCCATCGGTTCGTCGGGGTAGGTCCCGCCCATGTCGCAGGACGCGATTGACTGGTCGGCTGCTGAAATGACTGCATGGCGGGCTGCAGTCGGGGCCGAGGGATGGCGTCAGCATATGTAGCCGGTACACCCGCCTCAAAGAACGGAGGTCTAGCGGCGGCTTCGGCGTAACTCATTGGGGCAGCCGCAGGAATTACTTGGGGCGTCCTGGCGACAACTTGAGCGTAACTCTGGGGCGCAGGAGCCGGAGGTTGCGGGTGGTACTCAGGCATGACCTCCGCAATTTCCTGTTCAGTTGCTCGGCGGAGAGGAGGAAGAAGGGTGGTCGACGACTGTTGAACGTGCGGCGGGTGGGCAAAGGCGAGGAGAGAGACCTGGCGTGCAATTTCCTCGGGCACGAACGACTTGACTTCTGCCAGCAACGCGGCCTGGTCAGGTATTGCCGCCAAGCCAGCAAGCTCCGCGTCGCGTGATGGGGAGCGACGGGTCATCGAACGCTGCCGGCGGAGCTCCTCGTAGCTCTGGCATAGCGTTATGACCTCGGCCACTGTGCCAGGGTTTTTGGCGAGCAGCATGGTGAAGGCATCGTCGTCAATGCCTTTCATCACGTTCCGGATCTTGTCAGACTCAGACATGGTTCCGTTGGCCTTCTTACACAAGTCTAAGACGTCTTCGATATAACTTGTGAACGATTCACCGGCCTGCTGAGATCGTTCACGTAAGCGCTGTTCGGCTTGCAGCTTACGAACTGCTGGGCGGCCAAAAACGCTGATGACGGCGGTCTTGAAATCGGACCAAGTCGCAAAATCGGACGCGTGGTTGTTGTACCACAAGCTTGCTACGCCCGCGAGGTAGAATACCAAGTTGCTTAACTTGCCTTCCTCGTCCCATTTGTTGGGGATGCTGACGCGCTCGTAAATTGCGAGCCAGTCCTCCACGTCGGTGCTATCGGCGCCAGTGAAGATAGGTGGATCGCGTATACGGGGGACACCGGGACATGTGCTCGTTGCGAGAGGAGGCGTTTGCTGAGCGGCGTCTTGAGGCATGGTAGATGGCAGGGTACGGGATCGGAGCTCCAGGGGCATTGAATGGGAGCAGAGCACTCTCCACCAAATTGTTAAGGTGTTTAATAGACAACACTCAACGACAATGAGTAATGGCGACAGTCACGGCAAGGCACGAACTCCCTGCGCGAGCGGCGTTCTTCTTCAAGCAACCAAAGAGGACGACCCACTAGAAGGCGCTGGAGAGGGTAACCCATTACCATGTCCCAAGGCTTCTCTACAAATCGTACTAATTAGCCATCACAAAGCTTTCTGATATTAATGATCGCCCTAAATAGGGTTCAGGCCGTGCGATAGGCGGGTGCAGGCCGAGGCAAGCCTTTGCAGGTACCCAAGAAGCTGTGGCAGCGTTGCCTCCATGGCAGGGGGAGTGTTCGTTTTTCCGGGGCACAAGGTTATTGTGCTTTTTGTAGGATTCCTGCAGTGAAAAGATCTCGGCACTTCAACAATATCTAGCGCACTGAACGTTTACCGAAACTAGTGATCTGTATAGAGACAGCCATCAAAGGAGACAGTAAACGTTCACGCATCGGTGAACGCATATCACCGAGACAGAACTCCTTTTGAAACAGCTGAAAACTGGACCCATCAGAAATGGTCCCGAAAGAAATGAAACCTCAAGCAATCTACACAGTGGTGAAAAGAAAAAGATACATACAGAACATAAAAAAATAGCGTTCTCGTAGATCAGTGGACAAAAGTTCGTGGCGAGAAATCGACCGTAAGTGAACCTCGGCGGACACGTATTTCCATTCCGAGAACGGCAATGGACTTAAAACAAAATATCCCGTTCAGCACGTAAACGCTGTAAGACTGGACGAAATGCAATAAAGTTGATAATAGAAAGAGACGACAGTAAAATAGATTCTATGTAGGAAGCACATATGGCCGCGGAAAACGACGAAGTGTGCTTTACCGATACACTGCAAGATGTACGACTTTCATTACTGCTGCCTAGGAAATCAGAACAGTGTCATTGAGGTCGCTCTGCACAGAACTATGTCGGGTGTGAAAATCGGAAAACAGAAATAAAACAGCGCTGGACAAGTAAAAAAGCTAAAGACCGGCGTCTCTTTTCCTGCCCTCCTGCTCCTAGGGCCTTTCTGTCGCCAACTCACTTCTCCTATACAGAGTAGCATGCAGGCTCCTTTATATACGCCGGCAGAATTCCCTGTTCTTCAATAAAGAGCTCTCTCTCTCTATCTCTCTGTGGCGACCTGTTCTGACCGAGATCGAGCTCCAAAAGTTGTAGTGATTTAATGAGTGGTAGCCGCTTGCTGAAAATTACACCGTCCTGCCACAAATGAAAAATACGTAATAGAAAGAAGATGCGCAGTATATTCGAAAGCATTGGAAGTATACGCGTGCATTTCGTTTCGCAGGCCCTTCGCGTCGGGGATTTTCAGGTACCATTTTTTTTCCTAGTGTGATCGTCTACGTGCTTTGATGTTGCGGCTGTTTTGTAACTTCGTCAAGCTGGCTAGCACGTTTTAATTCTAGCGAAATGAATGCAAGGTGCGGGCGTCGCATAGTCCACAGAGGTTGGGCCTTCAAATGAAATTACGGTTAGAGCGCTTAGTTTGTTAGCACTCTCCGTAGTTCGTTAGTAAGTCCGAAGAATAAATAAGGAAAAAGCTTCGACAGAGTTTTGGCTGCGAGTTACTTCGCATCTGTGCAGAATTGCTGTTCTTGCGCTTAACACATGTAATCATTGAGCAGGTTAGCAACAAAAAGACGTCTACGTTTAATCAATTCAAGATATTATTGGCAGAGCTGCGCTCTCGATTAAATATTTAGTTTTTTGGCGAGTTAGTTTTGTGCCCACGTATCTGCGTCTTCATACATTCAATGCCTTAATTTAGTCTTGGCACTTTTCTTCCGGCCTTGCTCTGATAAGCAATAATAGTAGTGAGTTAGCACCGTTTCTTTTGTCACTCGTTCTTAAACTGATAACCTTGAGATTATAAGTTCGCATATAATTGTTGCATGTGTTTTTTTTAGTATTGCTGAGTTAAGGTGCAATAACCCGACAATACAATCGAAGTCAGGATAAAGGAGTTGTAAACACGAAATTTCGCTGAGGTAGTTGAGAGAACTTCAAAAATTATTTTTAACATTTTTAAGGCCACCGAGATTATGTAATTTTCCGAGATCAGGCGACATCGTTCTCGTCGCAGACGCTCATCTAGAAAGTCTGCCTACGGTATCAAGCCTGCTGTAACGCCTCCTTTCGTCGAATCGGCCTCATCACCACCGCCGAACAGAAGGAACACGCGCACTGAGAATGCTGTCCCTGGAAAGGACGCTGTGGAAGAAACATGGCAATCACTTCCAAGGATAACTCCTGCAGAAAAACTGGAACGCGCACCGGTAGCACCACGCTCCGCATCTCGCCTAGATGAGGTGACAGAGCGTGACCGTGAAATTTTGATGATGATGAAGTCTCTCATCAATGCTATTCGCACGCTTGTAGGCAATACGAACACGCCTACAGCACGATGCGCAGTGCAAGTATTGGATGCCCTGAGTCCAGTGCTTGCCAACTTTGCATAGACACAATGGCTCGTTCACTGCCTTCATTCCGAGATGAAGTACGTAGTGCGACAGTTTTCCAGTGGAATGCCAGAGGACTTAAATCACGGATCTCACGTTTTCGCCAGTACGTTCTCCGCAACAGGTTTCCTGTATTAGTAATATGTGAACCAAATTTGTCAAAGGCGATAAAGCTCTCTGGCTACGAAGCCTTCACTTCATCGACTTGTGGTGAGCCCAGCAAAGTAATTGTGTATATCCGCACAGACTTAACCTACATTCCACATTTGGTGCAAACCCATAACGGAAATCAGTACGTGTGCCTCCGCGTTGCGCAGAAGAAATTAACCCTCACGCTTATCGGCGCCTACATCTCACCATCGGGTCGGTTCGACGGTGAAAGACTGCATGACATCTTGATGGCGACACCTGGACCCTGGATTGTTACTGGTGATTTCAATGCTCATCACTTGCTTTGGAGTAGCACCAAAATTGATTCCAGAGGCCGGAAACGTGCTGAATTTGCCTCACGCCACGAACTTAACGTTATGAATGACGGCAGTCCAACGTATTTACGTGGTTCGAAATATAGCACATGCTTGGATCTTGCATTGGTGTCACGGCGATTCACTCAACAAGTGCGATGGTTCATTGATATTGAGACTCACGGCAGCGACCATATTTCAACGTATTTGAAGGTCACATGTTTTACAACTTCCTCCTCACCAACTTACAGAAGAGTTAATTGGACAATGTACAAGACAAAGGTGGAAGAGGCATGCGATGATATCGCTTGCGGCCTCGAGGAGGTAATTATAAATGTGATGGAAGTGGTTAAGTACGCCTTTACGTACGTATCAAAACGTTCAGATTTCGATGTGCAACTTGAGCGATTACGAACGATTCGTAGGCGGGCTGAGAGGAGATACAGGCGCACTAATTCGATTCATGACCTCAGAGACGCTCGACGTCTACAAAAGAAAATCCAACGTCGAATGGACAAGCTGGAGGACCAACGGTGGAAAAAATTTTGTGAATCACTCGATCCTCGCAAGCCTATGTCGCTTATATGAAGGACGGTGCGTGGCCTTGGCTCGACTCCACAACACCAACATCCATTCAGCACATTGGCTCTCCATCAAGGCCGTCTGCAGGTTGACGTTGCCGAAGATTTCTGCGTGAAGATTGCAGGCAATGTGGTCGCCATGAGTGACGAAGTTATCGGTGATGTTCCTGTAGCACGCGTCTCTGAACTGAATGTGCTTTTCTCACTCGAGGAACTAGATGCGGCTCTAGCCACCTGCAGTCGTTCATCGTCACCTGGGCCGGACGGCATTACATACGCTGATTTATGCCATCTTGGAAGACGCGGCCGAGACCAGCTACTGAAATGCTACAACCAGTCATGGAACGACGGCGTCGTTCCCGAAAGTTGGAAGTCCAGCCGGTTGGTACCGCTCCTCAAACCTGGAAAGTCGCCGCTTGACCTGGCATCATATCGGCCCATTGCGCTGTCCAGCTGCGTGGGAAAAGTAATGGAAAGAATGGTTCTGACACGTCTCGAATGGTACCTAGAGCGCTACAATATATATCCAGAAGCCATGGCTGGTTTTCGAAGAGGCCGCTCTTCTATTGATAATGTCATCGACCTTGTAACCTCTGTGCAACAACAGAAATACCTCAAGCGCATCTCGGTTGCAATGTTCCTCGATGTGAAAGGTGCATACGACAACGTAACGCACGATGCCATCCTCGATGCCTTGGCGAACGCTGGAATCGGTGGAGAAATGTTTCGATGGATTCGGAGCTACCTACTGAGGAGATCCTTCTTCGTGCATACTGCGGAAGGCCGCACCGTTTACCATTACACCACTCGTGGCGTTCTACAAGGCGGGGTTCTCAGTCCTACGTTGTTTAACCTCACGATCATTGGCCTAGTCCAAATTCTACCTCGATCAGTCAACCTCTCTGTATATGCTGATGATATATGTATCTGGGCTTCAGCAGTGACACGACCCCAGGTACGCGCACGGCTCCAAAAAGCAGCGAGAATAACGTCGATGTACCTTTATGCTCGAGGACTCAGAATTTCCACCGAGAAGTGCGCCTTAGTCCTTTTTACCCGCAAGCCCATGATCTGGTATCCCGTTTCCATCGACAACGTGAGGCTTTCGTATACGAGACGTCACCGATTCTTGGGCGCCATTATCGACAGAGATCTTTCGTGGAGTGCTCACATCTCGCACTTGAAGAAGAGGCTCACCTCTATCACACACGTAATGAGATTTCTCGCTGGGAAAACGTGGGGCACATCAGTGTCATCTATGCTTCAGCTTTGCAGAGCGCTCTTCTTGGGATATTTGCAGCATAGCACGCCCGTGCTTTCCAACGCCGGAAAAACTAGCATCCGGGTCCTGCAAAGCATTCAAGGCCAAGTATTCCGCACATGCTTGGGGCTACCTCGGTGTGCTAACACAGTAGCAACGATTCCTATTGCTAAAGACCACCCGATCACAACATATATAACTGTCGACACATTCCGGGCACATATCCGTTACATATCCAGAGTGCCTGACCACCACCTCGCTAGCTTGCCACTAGAAAGACCAAAGGCAGCGTTTTCCAAGGTTGTTGCGGCTAACCAGCATTCCATCTCGTGAAGATTCTCGCCCGCAACAATACCACGATCTCCGGAGTGGTGCATGAAACGGCCCACTGTGCACCTTGAAGTGCCGGGGATATCTAAAAAGGCAAGCCTGTCATCTGCAGCCCTCAAGCAGATCTCACTGGACCTTTTGCATTTGTCGTATGCTAACCGAATTCATGTTTACACCGACGGCCCGGTCTCGGGAAGTTCGACAGGTGCCTTTGTGATACCATCTCGATCAATCACCGTCAAGTTCAAGACATCACACGTCACGACATCTACGGGCTCCGAGCTTGCCGCTCTTCGAGCCGCTATGGAGTTTGTTATGCAAGAATCCCCTAGTAGATGGGCCATATTCTGCGACTCCAAGGCAGCCCTTCAATGCGTGCGAAGTCTACGACGTGGAAACTACCACCAGTTGGTGTCTGATATCAATGCAATTTGTCATCGCGTCGCTAATCAAGGACACGACATTGTTTTACAATGGCTGCCGGGTCACTGTGGCATCAGTGGTAACTACCTCGCTGACGACGCTGCCCGATGTGCCCAGGATGGAGCGCCCACACTGTTCATACCCTTGTCAAGAGTAGACGCAGCTAGAGAACTTCGTCGCATCGCACATAATGCCACGCTTGAGCACTGGAATTCTCCGCTTAACTCCAATTCTCGCCCTAAGAACCTAGAATCATTACTCCAGCTACAACTGCCATCCAAGTTTTCTCGACGTGACGCTACAATGCTGTGCCGGTTGTGGATCGGTGTAGCGTTTACTAACTCATTCAGCCATCGCATTGCCATGGCCGATTCATCCATGTGCGAAAGCTGCAATTGTATAGAGACTATTACATCTCTTGTGCCACTGTGCCCAATTTGATGAAGATCGCCGGACTGTCCAGTGTGCCTTGGGTAGCCTGGATGACGGGCCCTTTAATGAAGCAAAGATCTTAGGAGCCTGGTCGCGCAGCATATCAGCCCAGAAAGCCAAACGAGCCCTCCTGCGGTACTTGAAAAGAACCCTATTGAGCGACCGCCTGTGAAACTCGGCACTGTGTGTATGATGTGACATGTGTCTATCCTTCTCTCTCTCTCTCTCTCTTTTAGTCCCCTATTCCCCCTCCCCATGTGTAGGGTAGCAAACTGGATGCATTGTCTAGTTAACCTCCCTGTCTTTCCTACATTCCTTCTCTCTCTCTCCGAGATAAAGGCGCAAATTCAGCAGAAGAAAAATCTTGGCACAAGAAACGTAAATATTAAGGGCACTACATGCCAGTATTCGAAGGTACGAAAGTTGCAAAAAAAAACTCACGGTCCCTTACGTATTCGCTTAAAACAATTCGAAACCGAAAGCCATCTGATGCATTTAGTTTAGCGTTTCTTTTTTTAAGCGAGAGCCTTATATGCCTCACCAAAAGCGAAAATTGGCCGTCGGCGGCGTCGGTGATGCCAACACGAGCAATGCAAAAAAAAAAACTTCACGTGATGACGTCATCATGACATCTCAGGTTGTCTAAATTTGTGACATCATCATGACTTCTAACACCCGCTGCACCACGCAACGGTGGAACAGTGGGGGGTTACAACATGAAATAAAATACATCGTCGTTCGCACTGTGTACTTGCTTTTAAATGATAAGCATTTCTTAGAGAACCCAATGCACTATGACCGTTTCTATCTATCTATCTATCTATCTATCTATCTATCTATCTATCTATCTATCTATCTATCTATCTATCTATCTATCTATCTATCTATCTATCTATCTATCTATCTATCTATCTATCTTTCTATCTATCTATATATCTATCTATCTATCTATCTATCTATCTATCTATCTATCTATCTATCTATCTATCTATCTATCTATCTATCTATCTATCTATCTATCTATCTGTCTATCTGTCTATCTATCTATCTATCTATCTATCTATCTATCTATCTATCTATCTATCTATCTATCTATCTATCTATCTATCCGCGTACGTCTGAGTGCTCTCGTGATCGCCTCCTTAACTCGGTTTAACCAAAATCGGCATGGGAGGCTGAGAGAAGTTGACGAATATTACTGTCGGGTCATGACATGAATAACGTGAAAATCCTGTCGCGTACGTCGTCAAACCCTTTCCTCCAGAGATGTGAGGCCCATACCCGCATACCACGGCCCGCGGTGTACAGGTATGCCCCACATGTGACTGATAGCTTATGTCTAATCACGAACGACGAGAAGAGACATTGGTAATTTATATGCGAGAGCCTTAAGTAAAACCGGCATCGGCAACGTTGACCCGTCGAATGCAAAGAATAAAAAAAAATTGCATCCCAGCAGGAATCGAACCCAAGAATTCTTCGTGGCAGGCAGGTATTCTACCACAGAGTCAAGCCAGGTCTGAAATTACTTCGGAAAAACACACTATGCAGGCATAATGTCGACGCAACGTTAATACACAAGAGTGAGTGAGTGAGTGAATAACTTTAATAAGTTCCTGCAGGTTTCCGGGCTGGGTTCCCGCCTAGGAGTCGGCCGAGAGACCGTGTCTCTCAGCAGCTTCCTTGGCCTGCTGGATCGCCCAGAGTTGATTGTCTAGTCCTGAGCTGAGCAGCGCGGCCCGCCAACGCACCCGAAGGTCTTCATTGGAGGCCGCGTCCCTAGTTTTGCGTATTAGCGCTGGACACTCCCAGAGAATATGCGCTAGTGTGGCCCTATTGGTGCAATACTTTCATGAGTTGTCTGTATACAAATCAGGGTAAATGTGCTTCATAATTACGGGATTAGTGTAGAAAACTAGAAACTTCCCACCCGCGTCAAGAACGGTGCTTCTGGTGAAATTTGTAAGTCTGTGATGCCGACAAAAACGCGATGTTCTGATAAAGATAGCTTAAACGAGTCAAATGTGCAAGTTTTACGTCTCTCGATGAGGCAGTTTTTTAGATACACCTGATTTAGTTATGGCTAGTCATGGGGACATATGTGTGCCGTGTACATGCAAGGGTTAATTGTGGTTGTGGTGCTAGCTATCTACTTTTATAGCAAAGCAATAAACACTATTCATATGTACTCCTACGATATAGGTGTCATGTCAGGTTAACGTCTGTGGTTCCAGTGTTGGTTCCGCTCTTTAGCAGTCTAATAAACATGGCAATTGTATTCCTATGATTCAGCAAGCTATATTCAAGCGTTGCTCGACCTCGGAGGAATACGCTAACGGACGTTACTTATGATATTCAGATCATCGCGCCGTGAAGTGCACTTCGTTTCGATAATACTAACCTATGAGGTCTAATGCGACTGGTGACGTTACGTCAGGCCATACGTTACCCTCTAAACGCCAGTGTTCTCGACGTGCGTGGTAAGCCCACAAAGTGCACACAACTGCTACAGTTGCGGGAACATTGTCGATCCACGCTTGGCTCCAAGCTCAACAAATGCAGCAGAGGACTACTTGCTGACTTTTCGCATGAAACAGATTCCCACAAGGCGCGGGATCTGCCTAATATTTTAGTCAGCCTGTCCCGCTGGTTAATTGCTCGGATTAGGTTATCATACATGTTGGCTTGGCAGCCTAGTCCAGAATATAGCAATGATCATCAATACGCTTTTGAGATGTAATGACGTCTCTTTAGGTAAGTTTCTTTGTTAACTGCAACATTCTGATAGTAAAGGGACCATAAAATTTTTTATCGCGGTTTATTACGACGGCTGGAGAGGGCGATTCCATAGTATCTACGCCTTCATCGCATTGCAGCTCCCTCTTTCCGTACCTGGCAGCTCGGTCACGTGAACATTTGGGCGAGTGGAGGGTGATGCATGGTGAACCACAGCGCAACTACCTAGACGAGGACGATATGTATCCGAGACGAGACCTTGTGTGCTCTCCTTGATATCGTCCTAGTCTCGGTAGTTGCGCTGTGGTTCACCTGGCAGCTCGGTTTTGTATTGCGGTACAGAAATGCTAAAAAGAAAAATGACGACAGGGAGAGAAAGAGAGCAATGCGCATGCACAGGTATGCATGCACAGAAGTAATACGCAATCGTTGATCGCTGCCGGTGTTTATAAAGAGCCGCAGCAGGTCATGAGTACGGAAACTCGAAAACATTGAAACTATTGTTTTCACAGACCGAGTCCTCGGTATCGGGGTGTCCGTATGAACCGAGACTCGTGATACGAAATGGCGGCAGTTTCTACACCTGCAACTATAGCGCGCTGCTCGCAACGCGCTTTTAAACACATGCCTACCAATAGATGTGGCGACCACTGCGCACAGATCTACGCAGCCTCCGTCTCGTCATTGATTAGCCCGGCGTGACACAGCTACTTGCTGCAACACGCTTCCGATAAAAAACAGCGCCACGCAGTTTCACCGGAGGCTTACGTCTCCACCGCTGGCTATATAACCCAAGCTACCAAGCTTGGTTTCATGTTTGTTTCTCTAACCTTCTGAAGCGCAGCATCGGCATGCTTGCCCTGCTGCTGCTACTACGTTAATAGAGAGTTTTAGTGCTCGGGACCTCAAGCCACCTGCGTACGCACGCTGTTACGTTCCTTTGTACTCCCAGCCGCATCCACGGAGAATACAAAAGAGCGCAAGGGCCCGCGCGCCCCCAAGCCCGCGGGAACCCACCACGAAAACTCTCTAATAAACATCGTTTCGTTTTATGCTGGGATCCGTCCTTCACCGACTCCGCATCCCACATCTGGTGACCCGGAAATTGAACTAACCGCACCGCCATGGCCGACTCAGAAGACCTCACCGCTCTCCGCCATCAGGTACAACAACTCCAACAGGAACTACTGACCCAGCAACAGCAGCAAGCTGGCAACGCTTCCACAAACGAGGCCGTGCCCACCGGCCCCGCTGAGGACGTCAGAAGTCCTACAGAAGCCACCCCGCACGCTGCTTCCTGGCGTGTTGCTGTCAAGCTTCCGCCGTTTTGGGCGGACTCACCCGAGGTTTGGTTTGCCCAGGTCGAGGCCCAGTTCTCCCTGGCACACATCAACCAAGACCGGACCCGCTACGACTACGTCGTCGCCCACTTGGACGCACGTTACGCCAACGAGGTCCGGAATATCCTCGCAAACCCGCCAACGGCTAACGCGTACGAACACCTGAAGACCGCACTTATCCGTCGCTTATCACTCTCAGAAGAACAAAAGATACGACAACTGCAGTCCGCTGAGCTCGCTGAGCGCAACCCTTCGCAGCTCCTGCGCCACATGCGTGCGCTGGCGGGCAACATGCACGTACAGGATTCTTTCCTGCGATTGCTGTGGCTCCAACGACTCCCGCCACACGCCCAGGCAATTCTGCAGGCACAGGTCAGGCTACCTCTCGACGAACTTGCCGAAATTGCTGATCGCGTCGTCGAGGCCTCCTTACCGCAGTGGTCGCCCACCACCCAGGCTGTCGCCGCACCGCTGAACACCACGGAGCTTGCGCGCCGTATCGACGACATCGATCGACGGCTCACCTCCATTCAACACCTGGGTGAACGTCTTCCGATGCGACAGCGCCGCCATTCGCCAAGCCGCGACCGAAACACCACCTCATTGCCGCAACCTGACATCAACGGTCCGTGCTACTACCACCGACGCTTCGGCGACAAAGCCCGGCAATGTCGTTCACCTTGTTCCATGAGACATGCGGAAAACGACAACGGCAGCTCGTAGAGACGGCCGCAAGCTGCCAACCCGGAGGCCGTCGCATCTTCGTCACCGACCAGATCACGAAGCAGCGTTACCTGGTCGACAGCGGTTCCGACATTTGCTGCTACCCGCGATCTCACCTTCAAGGCCCTCACCCGCCGACATCTTTCGAGCTCAGCGCGGCAAACCGGTCCACAATCAAGACGCACGGCTCGCTGCGCCTGCACATCCAGCTCAGAAACTCACGCCGCGACCTTCACTGGAACTTTGTCATCGCCGACGTCGCCGAGCCAATCATCGGCTCAGACTTCCTGGCTCACTACAACCTCCTTTCGGACTGCCGCAACGACCGGCTCATCGACGCGACAACGGGACACTCCACACCAGGCCAGCGAACGACCGCCCAACAGCCAAGCATCAAGGTCCACAGTGTCGATGATTTTCCCGGCTTGACGCGCCCAAGTGGACTGCCACGCAAAGTGCAGCACACCACGGTGCACTACATCCGGACCTCTCCAGGCCCCCCGGTTTTTTGCCGTGCCCGTCGCCTGGCCCCAGACCGCATGCGCATAGCCAAGACAGAGATCGAAGCCATTCTCCGAGAAGGCATCGCCCGTCGCTCCGACGGCCCATGGGCCTCGCCACTTCACCTTGTCGCGAAGAAGACCGCTGGCTGGCGACCATGTGGGGACTACCGCGCCCTCAACGCACGCACCATCCCGGACAGGTACCCAGTCTACCACATACAGGACTTCGCCCATCGCATTCATGGCTGCCACGTCTTCTCCGTGCTAGACTTGGTGAAGGCTTACACGCAGACACCCGTCAACCCGGACGACGTCACGAAAACTGCAATAATCACCCCGTTGGCTTGTTCGAGTTTCCCTTCATGAGTTTTGGCATTAGGAACGCTGGGCAAACCTTTCAGCGCTTCATCGACGAAGTCGTGCGTGGCCTCGACTTCTGCTTCGTCTATCTTGACGGCATATTGATCTTTTCACGTGACGCCGAAGAACACCACGGGCACCTTCGTCTGTTGCTCAAACGCCTCAACGACCACGGCCTGCTCGTCAACGTCCAGAAGAGCACGCTTGGCGCTTCCGCCGTCCATTTCCTCGGCCACGAAGTTTCGTCAGAGGGAACTCGACCCCTACCTGATCGCATCTCTGACTTGCAAAAGTACCCTCAACCCACCACCGCTAAAGACCTTCGCCGTTTCCTCGGCATGCTGAACTTCTATAGACGCTTCTTACCGCACGCCGCCGACTACCAGGCGCCCCTTCATAATGTCCTGGCTGGCTTACGTGGAAACCAACCCGTCACGTGGAAACCGACTTTGGTGCAAGTTTTTGAGGAATGCAAGACTGCTCTCTGCACCGCCACGCTCCTCTCCCATCCCGTCCCAGACGCTCCCTTGGGACTCTTCACGGACGCCTCTGGTTTCGCCGTCGGCGCCGCCCTGATGCAACGCGTGGACAACACCTAGCACCCCTTGGCATTCTTTTCTAGGAAACTCTCAGCTCGGAAGGTGAGCCCTTCAATGGCCAGTTCCACTGACGAAACCACGACCGCTGCCCGTACGAGTTCGCCAGCTTACTACAGAGAACTTCTGGCGATATACGAAGCAGTGCAGCACTTTCGCCACTTTCTCGAAGCGCAGCACTGCACCATCTATACCGACCACAAACCTCTAACGTACGCCTTCTCTCAACGTCGCGATAAACTCCCGCCTGTTCAGCAGAACCAACTCTCGTTCATTGCACAGTTCACCACCGACATCCAACACATCAGCGGGAAAGACAACATGGTCGCCGACGCGCTTTCACGTGTGGCCACCATCAGCTCGGTGCAAATAACAGCAGACATCCTCGCCGAGACTCAGACCACGGACGCCGAGCTGCAGGAACTTCTCAAGGGCACGTCCTCACTTCAGCTAAAAGAAGTCCCCATTCCAGGGTCGGCAAGAACTATCTGCTGCGACATGTCGACAGGACAAAGCAGACCCTACGTGCCCCTGTGCCATCGCCGTGGTCTTTTCAACCTGCTCCACAACCTCAGCCATCCCGGCATACCTGCCTCTTCACACCTCGTGGCTGACCGCTATGTCTGGCCCTCCATGCAGCGGGATTGTCGCACATGGGCGCGCTCCTGCATTCACTGCCAACGTGCAAAAATCACCAGGCACGTCACGTCCCCACTCGGAACATTCGCTCAGCCCTCAGGTCGGTTCGAGCACGTCCACCTCGACATCGTATGACCATTTCCCCCAGCAGGACCCTACCGCTACTGCCTCATCACCATCGACCGCTACACTCGATGGCCCGAGGCATGGCCTCTCGAGGCATGGCCTCTCGAGCCCGTTTCGGCGCTCCCCGCCGCGTAACCACCGACCAAGGGCGACAGTTTGAGTCTCACCTATTCAAGCTCCTGGGATTGACCATCGGGTTTGAATGCTTGAGGACCACGAGCTACCATCCCTGCGCCAACGGAATGATCGAGCGTTTTTACCGACAGTTCAAAGCCGCCATTATGTGCCACCCGAACTCAACCTGGCTCGAGGCCATCCCAGCTGTCATCCTCGGTCTTCGCGCCACCTTCAAGCCGAACATCCATGCTACGCCAGCAGAGCTCGTCTACGGGGAACCACTCCGTGTGCCAGGTGAATTCCTCGGTGCACTGCCATCCAGCGCTACGACGTCAGATCCCACCGACTTCGTCGCCCGGCTCCGACGCACCATCGCTGCCTTACGCCCGTCCCCTGCAGCCCACCATAGCAAGCCCACACCTTTTGTGTTCAAAGAGCTAGCATCGTGCACGCATGCTTTCCTCCGCGACGACACCGTCTGCCGGCCTTTCCAGCCACCCTACAGCGGACCCTATCTAGTCGTCCATCGCGACAACAAGAACTTCACCTTGCGCTTGAACGGGAACGACGTCCGCGTCTCGATTGGCCGGCTCAAACCCGCATACATCGCGGCGAAAGAACCTGGCAGCGCCACTCTTTCAACTGGCGTCCTTCCACAGCCACCGACGTCGCAGCCCGCTCCTTTCACTACCCGCTCTGGACGTCTGGTACGCCTCCCAGATTTCTACAGACCCTGAGGGCTCTGCACTCCGCGGGAGGGGGGGGGGGGTGATGTGGCGACCACTGCGCACAGATCTACGCAGCCTCCGTCTCGTCACTGATTAGCCCGGCGTGACACAGCTACTTGCTGCAACACGCTTCCGATAAAAGACAGCGCCACGCAGTTTCACCGGAGGCTTACGTCACCACCGCTGGCTATATCACCCAAGCTACCAAGCTTGGTTTCATGTTTGTTTCTCTAACCTTCCGAAGCGCAGCATCGGCATGCTTGCCCTGCTGCTGCTACTACGTTAACATCGTTTCGTTTTATGTTGGGATCCGTCCTTCACCGACTCCGCATCCCAGAGATTTTATGGACAGTAATAATACAAATAAGCTAAAAATAAAATTGCTGAACCTTTGTCGTGTCATGAAGGGCTCTTTGGGCGAAACGGCGCTTTCAACATCTCGCAGCATCGCACCGCATGTTAAATGTGGCGAATAATTCAATTTCCGGCAGTGTATCTCTTTAAAGAAAGCGAGCGTGGTTTTGGAACACGCCATTCAAAGCGATGTCTTTCGTACGACATCACCTCCAAATGGTGCCAATGTACGAGTGCAGTTTCAAAAACGTTTGCCAGTTGTAACGTTGGGCGCTCTGCGTATGTTATGCGCTATAAACCGCCAGGCGAATCGAAAACGATGTCATAAAAGTTTTTCATTTCCATTTCATGCTTTTTTTTTTGTTTTTAATATGGTAGCATGGCTATCAGCACTAGTCCTCGCTCACGCGCTTAGCTTGCGGAAATTCGCTCAATATGCGCACGCGAAATTTCTTCAGAGGATCGGCCAAACCACTTTGATTCGATCAAATTTTCTTTTTTTTATTTTTAATAATAGCTTTTACTTCACGCTTGATTACACTAATGCGAAAGCTTTTAGCCGTTCATTTATTTTGGTTCTGCCATTTCGCTACACCTTTGAGCTGGAGAGATTCAGTTGAGCACGAGGTTTTACTGAGAATGTGACTTCGCTTTAACTCTGGTAACTTAACGCAAAGCGAATATACCGTTATTCCATCGACACATTTTCTTTTATTGCTCTTTAACTGTCACATTTTTCATACTTTACCTTTCAGACGTAGCTTGTTATAAAATATAAATTTGGTGGTGGCGGCACTAGTGTCGTACGCGAAAAACCTGGTGCCGGCGAGTGTACACAAATGCGGCCTCGATAGGGCACAGTACACATAGAAAAGACGAAGACCAGATGTGTACTGCGTTTAAATTTTTGCGCTGAGCACTTTAATAACGGAATACCAACTAGCTCAGTCACACACTTTACTCGATGGGGCGCCGGTCACATCCGTATTTGCATGGACCGCTTTCCAATAACTGATGCTCTCTCGATATTGGGTCTCTCGGCGTTCAACCATTCTTTTATAAGGCAATCTGATCTTTTATTGAGGTCATTTGTCATTTCACGTTGCCACATTTCATTGCTGCCTGGATATGAACGCATAGCCATCGTTGTTGCCTGAAGCAACATAAGTGTTGCGCTGTTAAGCACATGTATGAAGGCCCGATTACCAGCATGGAGGAAGCAAAAAGTAGGGAGCATTGCGCCACGAGACAGACAGACAGAAATTGCGAGTAAACACCATTTCCCCTCGTGTGGTTTCTTCGGAAAACTTAAGAAATACAGTGGTTCATGAAATGTCAATTTCGTGAATATACTCCGAGTTAGCTAAAACAACGTATGCGCAGTTCTGAACGTCATCATGTCTACCAATATATCTTATATTGAGTTATCCTTCCTTGCCAAAAGAATAACGTAGCTTTCCGTAGGGACGAAGCTAGAATAGGAACCTAGCCTACTGAAGGGGCGCCTCAATGGATATATCACCAGTGTTTTTCGCCGAACCTTCAGTGTTCGAATAAGGTCAAATTTCAGTGAAAGAACGAAGCTTGAATCGATGAAAAATGCTTGGAACACGGGATGTGGCTCGAGCCATCGTTTTGGCAAGTGGCCTTGTATTCTTCAGTTTCAGCCTTGAAGAAGATAAGAGCACTTGCCGAAACGTCGGCTTCATTGGCATCCCGCGTTCTAAGCATTTTTTTTATCGTTCAGTGCTCTAGTAGTGGTTCAGCATCTGCATAATGTTGCTACCATGCATGGTGATGCAAAATAACCGGGTAATAAAATTATGCCTTGTAATTAGCTAATAATTTGATTACGCGTAGTTTTGTTATTCAGATTATTCATTTACTAGAAGCGAAATGCGTCGAGAATAATTGCGAACCTGTTAGCTATAGCGGTTACGTTTCGATAAATTACTACGGGTCTTAACTCGTTGCTCTTCGTTTTCATGTCTCTTTCTCTCTCGATAAATACTTTGCAGCGTGTTGAAAAAGAAAATTAGTGCAACGTTTTGATATGTTCTCTGTTGTATGAATTTTATTACTTCGTTTGTATTAGTATCGATACTTGTAAATTTGTACTTTTCATGCTTCAGAGATATGAAGGTCTCAGTCAGGATGATCTGGGCGGGCCTTTTACCGCACTTCGTGGATAGACCCCCGTATCTTCCCCGTAGCTTTCCCGTAGCTTTCCCGTATCCTCCTCCCTAGCTTCGTCCACAAGCTGTCACAGTTTGATCAGAAGAAAAAAAAGAATAACTCCAGCATCCCTATCGCATACTAGGCGCTCACTTCTCCACGTAAGCCCACGTAATGATCAAGCCTTAGTGCCAGGAAGTCGGAATGAATGGTGTCCTACACAACAATCCAGTCAACCTGTGTTATCACAACTTCAGTGATAAAGCCTTTTGTATGACTTACTGCGAGCTGCTACAGCCGGTTATAGCTCTGGCAACAGATCAGGAAAAGATGGCAGCTAAAGATAACCTTGCACGCGAAGAAATAAAGCGAGAGGAAAAAAAAATACAGCGAGGTCCGGATAAGGGGGCTGGCTCGAGGGAGCCATTACGCACCATGAAGAGGTAATGCGAGATTTCGCGAGAGCACCACAGAAAAAAAATCAAATATACGCACGCCACCATGTCTGACGTAATGTAATGCCCAATTTGGATGCGGTGGAAGTGTTCCGTGTCAGCGGAAATGCTTCGCTGAGTCCTCCCCTATTCTTCCATTTTACTTTTCTTTCTGCCACGTCATCAACGTCGTCAACATGTCATCGGACACGCGGAAGCCGGCCCACACTGCGAGCAAAAGACGTTTCTCCGCCATCACTCAGCAACCCTGTCGCGTGTATTTCGCAAGGTTAGGGAGGAGCCGCTGCGTGCTCTCGTCAGAAATTGATGGGTGTTGCGACATTACTGAAGACAGCGGCGTCCCGTTTCTGCATACAGCGCCGTTTCTATTTTTTTTAACGGCGCCAGCTGGTATGATTTCACACCCCTAGGAGAGTTCTCCCCACAGTGGGTGGGAATGGAAATGCCGCCCACCCCTCCACATCACCGCTTTCGAGGGACCATTTTCGAGGGACCAGGAAGCAATAGCAACTCTGCTCGCACAACGCTAGCGAGCCTTGGGAGCACCTAGTTATGTAAAAAAAGAATGAGTCTGAACAGGTGGTCGTGCGGTTTCGAAAATCGCCAGCTCCAGTGCCTGCGCTAAAAACACAGGCGCCCTTGCTTCCGTTTTCTACGCGCGTCATTGATCCTACCTACGCGCATCCTGAAGTGAAATGTTTACGTGTGTTGTCGAAAACAGGAGGTTTGAAAACTTCACATTCCTAAGTTATTATCTTGACTCCCCTGTGTTTCAGTGTGAATGGAAGCATTCGCTCAGTAGTGTTTAATGTAAACTACGGACGTGTCTTTCGCTTCTTTATTCGCTTCTTTACCCATATGACCAGTATCACTCACGTGCTTCAACACTGTTTGGTACTTCTGAAGTATTAAATTTAAAAATTACGATTGTAGTTTCGTGACAACTCTCTCTTGGGATCACTATGGGTCAAAAACCTTACTGCTGTACTAATACTATGAATTTGTTTTCTGTAGGAAGCATGCAGAAGACGCTCACTTTTGTCTTTTATATTTATTCGTTCTCCTCGCAAAGCAAAGAACAGATATGATAAGGTGAATTGGGAAGCTTTGACGCACATTATTCGAGGCACATCTTACATTCCGCTACATTTATTTTCTTTTGCAGACGAGAGCGGCCCGAACGCGCCAATTCGTCTGAGCGTTCTGGAAGGGGAACCGACGTCACTTCCGTGTCACATCGACACGGTGACCCGCGAACCAATCACGGCCGCCTGGTTCCACGTCGCCACCCACGCCTACCAAGAATATGGCGGCTCGCCTTACACCAGCGGTCACCTACAGGCAAAAAGGGTGTAGTAGGGTGCCTTGATGCCCGCGCGCTCCGCTGAGGGTGAGGACAGGCGCGTCGTCTGCTACGACGGCCGCCATTGCGAATCCCGTCGCATCTCGGCAGCATGCGAAACGCGCTACACAAAGCGCTTGCGGTGCGCGGATACGTCCGGAAATAAGTGCACGCTAGTGAGCTTTCCCTATTTCTTTTCTTTTTTGAAGCTTGGGCAGCTTTTATTGCTGTTGTTGCCTAAATGCTTATTAAGGGAGCATGTAATTCATGTAAGCTGGCGGCCTGTGCATGGATTATGCGTTAGAGGTAGACGTAGACTCTCTTATGTTGAAAACGAATCCTCTTCCTTACGCTGGAAACGACAAAGTCTAAAGCCTTACCTAATTTTCTCGTAAGCTCTGCATTTTAAATACACAAATAATCGTTTGAAGTATTTGTATACATGTCAGCAGCAGCAGTATATGTATCTGAACACACACAATTTAGTGTTGCGAAGCTACCTAAGCGCAATTAAGGTGGCTCATTTTGCTAAGTTTGCAAACAATTTACTCGTTCATTATAAATGGCATCATACATATTGTACACAAAATAAAGGGCCGAGGGGCAGGCTGCGAATATCCTGTTAAAATGAAACGAAAGCTTCTTTATCATTATTATTGCTGATATTTCTTGCGCACAATATGTAGCCTCTACTGTGTCGGCACTCGATATCAAAACGTTGAATCAAAACGTTGAATACGTTGTTGAGTAGTATGCCGTAAAACTTTGCATGCGCGCAGTATCAGTCCGGTTTTCCTTCTTTTTGTATCTGCAGGTTTTCTCGCATGCCCAATTGCATGCACATAATATTGAGTGTTTCCAATACTGTTTTACACTTTGTGCGGCAGATGCACGGCGTCGTTTATTTGTCTCTTTTATTAATATTATTATCTGGAATTTTACTTGCCAGAACCATGATATGATTATGAGGCACGCCGTAGCGGAGGGCTCCATGAAGTTTGACCATCCGGTGTTGTTTAACCTGCACTGACATCGCACAGTACACGGGCCTGTAGCATTTTGCCTCCACCTAAATGCGACCGCCGCGGCCGGGATCGAACTGTGACTTTCGGGTCAGCAGCCGAGCTCCGTCAGCACTATACCACCGTGGCGGACGTATTTTTTAAAGCGAAAGGCTTAAATGCCTCATCAAACGCGAATTTGACCGTCGGCGTCCCACGTATACGGCGCCAGCGTACCACGACATTGGGGACGAGGGATGCAAAAAAATCATCGTCACGTGATGACGTCACCATATGACGTTATCATGGCTTCACAAATTTTGGCGTGACGTCATATGATGCCGTTATCACATGACATCGTAGCTTGGTCAAAAGTGGGCAGATCACGGAGGCAGTGCAAAACCAGGTGAGGTGTCTCCGATCTTGGAGGCAATGCAAAACCGCGCTTCGTGCCCAAAAAACTGAGAAGAAGATGGCTTTCGCTTTCGAGTCGTCTTAAGCGAACGCATAAGGGAGCCTGTGAGTTTTTATTTCATTAACTGGTTTTCCATGACGTGCTCATTGTACAACTTGACTTTGTTTCTTGTATTTTTTTTACTGACATAGCGTGTCTACTGTACACAATGCTTTCCCGTCTTCTTGTGTTTATGCGTCTTCTTTGTATAGACGCTTCGCGAGAACTGTTTGTATGCGCATTCATGTATGAGCCTTCAGGGCTTACATTATTAATAAATAAATTATGCTTGCTCAAAGAAATAAAATACTGAATGTGTGTGTGTGTGTGCGTGTGCGCGTGTGCGCGCGCGCGTTAATACCCATTGTACAGGCCATTTATTTGTGCGCAATAATGCTGCACTGTCAGAAGCAATTACACAAATAAAACGGAAATTACACAATAAAACACAACTGCAACTAGTCGATTCACAGTGATCGTAAATGATTACAAAGCAGGAACTGCGTAAATATTTAGGACAGGACGAAAATGTAACCTTGAAACACAAACAGGGAAGGATAAAAAACATTTAACTGCACACCTACATGGGCATCAGACCAGCACTGAAGGCGTACTTGGAACACGGAAAGGAATATAAAAAACAAGAACACGCCGTGGTTTTAGTTATGGTGCTTGACTAGTGACCCGAAGGTTGCGGGATGGTATCCCGGCCGCAGCGGCCCCATTTCGATGGAGGTGAAATGACAGAGGTCCGCGCACACAGATTTAGGTGTACATTGAATAACAACAGATGGTCAAAATTTCGGTAGCCTTCCACTAATACGGCGCCTCTCATAATCATATCGGGGTTCTTGGGACGTAAATTCTCACGAATAATTATTATTAGGAAAAAAGAAGGATCTTATCTGCAGACAAACACGCATAACATAGGTCATGATACATTTCAAATCACAAGATTACAGAAAGCAAAAATCAAAGGCAGATACTGAACCAAGCAAGTGCAGTAAAGAATTTTTGCGAAGAAAAATGCAGGATTCATGCACACGTGAACCAAAGCATTTTAAGCATGTAGCTGATATCAGTGCGTCCATTTATTACGCAAGGTTAACACCGCCAGAAGTTATCCTTGCATGTGCATTCGAAATACCGGCCGGAAACTTACGCTGCAAGTGCATAATGTGTTCTTCGGATGCCGCTTGTCACGTTTGATTTTTACTGTTCAAAGAAACTTCGTATCTTCTAAAACGATACAGCACCCAGCGTTTCTGGAATGATTGGTGCACTGCGGCACGCAACACCCGGCAACGGTGACGGTAGCGAGCGCATAAAACTGGAGGGAAACGAGCACCGACCTAAAAACAGTACGCGCACCACGCACAAGTGACCGGGCGGGGGATTCAAAATGGCGGCCACGCTGCCGCCAAGGCCGCGGAGGCGGCACATGCCCTTTCAAAAGCTGACACCACTCTAAGCGGGGGCGCGCGCATCGAGGCACTCTAGGGTGTACGCGATCGAAGCGCCAGATTGGTCGTCCCCAACGGCGGCGGCGGGGGGAACTACAGGCCTGGTGGACGGAACGCACTGGAAGCAGCCATCTTGGTTGGGAAAGGCGTGCTTCTCGTTGCTAAGCGACCCACCCGCTTTGCGGTTGAACCACTTGGAGCGCCCCGAGAGCGGAAGCTGCGTGTGCAACGTCACTTACCGCGACAACGTCACCTCCGCCGCCACAGTGGTGACGGAGTCTCGCGTGGACCTCTTCGTGGCAGGTGAGTGCTCGTTCGGAGTACACCACTATTAATGGCGTTTTTCACTGGTCGATCTAGAGCAGTATTCCTTGCCCCGCAGTCTTGAATTCGTATTTCACTGGACGATCTGAAGTGGCTGCGCGTGTTCCAGATTGATTGATTGATTGATTGATTGATTGATTGATTGATTGATTGATTGATTGATATAGAACTAAGTGTATACTGGCAATATCTAGATGAGATTGCATGGTGGGACATAAAGCTCGTGCAAAGGGCCCAGTACGAATATTTAAGAATTTGAATATAAGTAAAAGGAACAAATCGTCTTTGAAGACGATTATCTAGATTGGATAAAGTTTGTTGCTTTAGAGTGATATGATCAAAGTAATTTTGTAAACGCACCTGTAAACGAAACTGATAAAGTCAATGCAGAGAATAGAATTTTGACCTACAATGTTCCAGACATCAGCAACAAGAATTCAATTGCCAAGTTTACATATTCTCAACTCTGCACAATTAAAGACACGCTCATTGAATTAATCCGTAAAGATCTCCTCAGGAATGTATTTCCGCGTCAATGTATAGGCGTGAACAGCAGTTTGACGACGCTTTAACGCGCTGTAATAGTTGATATTCACCAACGCTTTACATCACTAACTCCCCAGTTTTTCTTTTCCCCTCTACAGTCAACACCGCTGAATCCTTCAAGAGTGCTAAGTTTTGAAAGCTTACTTTGCAGCAAACAGGTAGTGCAAGAACAAGTGCATGCTCCAAGGTGCACCACTTTACGAGCAGCTGGAGGAGAACGGTCGCATAGCTAGAGCACTCTGGCACTCTTGAATCATCCCTTCGTTCTCGAATCAACTTACTGCGGCTCTCCTCAATCCCTCGCACAGACCAAAACGCTGACACATTACATAATTTCGGTTGACAGCGCAATCCTTCTTGCCGAGGTGGCATAAGTGCTGGAATTGTGCTAAAAACTACAAAACGTATAAAAAACTATAAAAAGTATAAAAGGCTTCAGTGACGCAGTATCTAAGACGCACCTACACTTGTCGTAGCCGCATGCTTGAAGATATTCTCTACTCTGCTTATTTTATGAACGTGTCGCTAAGGCGGAACTTTTAAAAGTGTTTCTGAATAACACGCGAACTTTGAACGACCTTGCCTCTGGAATCCTGGTACATGACAGCGGCACTAGGCAGGTGTATAAGCTGGCCATTATGTGGAACGTTTTACTAAAGGTGACCGTATGGAATATCCTGCATATTACTTTTTTACACGGAAGTGGTAGTGTTTAATCTGAATGTTCAGGCAGGCGCTCATCCGCTTGTCGTCAGGCATCCTTTTGCAATTTATCCGGTCGTACTGACGTACCTTGTATTTTATTGTATTTGTTCCCATCCGCTCCATTCCATCCCATCCCAACGCATTCTACACTCTAAGAAAAAAAAAGAGTATGCGTGACTCTTTTCGGAGACTTCTGACTTGCCACGTATAGGACTCTCTTTAAATAGTCACGGTGACTCTCTTGGTGGGTCAGGGTCGGCTCGCTCTAGGAGAGTCCCCTGACCCTCTAGGAAGAGTGGAAAGACTCTCACCCGAAGGATCACGTTACCACTTATAGGGAGTCGGACGACTCTTGCCGGTAACGCTCCTACGGGGGTCAAGAGACCCACACCGAAGCGTCAAGCGACTCCACAAGTATTTTAAGCCACTCATTGGACACTTGCTCTACTTTTGCGCGACTACTGTTGAAAATAGTGGAGTATTCATTTTAAGCAAGTCCAATAATACTTGCCGTTCTGCCCAGCGACTGCAAAAAAAGAATAGTTCAGTTTTAGCATTATTTTATAAAACTCGACAAAACACATATTTTCCAGCAAAGTTATATAGAAAGCGCGTAAAGATGGCCTTTGATTTCCAATTAAGAAGTTTGGGTATTCCTAATTTACATGCTTCTATGAGTATAGCCAACTAAAATGTGTGACTGGTGTGCATAGTGCCATATAGTGCAAAATAAACTGCAGAAATAGGCATCATGTTTCAATCTTTATTCCTTACGATTAAGAATAAATCAAAAAGTAGTGACGGCTGGAGGCATCAGACTTGTGGCTTGCTAGGTTGTCACTCCTGTTCAGCTTGAGCACCATGAAAAACGGTATCTGAAAATCAGAACGTGATATTATGATGAGAAAATGAAATTGCAGTAAAGGTTTGCGAAACCTACAAAATAAGTGGTTCACATAGACACAATGAAGGCTCACAACAAAACAACAAATGCAGACACGTATGGTAAGGAACCAAGTTTCTTGCCGTTGTCGTGTAAAATGCACCTTGCAAATAGTACCTTTTGTAACACGTCACTTGGCGACAAACTTGCAGCACAAGATGATGTGAGCCTCTTTTAAACAACAAACGAAATTGGTTTAGGCTCCTTTGCGTGGGTGCCACTCACCTATACGTCGTCTTGTCCAACCGAAAGAGATGTAGGACCGACTGCCTCGTTGACAGGGCGAACGCCGCTGTTGATTTTCCCATCACGAGCGGTGAGGCGCCAGACCAGAGCGGCACATTCGTTTCCCGGAGTGTGGCTGTCAACTGGAGTGAAGAGGCGGGATAAGTGATCCGGGATGCTGCGAATAACCAAAACACACACATTATTTGTATTTAAAACCACCCTTTGTTCAACACACCGTTTTTGTACAGACATGCGAGTACGAGGGCCCGAACGACACCCAGCGCGTGCGGACGCCGTCTACGTCGAGATCAGACATGTCTTATGCTAGAAGTAGCACACATAACTCCCACAATCACGTACACTCACTTGATTCTGTTATAGCGTCATTGCAGATGTTGGCAAACCATGAAAACAGCAAACAGTAACGAAGGAAAAAAGTGCACGGCGGCGGCCGCAGCAACGGGTGCCGTCGAAAGTCTCTAGCTTTTTCGCCTTTCCGGCGAGGCGTGTCCAACTTGAATGACTACCGCGTACGTTCTGGAAGCCACCGTACTATATCTGCACCTCAAGCTACCGTCTTTAAGCCAAGAAAAACCATTATGTATAGTGCGTGTGAGCGTTCTGCACACAGGCTTTCTTTTTTTTCACGTTCCCACGCGCGGAAGCACGCAGCACACTCAAGGTCGATGGAAATGTTATTATGAAGTAGACTAAAGTGCATCTCAAAACGACATCTTGCACCTTCAGTAGTGCAGACACAACATGCGATCAGCAAGAAATGACCCTTGACAACTGTTTGCATCGCTCCCTTTATGGAAGCTTGTACAGCAACGCGCATGACGGTGGCAACTCGTTAACTGACAGCTTTAGTTGGGCATCCGCAACAGCCCCGCGGACACAGGCTGCTGTTGGAAATGGCTGGCAGATGACTTCCGCAGAGCTGCTGCAGACGCCCAGCTAAAGCTGTATAATTAGTGCCTACGAAAGCAGTACATTCACCGTTAACTGGCGCCCGTTGTCCGTATCCACAGCTCCATGAATATTCCGCCCTCCAAGCGTCACTTCGTGCACGGAGCCGGCGTTAACACCACCGAAGACGCGCATGAACATGAAACTGATGAAACTTCAAGACACGCAACCCGCGCTATCAACGCGACTACGCAACGCATTCCAATAGACGAGGAGACTGAGACTGACTGAGACGACTGAGAGAGAACGCAGAAGCGGCGGCGCGCCAACCCGGCGCCAACCCCGTCTCCGCAGGCGAGCAACGCGCCACAACGGCGCCAAAGGGCAAGCGCGCGATATGTATGGCGTATACGGCGGCTCTTTCATGACGGAAGCCAATCGAAACGCGCTTCAGGAGCGTCCAGTGACTCCTTCCAAACTGCTAACTCTTTTTCTCTGCCTGTACCTTCCAAAAGGGGTCACATGGACGCCTGAAGAGAGTCACGGTTCCATGACCCTCTTTTGACTCTTTTTTTTCTTAGAATGTAGTTCGTTCTATTCCGTCAATCGATGAGACCATAGGCGCGCGCAGCGTTCCTCATCAGGGGGAGGGCGAAGGTTCATCGCAGCACCCCCCCTGCCTACAAAGTGAAAATATTGGGCAGACTTTGAACCCCCCTTTAAATGAATAGGGGAGGGCGGCCGCCCTTCTGTCCCCCCCCCCCTTCCAGTGCGTACACCTATGCATGAGACTGCAACAGCTTGCGCAACCGGGCTAGTTAGTTGATTGTGGTAAGAGCAACTCAAAAATACGGCAGCACGAGAAGAAGAATAACACAGGACAGGCGCCGACCAGTGCTTGTTCTGTGTCATCAGCGCCTGTTCTTTGTCATCGTTCGTATCGTGTTGCCGTTTTATTTTGAACTGGATTTGCCATGAAAGCTCACGGAACGGACGGACGGTCGGACGGACGGGCTAGGTGGATAAATTTGCTTACATGTTTGGATTCACATAGAAACCACCACAGGTGTGCCTTTATTATGCAGTGGCAAGAAGTAAGTCTGTGAAAGAAGTATTGTCTTCGGCTCGTAGCAGTGGTAAAATATATTTGGCATAAGCGGCAGTCTTTCAGGTGTAAGCTTACGTATGCTCCATTCGAACCTTGTAGAATGAAGAGAATGAAGCACGACTTCCCTTTGCGAGAAGCCTCATTTTACGAACTGACCTTAATTTGCTCTTTGAGTCTCCTAGAATTTAGTGTATCATCAGCACTTCGTGCGGTAAAACTTACAATTTGCAGGTAATCAAACTAAAATTAATTGAAAACTAATTCGCTCAAAAGAAGGAATCGTAGTCAGCCAATAGCATTTTATTAAGAAACGCCGCTGAACAAGAACATTCTAGCCAAATGTTACGTTTTAATATTCTATTATTTTAGACCTAGTTCTTACCCATCAGGGCTGTCTAGCATACGAAACTGAGCGATTTAGGCTACTGAGCTGTTTGGACGACGTTTTCGATGGTCCGCTTTCAGATGAGCTGGATAGTGCTGAGTGGTTATAGGTAGAGATTTGTTATCTCAAAGCGTAGTTGTTCTCGGCTGCGGAGAAAGCTTCATTCTCTCGTGGTTCGCTTTTCTTTTTCGCGTTTCAACCGCGAAAAGAAGAAATAATTTACCCATGACAAAACCGAAGAAATTCCACTCCACTTTACAAGTTAACGCTTCGTTTAATGTCGCTATGAAGCTGCAGGTTATGAAGACATTCGCATTAGAGAGACTAATGGACAAGACAGCTTATCTAAGAACCCGCTTTACAATTAAACGGTGCACTTTTCTTAATCTGATCATCCTCACCTCTAAAACCTCACATTTAGTTTCGAATGATTCAAGAGCGTTTCAGGTCTCAGCCGGCGATCCTATTCCAGGTGTTCGTAAATTGGTTGAACTTACTATTTTTCTTTTTAGTTTCTTCCATCGACGTGCTTCTGAATTTTGCATGGTATTCACACGTTTTCTTGGCTTTGCGCTTCTGCGAACGAAAGGAATGCTGAGTTGCTTTTCTTCAATGGCTTAAGGCGATGCACCTAATATGCCGTGTGGCACTCGAAGCGTAGTAAGATGCAACATGGAAACACCAGAAGTGAAGGTGCTCTGCATATAAGATCACCAAATGCTTAGGAGTAAGACTTTCAAGGCAGTTTAAGGTTCGGTGTTACTATATTGAGGTACTAAACTGTTCTTCAAGAACCTGTGTGATTTAATTATGTGGTTCGAGATAGTCGCAAGCGAAATTACGTTTATTAACGGGGGAGTACAATATCCATATTAAGGGCGATGACTTCACTCAATCTGTGAAAACGTTAGGTTTAAACTTAGCTGTCCTGCTTTACTGAAAGACATTATGGTAAGGCTCAGCCGTGATATTTCGCCATATCGGAACAAGATTGATTTGTGTTTAAGCAATAGTTTGTGCGGGAACAAAAGAAAGCTAGAAACATGTGCTGGTTGAATGAATAAATGAATTAAGGACTCGTCTTTGTTTCTGCTTAGTACAAGTATTACTAGGAGGTAACGTCATGTGCTTAATTACTGTTCAGGTATCTTTCCCTCTAAGAATTACTGCAATTAATTTTTTTGCTGATCGCTTCTTAACTGTGCTGTCACTGAAGCCTTTTGCTTAGGTCTAAGCCACCATCAGAGCAGGCGCATGACTCGATGAGCTAAAAAAAGCCTCACCCAATGTAAAATGAAGTTATTTGTTCCAGCGTCTTTTTAACTTCTGTGTTCAACATTAGCTCCCGTAATCAAATGTAGACTCAAGCTATCGGCGTGTCTAGTAACCGTCGAGCTAACAACGTTCTTACTTTTCCTACGTTACGTTAACAGGTTTAACACGGAAGTGCTATTCTTTTTCCGAGTCACCAAAGAAAAAAAAAAACGAATCGATTGCTGGGTGTTTTACTTGGATGGGCACCTACGGCGACAGGTGGCTGCTGGAAACATTTGTCGGAGAACACCGCCAGATATGCCAGATATACCCTTTGACTGATTTTGTCAATCAGTACAGAATAAAGTGCATTATCATGTATCATCACTCCATGTTCTTGTTCTATCGTCGTCACCACCATCAACATCATCTTCGCCATTAGAACCGCATTTTGTCATTCCGTATTTTGCCTGCACTTCATTGTATGAACGTGTGGGCCATCTGCACATAGGTAAGTGCATCAGCTAAGCTCCAACTGTGTATACCACCATCCCTCCCGGAATGCAGCAGACATCACACGAAGGCGCATTCTCCTTTACTGAGTGCACAAATAGCCGGCATCGCCGAATGCACTGACGTGTTTGTCTCTAACGTTCGTATAAGTAAACAAAAAGGCTTGCGTGCATAGCCGAACCCCGTGAAAAGAAACACTGCTCCGAAACACCGAAAGGCTCTATGGAAAGTCGGGGCCAGTGACTTTCTTCGCTGCAGTAAACAGAGAGATTATTCAATGTTCCGTGTAGGTTCCTCTCTGCCGTTACCACAACGCGTACGCGACTAAAGGAACGGAACATTCGATTATTTGTTTGGGACTTGCTCTCCTCAGTATTGATCGCCTACCTCCCTGCTGCGGCAGGCCGGCGTAACTACAACATAACATGTTTGAGCCACAACTTCGCCCCGCCCCCTTCGTTCGAAACACTCCCAGCCTAGTCTAGGATCCCAGCTCCCGCTGAGCTCTCTTACGACTCGATTGAATATGGAAGCCGCTGCCTGAGGCTTCCGCACGCGATGGACCCACGCCCCGTCTGGTTCTCGTGCCGACGCTGCGCAGCACACGCAGGAGGGAAAACTGACAGTGGACACGCAAACCGCACATAGACAGATTAGTCAAACTTGTTAGGAAATGGTAGCGCAAAGACACGAGGACAAGAAACCTAGTAGACGCCACGGGCGCTGACTAACAACTGGCCTTTATTGCTGCCACCTGTACATATATATGTGCCACAATCACGCAGTTGTGAAAAAAGCAAAACATCATATCGAGAAGGCTTGTTCAACGGCACAAATGATTAAAGCAATCTTGATTTCACACATGCGTGGTGGGTCAACAAACAACAAACTTGTTCGCCAACTTCTAGCCAACACAGCCAACTTGTTCGCCAACACACACACACACACACACACACACACACACACACACACACACACACACACACACACACACACACACACACACACACACACACACACATTTATTGAAGGAAAGACAACCAGTCACGTGACAAGCGGAGTATTTGCCGTTCCTGCATTGCCCATTAGAGGATGAACGTTGTCCGCTCAGACAATGCGTTGTCACTTGGCAGCTCAGACAATGCGTACCTCCTTTCCCGAATCGCTACATGCCACCCAGCTAGCGTATACGCATTGCAGTGATTTGCAAATTGCTAGTCTCGTAGCAGCAGACACACGGAGTTGTGATCCCTGACGCGCCTGCTGGTATTCGATTAAGCGTGCCGGTATAGCCGGGTCCGATCAATTTTGTGCGAGCCCCAATGGGACTTATATATAGAATCCCACTTCCATGGCTTACGTTGCAGAGCATCGGGAGGGATCCCGGCACGAGGCTCGACTCGCTGTCAAGTTTCATTACCGGCCGCCTATCCAGGGCGTAAAGTTGCGCTCAATGGAGATGCAGAAAGCTTTAGGTTCTGGGGCTTACAAGTGATAAACCGGGAGTATTAAAGGCAAAGGACGACGCAGCGTGCAATGGAAGATAATATGACAGGTGCAACCTTAATGGACAAGAAGAGAGTAGAGTGGGTCAGGGAACAAAGAGGTGTTATTGACATCTTAGTCGAAATCAAGAAGAAATGGACATGGGCAGGGCATGTAGCCCTAGGCAAGATAACCGGGGGCCATTATTAGCAACAGAGCGGATTTCGAGAGAAGGCAAACGCGCGAGGGGGAGAGTGAAAGTTAAGTGTGCAGATGAAATCAAGACGTTCGCGGGTGTAACGTGGCCGCAGCAAGCACAGGGCCGGGTTTATTGGTGAAACAAGGGAGAGGCATTTGCCCTGCACTGGGCACTGTCAGGCTGATGATGATCATGATTAAAGCGAAAGCCACATAAAGAGGATAAATCTCACTTTGCGCGTGCCGGAAACTAAGAGACTAGATTGAGTTTTCTGTCTACAATAAAGAGGCATCACGTTCGTCCATGAATGCTCGCTATCTGAAAATTACTTTCCAATTGTGAATAGAATGATTTCAAACAAAATAATTATAATTATAACGCGGTAATGCCATCTCGCGTTCGCGTGCTTTTTCATGCATTTTTTTTGTAGTCTCTAGGGCAGTATTCTCGTCCAGATATCGAACCACCTGTGTGTATTCCTTCAGCCAAGGTGTATATGGCTAGCAGGTGAAAAAATGTGGCGGTCCGTGAGTGTGCAGTAGCTGTAGAGAAGAAGAAATGCTAGCATGCACTACCTCGAAGGGTCTTCGTGCTTGCACAATTTTATCTTCAGGTTTTTGTCAGCACATATAGCCAGCTATGATACGCGCCGCAGCATGAATCGAAATCCATTAGGAGGTGGAGGAGCAAGAGGAAGGCGAAAGGACAGGGAGGTTAGCCCAATTCTCATACCGGCTGGCTACGCTGTGCTGGGGAAATGGGTAAGATGAATAAAATATGATAAAAAAGAGATGTTACAAAAAAGGAAGAAAAAGAGAACAATACTATAAACGACACTACTTCAAGTGTGTCGCTAAGACTAGTTGTCCTCAAGGAACGCAACAACGCTCTCAAAGCCTTCTGTGCCTCGGCCAGTGCCCTAAGACCCTTTCCTCCGACATTGGGCAATTGTCGTGTCTATCTCACACTTTTGAAAGTTTTTTTCTCGGGGCACTGAAGCGAGGATACTCACAGAGCAGATGTACGAATGTCTCCTCGCAGCTACAGTTATGAGGTGTCGGGTTGCTGGCCATTTCCATTCGAAATGAGTACGCATTCGTGAAGCCCACCCCAAGCCGCAGGCGGCACAGGAGCGTGAGCTCTAGTTTTTCCCGACGGAAGAGGAAGCTGTAGATCCGGGTCCAAGTTGAGGGGACGTGCGTTGGCAAATTCCGTCAAGCTCCACTGTGCTAGTGTCGCCTCAGGTGCTAGTGAAGGCAGCCTTGGAACAGCGTCCGTTCTGAAGAACGGTATAGCTACACAACGGACAGCATCATGAGGAGGTTGGGCGGCATAATCTGCACGGCCATTTTTGTAGTTACAGCAATATCCTCGTATCCACTTATGCACTATGTTGTGGTTGTTCTCTATGGCACGGTGATGAAGCAGTCTTATTTTGCTTTTTTTTTCTGGTGGGAAAGGGGGGCACCTATTTGATCTGGAGTGGGGACCCGGCAGGTAGATGTGGTCGAGTGTCATTTCGTGCTGTGTACGCCACGGCAACACAACATTTCGAGAAAGAGGGGGGGGGGGGGGCACGGGCCTGGTGTGCCACCCTTTGGCTACGCGACGAAGCAGTGATGCTAAATGCTGAGCTGTAATGCACGCTTACGCTGTCCAGCATATAGGTTTCAACTTGTTCAAACCGCAGTTTATTCAGCAACTACTGCGTTTTATCTTCTGTTCGATGTAATCAGTTAGCTTTTTGTACCGTTTTACACTCGTCCCTCTTACAATCCATTGGTGACGCTTCCTGGTTCTTTGATGAAAACACAAAGCGAAATCACCGAGAGCGGGGTAAAGATGTATTAAAGAGAGGAGCCTTTCCTGAAGAAATGTTTGTAGAGCAACTTCGGAGAGCCAATGCCTTTGAAAAATATGAATTGTGTACATTGTCGTTAAAGAGTACGGATTAAGCGACGAGTGTAACAGACAAGATAGTGATTTCAACTATCAACCAATTTTTCTGCTGCTCTTGGAAGCAGCAGAATGTATACGTTGAAAAAATCCGTAAACAGGGGGTGGGTGCTCGAGCCAACGTTTCGACAAGTGGACTTGTCTTCTTCAGGGCTGGAACTGAAACAAAATCAGTTCCAGCCTTGAAGAAGACAAGTCCACTTGTCGAGACGTTGGCTCGAGCACCCACCCCCTGTTTACGGATTTTTTTCATCGCAGCTTCCATCTTCCACTTCCTGCCGTTTTTTAGAATGTATACGTAGAAGACATAAAAGCGAAGAACCTTGTTCATAAGTGGCTCGGCTGGCCGACATGAAATAGCAGTAGTGCAACACAAACAGCGCCTCCGCTGCTGTATACTGTACGATTCCCAATAAAGGAATTGGTTCGTTAGTTACAGTACTGCCATGAATCTTTCACTCATCCGATTGCCTGTGCTGTTTCGCCGTAACTAGCCTAAAACTAAATAGGCCGACTGAGAACCCTTGGCAACAATAACTTCATTTTTTTGTTTTGTTTTTATCAGTAATCAGGTTTCGATATCGATCAACCGTATAGTAAGAAAGAAATTCAGCGACATTTTTATACTCTTAAATTTTGTCAAAAAAGGACGAAAATAGAAAACGAAACGCAGGCAAGATGCGCTTCATGTGTCTGTCTGTGATCCTGTTTTTGTCGAGTCTTATTAGCGCAGTCTAAAATTTTTGCTGAATCTATGAGCCGACTAAAGAAACAACATGCCTTGCTTTAGTAACAAGTGAAGCCTCAGTCAAGAATCTGTGTTTCGGCAAGCGAGCTCGTCTAAGCCTTAAGTCAACGTTTCAACAAAAGGATATCTGAGAAGACAACACCCATTAACCACAGAAAAAGAAATACAAAAATACCCTTGAGTCAACGTTTGTAGAAGCCCAGTGAACTAGCCTCACACACAGGTCTCATTATTGAAACGGTATAGCTTCGAATTGGAGCTCACCTTCTGTTGCCCGTCCACCTCGGGTGTTCTGGGTTCCCTGTCGTTGCAGTAAACGTAGTAGAGTTCCGTGCTTGGCGTCACAGTTGGTCAATGCGCCCAGTAGCCTTCATCAAACATTGCAGAAGCGTTTTCGCTGCTCTTCGCAAGTGTGATGCGCAGTGCCATGGTCCCAAGACGGCGAAGGGGTTTCAGTTTAGGCTTATCTTTTATCCTGATCTCCTCATATGCTAGTTCCGTGTTTCTCTGCCGCCCTGCTTAGTCTTCTCTCGGATTTACGTCGGCAGTTTGCAAAAGCAAGAACCCCACATAAGAATGTCTGAGAGAGAGAGAGAGAGAGATGCTCTTTATTAGAAATACAGAGATTTTTGCCGGCGTCAGTATACCCCTGGCATGCTACTCTGTGTAGGGATGGGGAATGAGATTGGCAGATTAAGGAAGAGAGGGGAGGAAATACTAATAGAAAGAAAGAATATAAAAAAATGAAATGAGCAAGTGAACCTGACAGAAATATTTACAAGGAGGGTGTCAGGCAAGATAAGGCTTTGCTATGTGAAATAGCCAACTATTAAAGCTTTTCGACTAGGCCAATTTTTGATAGGTGATATACATAGATTTCATCGTTCACTGCACATATATTGTTTAAGTGAAGCTTTTGTAACTTGCATATGACCCACTGCGGTGGTCTAGGGGTTGTGGTGCTCGACTGCTGACCCTATGGTCGTGCGATCGAATCTTGGGTGTGGCGGCAGCATGTCGAGGGAGGCAAAATGCTAGAGGCCCGTGTGTTTAGTTTAAGTGCACGTTGAAGGACCCTAGGTGGTCAAAATTTTCGGAACATTACCCTGCAGCCTCTCTCAATCATATTGCCACGCGCGCTACGTTTTCTATTCTGATGTAACCAGTCCGATACATGCGTAGCCACTGCCTTGGGCTAAACACGCCCGAATGTGTGGGTACCTTCCACATTAGTTTAGAATGTTCTGATAGGCTTGAGCTCGCAACGTGAAGAGTGGAGCTTATTCTGGAACTGTCGCGGTCACCAGCGATAAGGCTGAAATCTTCGACAGCACATACAAAATGCTGACACGCCTTGCCGCAGATCAGATTACCGATGGCCGACGCTGTGCCTACCGCTATAAGTGCCCACAGTGCATTGCTTGTACTTTTAATTTTTGTTTCCTGGGCACAAGTTCACCAAATAAAGTGTTGAATCCTTAATAGCCCGAGTGCAGTTTTGTTCACAGTCACGACCACGTGACAATACCATGGATTTGGAACGTAAAACCGCAGCAGTTATTATTATTTACTCGCATATTTCGGCGTGCTACGCGAAAAACCCGGCGCCTCCGACGCAACGAAGCGATAAATGCGACACTCGAAGCTACGGCGATCACATACGCACATGTATGTGCTGTTTTCCAATCATTGATGCGCTCTCGATCGTAGGCTTGTTGGCGATCAGCCGTTTCTGATACGGCAATCTCATATTTTCTCGAGGTGACTTGGCATTTCACGTTCCCACATTTCACAGTTGCCTAGATATGAACGCATGACTGTCGTTGTTGCCTGTGGCGAATCAAATGTTGCGGGGCTAAGCATGTGGTGGAAGATCCCATTCCCGGCATGGAGGAAGGAAATCGGAGGGAGCATTGCGCAGTGTGATAGAAAGAAAGAGAAAGAGAGAAAGAAAGGAAGAAAGAAAGAGAGAAAGAAAGAAAGAGAGAAAGGAAGAAAGAAAAAAAAAGAGAACGGAAGGAGAAAGAAAGGAAGAGAGAAGGGAAGAAAGCAAGGGAGGAAGAAAGAAAAAGAAAGAAAGAGTGAAAGGAAAAAAGAAAGTAAGAGAGAAAGAATGAAAGAGAGAAGGGAAGGAAGAAATGAAGAGAGAAATAAATAAATAGAGAAATAAAGAAAGAAAGAGTGGAAGAAAGGGTGTAAGAGAGAGAGAAAGAGAGAAAGAAAGGCAGAAAGAAAGAGAGGAAGAAATCAAGAAAGAAAGGAAGAAAGAAAGAAAAGTATGTCAGGCACGCAGATGCAGAGCTTCGCTTTCTCCCGTTTTCCCTATAGGGGAGGGACTCCTGAATTCTTCCACCGTCTGCACGACGCCTTTGAAATCCGGAAGCGACGTTTTGGAAGTGAAGCCGCGCTCGCTCATTTCCGGCAACCTGTCAGAGGTCTTCATCCCGTGCCATTAGCTCTCGACGAGGCACCTTGTGGCGACACATGCGCAAGGTTGCCGTACAAACGGCGAACATATTGCAAGCTGGGAATAGCCTAGCTTTTACAGCTTATTGTTTTCTTCACGCGGTGATTGACGTTTGAATAGCTTCGTGCCGCGGAATGGGCGCAGACAGAGGAAGAAGGGGACACTGGAAAGGGGTATTGTTTTCTTAAACATGCCCCACATTCATCAAACATATGCAGGAAACCTGAAATGCACAGGCATACGTTTTCCATTTTCCCGGTGTAGAGGGAGAGCCGGAAGCTTCGAAAGTCCAAGTAAAGGTGCATTAACTGAGAAACAAATGCAATGTCACTGTTGTTAATACAAGCTGAAGGTTACTTACGTAAGGCGCATACACGCAGTGTATTATATGCCTGGAACAAAATACAGAGGGTAATTGACGCTGCTAAGCTATAAGGCCCCGGATGAAGATGGCGCGGAGGGTAGGAGTAATGCAACCTTGCCCTCTGTTAAGTTCAGTTACTGCTGAAACCTTCATTTCCTCAGCGAGGAAGCCAACACTGAGGCTAGGCTGCTTCGCGTCAACAGGAAAAATTTTCCTTGTTTGGTCGTCCGTGTAGTGAAACACTGTCAGGTGCTCTGCGCTATCGCGAGGAAGGTCTTGAGTTACGTTCATCCAAAAATCACACCATCTCCCGCTAGAGGGGACCATGAGGCGATGCGAAGCAGTGTTTCGGCACGTAGAGCCCGCGTTTCAAAGGGGGAATGGTGAGGGAGAAATGGGAAAGGGGAAGGGGAGGGGGAAAGGGGAGGGGAGGAGAGAGGGGAAGTGCAGAGGGTTTGCGCATGCGCAGTAAGGGTGGTCACGCCGGACACCACCACCATCACCACCGGATTGAACTCCGCTATAAGATGCTTCACATCTAATATCCGTGTCAGGGCTCAAAGACTGCTGCGTATACCCTCATGCACGATCGTTCAAAGTTGATTAACTTCCGGATTCAGTACAGTGCTTTGTCTGTTTTCTTTTGTCTTCCTTCATCTGGCATTCTCATTGTCACAGCAAGCAACAGCGTTTTATGTGTTCATCAGTCTGTGAATGCGCTCTTTGTCTATTAAAGGGAAGCTGAAGCACTTTTAAAAAAAAATGACTTGGGAATGTGTAATCATAGTTTGATCCTTGCTGAATACGAAAATCAATGTAAGAGTTCACAGAAGTGAACGCAAATGGCATTTCTTGGCAAAAAAGCAGCGGCTGCAGCCGCAGGGCTTCTTGAACTGCTGAGCGAAGGCGGTGACGTCAACTTCGGTGTGCCGCGTCATCGGCGCCATCAGCTCTGTAAAAGCATGGCCTTCGCGATCAGTTCCACCAACGCGCGCAGCCAGAAGTAGTCACGGAGGCCACGGCTCCGCCAAAACCACGGTGGTAGAATAAAACAGGTGGCCCATCGAGCGTTGGAGCGCGTCGCCGTACTGCTCGAGTGGCTCGCGGCCGCCGCTAGGTTCGCGACGAGTTTTTGGGCCGAAAGACGCGCACCGCAAGCTCTCGCTGTACTGTAAAAACCGATTTCTCCAGCTAATTTTTTGGCTTTAAACGGTTGTTTGTGTTTTTACTAGCTTGCAGTGGCTGTCTGCCAGCTTCGACCGCAAAAGTAAGAGCGCCAGGCTTTATGAAGCTTAAATTTTTTTAATTGACGCGGGTAGTCCCGATATGACTGTCACAGGATGCCGATTGCAAGAGACGTGCGCGTATTTTTTGTTTTCGAAAGCGTGATAATTCCTACCGGCGAGTGTACAAAAAAAAAGAGCATTTGGTTTTCACGTTATCGTATGTATGGCGGAGGACTGTAGCTGGCGGTCTTTCCATGGAATTGCATTTCTCCACAACTGCAGTCGCTTTTCGTCTTTCGGCGCGGAGCAAAGACACAGCTTTTCTCTGCACGTTTTGTGGCCAGATTTGCAATTTGGAGCGAAGCATTTTCGTCCCATGGTGGCTGCCGCACCAGCGACACAGATCGAGCCGTGATTTCAGCCGTGGTTCCAACTTACAAAGTGAGCGGAAACACCAATGCGGTCGCGCACGTTGGTTTGACAGAGCGCAACAAACGCGACGCATCAGAGCGGATCTCAAGCCGTGGGATCACCTAATCACGACCACAGTGATCTGGCCGTGATCATGACTCGAAGGCTGATTGCGACTTTGCGACGCTGGTTGCGTCACATAGGGACGCTCTTGCTCTTGACCAAGAAGATGACCAAGCAGAAAGGAAGAAACGCGGCTGAAACGCTGGTCGCGTTGCATGCTTTCATTAGTGGTGCGTCCGTTCTACGCGACGGCAACTCTTCAGTGTTGCTCTAGGCCTCTCTGGTGTAATAAATACACTGCGGATCTCTTTCTCAAAAGTTAAAGATGTATATTGCAGTTTAAATGCTCGCGACGCACACTGGCCACTTGCTTTCAAATGCGCCGGAGCGGAGATATCGGTGAGGAAAAAAATCACAGCATATCCACGGGGTGAATGATGATGAGTGGGGCGAAGCTATGGAGGGAATCATCTGTAAACCGTGAAACTCTTCCGTGAAATGCGCCCAGTACATAATATAAAGAGTGTGAAACATCGTGTATATATTAAACATCAAACATTTATTGTACTGTTGGTTTACGTGGTCCCTTCGTTATCACTTGTGATCGGTGAAATGCAAGGAAGAAGTCCGCTCCCGAGCGAAAGAGCGCCAAGAGCGACCGCATTCCCCGCTCGCCCTGTGCGAATTAAAGGCAAGGCTAGAGGGAAGACAGGACGCGCGTTCCACGACGCGAGGTCGGTAGCATGCCCAACGAAAGCCAACGGAACGCGATCGTGCAAGTGCTCCGGCTTCGCATCGCCTCATGGTTCCATTTAGCGTCCCAAAACCAAACATATTGCTCAAGGTGTGCCTTGCGTTTTTCGTAGAAATAATTTCTTTATCATGTACATTAAGACGAAAAGTTGAAAGCTCACTAGAGTGTATCGCCCGCAAAGTATGTCTTTTAGTGTGATTTAACTCTCGTACGGCAGGGTCCTCGCGCCGTTGCCGGTCCACCTCGCCCGTTGACGATCGGGCGAGGTGGCTAAATACAACTACTACACTTTAAGAAAAACATCTGGCGTTCTTTCGTTCTGCTTTTACAAAACATCTGGCCTCTTTCGTTGGTTTATTTCATCAATCAACGGCGTTTTGAACAAAATTTTTATTGTTTAATCACGCACAGGAGAAATCTCACCAGGCACTACCTTGGAGGTAAACAACGGCTGCTAATGGCAATGAGACAGAAGAAGTCGGCTTTTAGCTAACACTTACACTTCTACTTCTACTAACGTTTCCTACTGGAACATGCCAATGGCTGCTAATGGGGAATGAGAGACAGAAGAATTCGGCTTTTAGTTAACGCGCACGCTGCGAACTTTTTATTGTTCAACAACGCACAGGAGAAATCTCCCACCGGCACCACCTTGGAGGTCAAAGCGTAAGACTTGTTACTCACTACTACGACCACGACGAGGGACGAACGGGTGCCGCCTTAAGGAGCTTCGCCCCTAAAAACTGTAATGACGCAAAGAAGACGGGGCGAAGCGAAGACACGAACAGACATACACGGGTGTTCATAGGTGTTGGCATGTTTTCATAGCTCGATCGCGTTAGTGCAGCTCCGGCGCATGCCTTGTCTCTGTATTTATGGCTGATGATGAATAGTTAGTTCTGCGATGTCTCAATTTCTGTCATGGGATTACCTTGTTCGGCAGCGTATATAAATCGGCGCAGTTTCTGATAATAAACAGTTGGAAGCTGGCGCCCGTGTATGTCTGCTCGTGTCTTCGCTTCGTCCCCGTCTTCTTTGCGTCATTACAGTTTTTTCCTCAAGTTATGAACCAACTAGCTCAGAAACAAGCCCTGTCGGAGATATCGGCCGGGAGTATACCTGCTGCCACCTTGCGGAAAAACGGCGGCAACTCGAGCACCTCCGTGACGCGCGGCGTATTGGCGGAGCGGCGCGTCGGGCCACCTGTTATTCTACCACCGTGGCCAAAACTACCGACGATGACGTAGTTCCGGTCACGCCCACACTTTCGGTGCGTTCGCGTGGGCGGAGTAAGACGAACTTTTGTTTCGCGTATTTTAAAGCTCCTGCTACCACAACAGCGAAAAAACTTGCGCCATCGTCGACAATAATGTTAGTCCTTGTTAACAACAAATTTTTACCGAATTGTAAAACCACTTCAGCATCCTTAAAAAGAAATCGCAATCGTCATAATCATCATCATCATCAGACATCATCATGATCAAAGTTAAGTCACCATCGGCGTCAACACGAGCGATGCGAAAAATCATCTTTCGATGACGTCACCCTGTGACGTCATCATGACATCAAAGGTCACCAAAATTGGTGACTTCATCATGATGTTGCATAACTTGACGTCACATGAAAACGTCATTGCATGACCGCAGCTTGTTCAGAGCTGACCCGACCCCAGAGGCACTGCAAAACCACGTAAGGTGCAGTAATCTTACGGGGAGGGGAGAACAATATATCGACTTAGCAGAAAAAGAAGACTCCTTTCGCCTTCGAGTCATCTTTAGGTAAATGCATAGAGGATTGTGTAACAATCCTTTATTAAGGATAATTGCTTTCCTCTTCCACCGCTTCCTCCTCCCTTTCCGTCTCGTCTTGCGCCTCGTGCGTGTAATCACCCATGTAATTTTCTTCGAAAGCTGCCAGCATAAACAGAACCATAATACGCGTTATCCTCTCATTCCCTTCATACGTCTTTAAACCTTCGCAAACTTCAAACTTTGCCACGGCCCTCGCCTCAACGCTAGTGGCAGAATGAATGTGATCAGGAGCATTACGTGCACACGATTATTGATCACGCGTTGACACATCGAACAACAGCACTACCGCTGTCCGATGAAAACTCATCAATTCTACTCTACTCTTCGCGTTCCCCGCCGGCGCTAGCGCAAACCATGGTGCAACCACGGTGCAAAGGAACATTTGAGGCCGAAAACTCAAATGTTCCTTCTCAAAGAACGAAGGTCGATAGGAGATGCGTAGTTGTGCCCTATGTGCACAAAACGTCGCACCACCTAAAGAAGGTTGGGAAGCGACATGGAGTTGAAGTCGTGTTTTCGGCTCCTAAGAAGCTTGAAGGCTTGTGCGCGCGCATAGGCAACCGCCAAAACAGGTTACAAGGATGCGGGAAAAAGCACGCAAATTCATATGCAGAGTGCAATGTTGGCGTTGTCTATGAAATCCTCTTGTCATGTGGAAAAAGTTATGTAGGACAGACCGGAAGATGTGTGAACGTGCGCATGCGTGAACATGAATTGTCAGTCAAAAACAATACAAGCGGGCACCTACCCACCCACTGCTCTTAGTGCAAGTGCGAACCGATGCTGAAAGGTGTTAAGATATTGAGCCGCTGCCGAGATAATAGAGCAAGGAAAATTTGCGAAGCATACCACATTAGGAAGATGGGAAATGAATGCGTCAGGAAGTCATCGGTGTTCTTACATAGCACAGAAATGAGATTCATCGATGAGCGCTGCTAAGATGACGTCTTATGGTTGATAAGATTTTTGTGATAACACCTTTCTGAAAAGGGCATGCTCGGTATTGATTTCTACGAACTGTACTGGTAGGAGGAATGTGTGTAATAAAGTTCAATTGCAAGTCTGCGCCTGTGTGTGTCTATGGTTGTTACGTGTGTGTCAGGTAGCGCAGTTATCTCTTTTGTATTAACATGCACCAACTCGCCCAGCAACAGGTTCTTCTAAACGGCGTTCTACTAGTTTTTTAGGTTGTGTCTAACAAAGAAAACGAGCCCTTCAATCTTTTTCCTTCAAACGTCGTTCTGACTGCGCTGACGCACATTTGCCGTGAACCAGTATGAAGTCACCCAGTTTTCTAGTCTTCTCGCACAATGCCTAAACGAAAAAATTCGGCAGATCCCACGTGCCGTGATAGTCGATGTTATGCGAAGCATGCGGCGGGAAGGTGACTGTGGCCTAAGTTTTTGTACTGAGCGAAACGTTACACAATGACTCTAGAGATTTGCATAAATTTTATACGCACACATATAAGTTGAAGAGCCGCATATGTGTTAATAATCAGTTTACAGTTGGGTAACGCTGCCAACGGCAACGTGGGTATTACCAACACCAGAAGCAGTGAGCTGATATGTGGTGCTTATACTTGTCCCTTATGATGGAGAACGCACGCACCTTTCACGAACTCGTGTGCACGTGTGGAAGAGGTTCTTGACAGTTCTTGAACAAGATCATCATCGCCGTGATCAGTCAGCTCCAGCAGCTGGTCATGACTTATTAGCGGATCCGGTCGTGATCGTGGTGACGAGTGGTCCATGAGTAGTGAAGTATAAGGTATAGTACAGCTGTTGGAAATTGTGGATGCCTCGGTCATTTTGTCGACAAATTGTCTGTCGATAGAGCCGGCGACATGTCGGAACCTGAAGTCACCCTTCGCGTTGCCGTCGCGGCTGATAGGCTTGGTTAGTGCTACGTAGACCAACATCGGTGGATGGCGCTTGTCGTATTCGTAGACTACCTGGGCGTATGTGGCCTACGCAGCCTAGTCTACAAAGCGGCTCTCAATCAGTCTGATATTATCCTCGGTCAGCATGAGGCCCTCGACCAGCCTCGTAAGAGATTAAGAGGACACTGCGTCGTTGGCAGACTAAACGCACTTTACGATAAGATGATGTGAACATCATACGTAACTTTCGTTAATGTATTCCTCCGGGGTCAAGTAATGCTTCAATGTAGCTTGCTTAATCATAGGAATACAAAGGTAATGTTCCTTAGAGTGCTATAAAAGCGGAGCCAACACTAGAACAACAGACGTTATTCTGATATGACGCCTCTATCGTAGGAGTACATAAGAAGTGTTTATTGCTTTCTTGTAAAATGGGACAGCCACCACCACAACCACAATTGACGTTTCACCGGCATTCTGCCTGTACAGGCTGTTTTTCCAAACCCGTTTTTAGACCTGAAGTGACTCTGTTGTAGAATACCTGGTTGTCACACAGAATGCTTGGGTTCGATTCCTGCTGGGATACTAATTTTCATTCTTTCCATTCGTCGGGTCAACGCTGCCGATGTCGGTTTCTCTTAACACTCTCGCTTTTAAGTTACCAATGTCTGTTCTCGCCGTTCCTGGGTAGATATAAACTGTCAATCACCTGTGGCGCATACCCGTACACCGCGGCCCGTGTTAAACGGGTATGTGCCACGCTTGACAAGAGGAAAGGGTTTGGCGACGTACGCGAGAGGGACTGCACGTGATTCATGTCATGACCCCACAGTGATATTCGTCAAATCCTCTTACCCTCCCGTGCCAATGTTGGTCTACACCAAGTTAAGGAGGCGATCATGAGAGCACCCAGACGTAGGCTGCTAGATTAGATAGATAGATAGATAGATAGATAGATAGATAGATAGATAGATAGATAGATAGATAGATAGATAGATAGATAGATAGATAGATAGATAGATAGATAGATAGATAGATAGATAGATAGATAGATAGATAGATAGTTACGCTCAATGTGCCAAAGGTTCCCTCAGAGATGCTTCCCATTTAAAACTCGAGCAGCTACGCACTAGTGGTGGGAAGAATGAGGAAACGAGAGAGCTAGTGGCGTTGCTCTCCTCATTTACCTTCTCCTCACTCGCGCTTTGCTTTCCCACTCCTTATTATACTATACCATACAATACTGCGTTATACCCTACCCCCTAACCTCCTCCTCAAATTCATTTTCCGTTGCCACTCCTTGCTATGCTATACTATAATTCAAGGCTGTGCGTGCTGTCTCTCCTTTTCCTATCTCTTTTTTTTATTATGTTTCTTTGTATCTCTTTCTCTCTGTGTCTGTTTCTTTGTCTCTCTTCCTATCTTTTATTCCTTTTGTTCTTTCCTTTCTCTCTCTTTCACTCTTACTCATTCTTTCTCTCTTTGTACTCGTTCTCGCGCCTTCAATTTTATCTTTCTTCCGTCGCCTTTTTTCTCCCTCTATCTCTTTCTATATTTTCTCTCTTTTTTCGTTTTCTTTCTCTCTATCTCTCTTTTTCTCTCTATTTCTTTCTTTCTCTCTCACTGTACTCGCTCTCTAGCCTTCTATCTTCCCGCCGGACAAATCGGCGCACGTGTTTTGGGAGCGAAGCGAAAGATGAAGAGGAGGACGAAGAGAGTGCGTGCCGGTTCATGATGATGCTAGTTTTCGGATTCAGCACACACATTTCACTCGGCTTAAGCAGCTCCGCCGTTAAAAGTCTTTCGCTGAGTACGGGTGTACAAGCGCTGTCATGGTATGTGCCTCTTAATCAACATCCAGCTACTGGTAATTAAAGCCCTGTACGTCTTTCTCGCGATAGTGATAGATCAACGCGAATGAGGCATAAATTAGGGAGATCGACTGGTATTGAAACATGTGATTTTCCACATGACCCCGGCCAAGTGAAAAGATGAAAAGCGATATGAACAGCCGAGACAAAAATCCGGCTTTAAAAATAATGATGAGAGGAACGAGATTATTGAGGTGCTTCTCATAGGAAACTGCCATATCGAAAATATTATTGCAACAAAGATGCGCGAGCGTACGGGGCGCGGAAGAAGAAGAAGAGTAGTGGAGCCGGCGCTTGGACTGTGTGGTTCGGTGAACCGGACTAGGCCTGTCTCAGAAGTACACTGCTCATTTCACCTCATCTGTAAATAAACACAATCACTCGTAACAGTTTGGTGGAGGTGCGGGGTACATCGATCTGGACGACCCAGCTCTACCAGTTTTGTGACGGAGCAGACGCTTGGCAGGCTTGCCACCGCAGCTACCAGACATGGAGGACACAGGAGCAGGCCATAACAACCTCGCCGCTGAGCAACACGCTCACCCGCCAGGACAAGCTGGCTGCAGCACGTCGGAACGTCAACCAAGGACCTTTTCGGGGCAGCCGGATGACGATGTTGAGGATTGGTTCAAGCACTATCAAAGAGTGAGTCGCAGCAACCGCTGGAGCAGTACTAAGCAGCTCGAGAACGTGGTGTTTTTTCTCGTTGGCGCCGCGTCTCTTTGGTTCGACAACCACGAGAGTGCATTGACCACATGGGACATTTTTGTGGACGAGCTGAAGAGGTGTTTTAGTGACTCGACTGCTAAGGTCAAGCAGGCGGAGCAAACGCTCTCACGCAGAGCTCAGTTTCCTGGCGAAACATGCACCACCTACATCGAGGCCATCTTGAAGCTCTGCGGAACCGTGAGTGTGACCATGTCTGACGAAGATAAGATAGGTCATCTCCTCAAGGGAATCGCGGAAGACGTGTACAATTTCTTATCACTAAGGAAGACCTACACGCACCTTCCGATCTAAGGAAACACTGCCGAGCGTTTGAAGCGCTAAAGAGGAGGAGAATCCTACCGAAATTTGGACGTCCTGACAATGTGCCCACGATTGCAAGTGTCAACCTTCCATCGCAGGACGACATCTCTTCGATTATAAGACGAGTGGTTAAGGAAGAACTTGCTCAACTGCAAGCTGTGGACACCGCCGGTATCTGCCATCAGTGTGCATTCGACCAACGCCCCCATGAACCACCGGTACCTCGGATGCGTCAGAGCTACTTTGAGCCTCGCCCGAATTACACCGATCGGTTCGAACGAAGGAGAGAACGGCCACTCGAAAACCAGGAACGCAGGCAAGCTGCATCACGGCGATTTACTCCTCAGCCGCCATCTCCCGGCTTTTATCAACCAACGAGGTCTACCTCGCCGGAGACGACTAGACGCGACACCCGTACTTGCTACAACTGCGGGCTACCTGGAAACATCGCTAGGTACTGCAACCGTCGTCAGCAGCGAGCTCCACGATTCAACGTGTACACGCCCTATGTGCCTGCTGGTGAGTCTCGACCATTTTGAGAGCTCTTTCCAACGGCAACACACAGCACGTGCTGACTCGCCTTGCTCCGACCACAGCGTCACCCCACCACCCGCACGCCAACAGCGATCCCCGTCCCCGCGTCGCCGCTCGGGGACGCCACAACCACTGGGAAACTGACTGGTGCGACCGATGGGGGCGAGGCCGCAAAATCATCTTCCGCAAGACCCCCTTGTGTTGTAATGGTTGAGAACAAAGTGAGCGTTTTTGTAGACAATGTGAGTACTGTTGCATTAGTTGATACCGGTGCTGCAGTTTCTATAATGAGCATGTCTTTTAAAAATCGCCTTGGGACGAAAGTAATGTTTGCTTGGAATCGGAGTGCTACGTACCGCGGCGTAGGGGGAGAAACGTTGAGCCCGGTTGGTGTTTGTTCTGTTTTACTTTCTGTGGGAAATCAAACGTTTAGAGCTGAACTAACTGAGCTTGCACGTGCGACCCACGACGTCATTCTAGGTATATATTTTTTGCGTGAATGTGGTGCCACTCTGGATTGTGGTAGTGGTGGGATTATTTTTTGTACCGTGTTGTCCTCTACATTGAGGGAAGATACCGTTGATGACGGCTCGGACGTGTTTTCCGTGTCTCAAGACGTCTGTTTGGCCCCGCATACCGCAGTGTTTGTGCGCGTAAACTCTTCACGTTCTTGTGCGGGTTCTTACTACGGTTTAGCCGAGCCGAACTTCAGTAACGCACTTAAGAAAAACGTTATTGTGCCTCGTTGCCTCGTGCTCGCCGTCGATGGTTGTGCCGATCACTCGTAACGATATAAAAAGACCTTCATCGACATCCCGATTGCGACGACTCCTTGGGTCGGGTACATGGTCCAAAATTTACACAGCGTTGCGGGCACTGCACGATAGGACACTCAGAAGAAGCATAGCTCTCTAGCCGTGCACGTGGTTGTGGCGGGCGCTCGTACTATTTATTGCCTGCTAATGAACGATGACATTCGACCGGACACTCAACCGGCAGACCCACCGTGAAAAATACACAACCTGCGCCGTCGATCCGACGTGCCAGTGAATTTCCCTTCATAAACACAGCAAAGCGAAGCTGCCAACACGCTGTTATCAACCGCGAACCATCAGAAAAATGGCGGCGCCGGCTGAGGTACATTAATTATATATTCACGGTTGGTTCGCTGCTGATATGACTTCATTGATTTATTGATTCTTGCATTTTTGCCTCCCAAAGCGACACTGGGGTAATGATAGTCGCCACAAACGAGGTGCTCGCAATAGATGTCAGACCACCTGGGGCTGAACGCAGGTTGCAATAAAATAAAAAGACAGGTAGATACATAGACGTTCTCAGATTTTATACGCATCGGACTAAACGCCTTGAAGGGCGGGAATCGAACCCGTGACTTTGTATGCAGTGGGATAGAGCTACAGGCACTGTCCGCGGTGAGTCGTTATCCTTAGCTGTCTTTGTGCTATCTTTTTTTGTGTGTTAATTTGAACGAACAGACAAGAAAGCTAAGGAAATTACAGGGGATGTGATTTGCAGTAATTATGATGTAAATGTGAAGAACGTAAAGTGGACGATACGATGACTTGCCGACGGCAGGGACCGAACCTGCGACCTTTGAATAACGCCTCCGATACCCCACCACTGAGCTACGGCTGCAGGCATCCTCCCGTCCGCATTATGGGGTATATATACGCATTTAAACCTCTAGGAGTGTTTGTCAGCGCCACTATTTCTATGACACGACGAGCGTGGAATACTCTTATAGATGTTTTAATCGCTAAAAATCTACCTTATGAGATTTCAGATTGCGCGCCATTAGCTTAAATAATTGGCCGTTAGCTTAAGTAATTGGCGCTTAGCTTAAGTACCTGGCCTTTAGCTTAATTAATGTTATCCTCCGATATTACATGAGCCCAATATGACGAAATTTAACCATCGATTTCTATTTTTTAGAAGACTATTAATGTTCGGAAAGCAGGAAGTAAGCAGTATGGCCGGAAGTGCTTGGAAGATAACCGAAAGTGTCACTTGGTACTCGTTCCACTAAAAAAAAAGGAGGTGCCTATACACCTTTTGCGGAGTGCACCTCACTCCTTCGCCACGACCTCCATCGCTGGCAGCCAATCCTGAATTCACCCTTCATCACGGAAGGTTTCCGGATACAAACGTTAACGCATCGTTGATGCTAGCCTATGCGAAACTAGCCCAACACATGTTTGTTTGTGCTAGAATCATTTCATGGCTCCGAGCTAACTAGGCCGCTGTCAAACGCAGCAGAACTATATCCTTACGTATCAGAGAGATCTTTATGGGTACGGACCGTGAATAGATGCCATCCCATTGACTTCGAATCGATGGAGAAGAAAGACTTCAGCAAAGAAAGACTTGCTTTGCGTAATTGGAGCTCCGTTAGTACAAGCAACCTTTAATGGTTGCTGTACTGTTTATGTTTTACTAGCCGCTGCATCGTTCTAAAGAGAACGACTGCTTCAATAACCAGCAAAGACAGACGAAATGAGGCGCGGGCACGCAATATGAAAGAGCCCGCTGTCTGTGTCGCATGTATCCTTTACCCGGTGGTATCCTTTTCTTTAATTAGAATACTAAGTCGCACTTTCGTCTAGGCTTAGACGTACTCATGTGCGCGCATATTAAAGATGCAAGAATCAGCGCGTGCGTCCAAATTACGCAGCATCCCGACGCGTTCTTGCTCGTGGTATGCGCATGCGTTGAACTTTGGGGAATGTCTCTGCTGTAGTTTTCTTCCCCTTATTTTTTCTTTTTTTTTGCATTCGGCACACCAAGCGCTGATACCGCTGTACTTCACTGCTGAGCTTCGCCTTTTCGCGAGCGTGGGTAACTGTGGTAACACCTTCCCTACGCACCTCTTATATACGCGTCAACGCTTATAGCCTTGCGACACCCTTATCTCCAGGTGACTGTGCGGTGGTCATGGAAAAACAGTATGCCTATGACAAACACTGGCGGTCTTTGAACCCATGTTGGCCAAGTTATCGTCGAAAACAATTCCTCCCTTACCATTTTAAATATCTGCAAAAGAAACATAAGCTAATGGCGTTCTTAACCCTTTCAGACGCCACCTATCAAGAGCAGTATGTGAATGCGTCAAATTAGCAATATATTATTTCGAGGCAGTCCATACTTTATTGCAACGAAAATGTCTCATATGCCGATTTCTACGTGTTGTAGCAATGAATAGAAATCATATTGTAATTAAATAGCTTTTCATCCGGAAGTCATTCGTGTTTTCTTTTTCCATTAATAGAACCCTATCAGCTTAGAAATATAGTGCAAATTCGTTTTTGGTTACGTTCATTTCAAGCAAAGAAAGCACTTTTGATGTGGCTAGCGGAAAGCCTCGAACGACTAGCAGAATGCGGTCGTGCCTTCAGCATGGTGGTCAAATGCAACAGTACCCTGCAAAATAAAGTTAAAGGAAGACGAATTTGAATTTACAACGCAGGAGGTTCAATTCATCCAAACCTCCGTGTATAATGCTCTCTCTCAGTCACTAGTCGACGCAGCTAGCAAAAACAAGTGGTGCACAAAATTGCGCACATAGCGTCTCAAATGGTTGAACGTATGCTGAAGATAATCCAAAATGGTTCTCGACTGCTTAACCCAGTTCCTTTTGAGAAGTTGCCGATTGCAAGGTGGAAACACTTTACTTCTTCTGAGCTAATGATTCGTAAAGAAGTCTTCACCCTGCTGCTCTCGGCTTTTTCATTAGGTCTTACCTTTCACACTGAAAAACTATAACGTTGCTTTTCACTTCCATTTTTTTACTCCTCGGCCTGTTATTTTTTTTATCACTCCGCTAGGAACTCACCAAATAAATGCGAGCACTGTAAGCCCAGCACTTCTGTACGTTTGGCTGACGCAATCTGTTTCGACGTTGCCACAGTCCTAAAAAGATAGGCCCTGCAAGAAAAGCTGCAATGGACACTCCACGATTCCGACGACTGGCTTCAAACGACGTGCGCCTCCCAATTTGAAGGAGTTCCGCTTCCGTTGTCGTTTGCCAAAGGTCACCTCCTCAGTGAACCTCACGAAACAGACCAATAGGGCGTTAGCGAAAAGGCGGGAATCCTGTGGCAGCTGATTGGACTGCCCATCCAGAACACGGAGGAAGTAAACAAGCAAGCGGCTCCCGCCGTAATGAACACATTTACAAAGGTCGACACTCTGCAAATAAGTATGTACACACATACAGTTTACTCCCTGAAATAGGCGCCATTATTTGCGATGTATGGTATTATAGTGATAAATTACTTTTTAAAGCAATGCAGTTTAGGCTGACTATGAAGAACTGTTGAGAACGAGTCATTACAGTACCCCATTGAAGTACCTCTGCGGGAACCTAACGCCTCCTATAAGATAAAACTAAAAGGTACAAGCATAAGCAAGTCGACGTCGTTTTAGGTCTCACTGACGCACAATGCGTGTTTACTGCATGGTACTACAGAGTTACTCAGCATAATAACTTAGCGGGAATGTGAAGCCTTCGCTGAAACACACCGGAAGACTTTATGCTACGTATATGTCTGTTGCAGTCACTTCGATCCTAAACGAAACACTCTTAGTGCACAGTACTACTTCTTTTAATGTAACCGACTACGTCGCTGAACTGAGCTTCTTTGATGAAAACAAAAATGTAACCATGTTCCCCGCGCATGTTTTCTATAGATCTTTCTGTTCAGCACTTCGCAACTGTACTGCACCCAAATGAGCAGTGAACACCACAGGTGAGTATTCAAACCTTTAAGTACAATACACATAAATATCAGATCATGTAGGTCCGCATCGTATTAGTGAGTCCTCTCAAAAATAAACGTAAAATACAAATACCTGTTCATATAAATAGTACTGAAGACAACATAAACTCAATATAAATGCAACATAATTTGTTTCGAAAGTCTGCAGCCTTTCGAAACAAATTATGCAGTTTATTGAGGCTGCAGTTTATTGAGACGTCCAACGACCAAAATAGCCTTCCGACAACATCCCTCACACAAAAAAAGATAGCACCGTTACCATGACAAATGATGCTCTCTCTATGCACAAATTCTTTCTAATGGCTTTTTTTTTTTAATGCTGTACCTTCGAACAGCACAGCTAGCAATAGCTCCCAGCGATAAATAATGGGAGAATCGAAAGCGGGCGACAGGCATATTACAACCACCCAGTATATACTGTCGCAGGTTGCTTCGCTGAAAACGCCCGCTGTGCGGCAGAGTAATAGAAGCTGTCAAAGCGATATTTATCGTTGTGGCTTCGGCTGCGGTTCTATAGAACGCGCAACACGGTAGTAGTGTGCCTGTTTGCTATGCCATTACCAGAACACAGAGGTGCAAGAAGCTGGTCGGACATTGAAGCAACAGAACCAACTTATTTCCCGAGTCAAAGAGGGCCACTTGTGGACGTTTCGAGAATGGTGCATTTTTCAATAGCCATGGGGGGGCGCCACTGTCTCGGCAGCCGAGTAGGTCGTGCTCTACATGGGCTCCGTACGTTTTCACGCGCATCCCCGGAAATTCTCATCTTAGCGAATTTGCACCAATACCAGCGGATTCCTGACGTCTCCGGGAATCTCTGGACGCCTTCCTCGACGTAAGTCGACCGTTTTCAAGTCTTTTACGGCAAGTTTTCCGTCCCGCCACGCCCCCGGCCAGTTAAGCCTAACGCGCCGTGTCGCGCTCGTAATCTGTCGACGCGGCCTCGCCGCCCGCTTCGTTGGGCGTCGAGCGCGCTCGCGGGCTGCCGGCGTACCATGAAGGAGATCGTCGCGGGCACGGAAATTACCCCAGAAGAATTTGAAGCCAGCGAATGGCTCACGCAAGTCAACAAGAGCCGTGAAGCCCGCACATCGAAAGGGACCACCATCCCCCCGGCTTCCGACACCCAGGACGGACGATCTACGTCCCATAAGACCTCAAATGCCTCGAATGATGATACCGCAGCGACCGATCGTTCGCTCACACCACGCCAACGTGGGCGGCGACTAGCTCTCAACTCGGTGGCTTCAAAGCAGCCTCGACTGCCCAGCGATGCCCTCAAGCTCATCGTCCGCCCCAGGGGAGGACTCCTACTCTCCAAGATTACCAACTTTATACTATTCGAAGCGGTTTGCACTGCAGCAAACTTCCCCAAGTCCTCAGTTCGCGGCGAAGACCTCATTCAAGTAAACCCCAAGCAGAACACGTTCGCCTATTGCACCCCGGCCGTCGAACGAGCCGAACGGGTGCTGCGACTTAAGGAATTGGTGATTGGCACCCACACGTACGAAATTTCAGTGTACTGCGCACCCGATGAAAGTCAAGGACGCGGTGTGATCCGGGGCGTTGACCTCCGCCTAGACCGCCAAGGTATCCAAGAAGAATTAGAAGACCCCCGTAACCCTCCCATCGTTGACTTTCGCCGTCTGGGGAACACCACCGCCGTGCTGTTGACCTTCAAGGAACCTCGTGTTCCCATGTGGATCTACCTCTGCAATGCCCGTCACCGTTGCAACCTGTACAAGAAGAAGTTCGAAGTATGTTACCGGTGCAGTGAACTTGGCCACAGAGCTGACGTGTGTGCCAGTACAGTGATCAAGTGTAGGGGCTGCGCCATCCCCGACCCACCCAGTGATCACGTGTGCGTCCCGACGTGCCGCCTTTGCGGAAAACAGCATATCACCGGCGACAGCCGTTGTAAGGAAATCTACAGGACCCCGTATATCATAAAGCGGCGCCAATGGGAGGCCCTCCAGCAGGAAGAAGACTCCAAGCAACAAGATCAAGCGACCCAACGGCGGGTCGCCCTTAAACGCTCCAGTCGCTGGGACCGTCAACGGTCTGGTAGTACCCAGCGCAAGCACAGGGACCGTTCTGCCTCGTTCCCACCACTTGAGGCCGACTCTTCCCACAAGTCATCACGGCCATCGTCCAGCTCGAGGGCGCCTACCTCTGCTACTACTCCGCCAGGTCTACCGGCGGGGAAGCCACATGGATCCACAGTTCCCGGAACTCCTTCCGCGGCGCCGCCGGTGAGTACGCAGGGAGGGACTACCAACACTACACTTGAAAAAGCCATTACTCACCTCACTGCGGTAGTCACACAGCTAGTGCACAGGGTTACAACAATAGAACAGCGCATAGGGTCCAGTGCTTTTTCACATCCACCTTCCATGACAAAACATCCACATCCACCCCCATGGACACTGAATCGTTGGCAGGCACAGCTACAAAACGAAAGGCCTACGAGGTGGGCGGTTCACAACCGGGTGACACTCAGGCCCAAATTGAACGCCTTACGTCAGCTCTGACTATGAGTGAAACACGCACAGACCAACGCTTCGCGGCTCTGGAAGCCACTATGGAGAAATATTTCGAAACACTCACAGCGCAGTTCACCCAGCAACTTGACTCGTTGAGTAAAGCACTAGACGCTCGGTGCAAATCTTATGACGCTGCCCTTGGCCCCGCTTCGTCCTCGGTGACAGGCGGCACAAACTCTCATCCTAATCATGGCGGGCCGCTCGCGTAACACCACCATCTGGCAGTGGAACTGTCGGGGCTTCGCGCGTAAGCGTCCTGTTCTCCAGCAGTTTCTTGCCTCCCGCGATCGTCCAGAAATCATAGCGCTTCAAGAGGGTGGCAAGCACGCTCAGTTAGCCGGATACAAGACATACACGTCGGGGCGCGCCAACTCTCAGGTGGCAACTCTAGTGAAACGCAACATGAATGTCATCCCCCATGACATTGGCTCTAATTTCCCCGATCACGTACTTTTAGAAATTTTGCCCCGCCCTTCTCGTAAACCTGGTCACTGTCTTTTTGTGCTCAACGTCTATAGTCCTCCCCGCGACCGCCGTGTCGAATTCGGCCCCCTATTTCTCCGTGTTCAACAACTAGCCCAGCACCAGCCGCATATCATAATGGGGGACTTCAATGCTCCCCACCCATCGTGGGGTTACCACTACGATTCTCCCAAAGGCCGTTCTCTATGGGAAGAGTGGCACTCGCTACACCTAAATCTTCTTACCGACCCAGCACATCCAACGCGTAGAGGGGTGGGAGTGGCCCGTGACACCACACCAGATCTCACCTTCGTGGGGCCCGGAGTAAATGCCACCTGGTGCAATACACTAGAAACTTTCGGCAGTGATCATTATGTTCTGGAAATAGTCATCCAGAAGCCCACGCGTGAGCGTCTTCGTTCAGCTAGACTGACCGACTGGGACCGCTTTCGTACCCAACGACAAGCATCGGGGACCTCTCAGCGTATTACTGATATTTCCAGCTGGTCCGCTACCCTCCTTCAGCACGTCGCTGACGCCACAACGGACATCGAAGTCGAGAAGTCTGTGCCTAGCTGTGACCGACACTACGCCAAGCTTTGGGCGAGGAAACGCAAACTTGAGACCCTTCTGCAGACCCGAAAATGGGATAAAGACATCCGCCGCCGGTTGGCTCGAGTGCACACAGACATTGAAAACTATGCCATAGACCTCACCCGTCAGAACTGGAATGATATTTGTTCCCAAATGGATAAGGCTCCCAACTCTAAGAACACATGGCAACTGCTCCGTCACTTGCTGGATCCTGATGGTGGCAAGCTGCAAGCTAAATATCAACTTGAACGTATCTTTCGTGAATATTCCGGCTCGTCCGCTTCCCTGCGTCAAGAGCTCATCAACACCTACATCCGTCCTGGACCCGTCATCCCTCTTCCTGCATATCAGGGGGTAGGTAACCCGCTCCTTGATGCCCCCATAACTAGAGCAGAGGTGCGGGCGGAACTAAATCGTCTCAAGACAAATTCTGCAGCTGGTCCCGATCGAGTCACCAATCGCATGCTCCGAAACCTGGACGATTCTTCTATCCAAGCCCTCACGGACTATATGCAGCAATGTTGGGAGCAAGGCACCATTCCCCAGAGCTGGAAACTTGCCAACCTCATTCTGATTCCCAAACCGGGAAAGAGCCCCACGCTTGCCAATTTGCGTCCCATCTCCCTCACATCTTGTGTGGGCAAACTGATGGAACATGTTGTCCAGACCCGTCTTATCCGCTACTTGGAGGATCATCATCTACTTCCCGATACCATGTTCGGCTTCCGCCCACACCTGGCGGCGCCGGATATTATGCTCCTACTCAAACACCAGGTGCTCTACAACCGCACTCTAGACACCCAAGTCATTGTTGGTCTTGATGTTTCCAAAGCCTTTGATAATGTACATCACACCGCCATCCTGCAGAATTTACAGGCTTTGGGAGTGGGGAACAGGACGTATACATATGTGAGGGATTTCCTTACCAATCGCCAAGTGCAACTTGACACCGGCGAAGGAGAGCTTTCCACCATCACGCCCGGCAGTCGTGGAACACCTCAAGGCTCCGTGCTATCCCCACTCCTCTTCAATGTTGCACTGTTAGGACTTCCCGAACTTCTGGCTGACATCCCAAATCTGCATCACACACTCTATGCAGATGACCTCACGCTGTGGGTTACACGAGGTAGCGACGGCCAAATCGAAGAAACCCTACAAACAGCCATCGACCGCGTGGGCAGCTATCTCTCTACGGTTGGCCTGTCCTGCTCGGCAACCAAATCCGAGTACATTGTTATTCCATCACAGGGACGCAAACCTAAACAGGTCTCTTTCCATCTCCAAGTACAGGGGATGCAAATCCCTCAAACAGATCACATCCGCATCCTAGGACTGCACCTACAGGCCAATGGTGGCAACTCCACCGCTCTTCAGCGAATCGACCAATCTGCCATCCAAATTGGTCGCCTTCTCAAGCGGGTTGCCAACAAGCACGCAGGCATGCGCGAATCCAACCTTCTTCGGCTGGTTCAGGCATTTGTCTGCACACGCGTCACCTACGTGGCCCCCTACCTCCGCCTTACGCGCGCTGATCTCGATCGCCTCGATGCTTCGCTTCGCAAGGCATACAAGACCGCCTTAGGACTCCCAATGTCCACTTCTACCTCCAAACTTATGGCCCTTGGGGTGTCGAACACGGTTCAACGAGCTTATCGAAGCTACCCTCACGTCCCAGTACCAGCGACTCTCACTCACGCATGCGGGACGCGCTGTATTGCACCAAATTGGACTCATCCCCACGCGGGCGGCCACCACTTACCAAGACATAGCGACAGCTCAACGACTCAGCCTCTGTATTCCTCCACTCCCCAAACACATGCACCCCGAACATCACGCGGATCGCAGGGCCGACCGTGCGCGCCAACTACAGAAACGTTTCGCAAGTCGCCCCGATGTCACCTACACAGACGCCTCTCGGCACCCACATCGTTCAACAATGGTGGCTGTCGCCCTGGCCCCACACCGCGGTTGGAGCACGGCATGCAGTGTAATTCACTCCACCGATATAACAGTTGCTGAAGAGGTTGCCATTGCTTTGGCAATGACCGACCGTACAACCAAGGTGATCGTAAGCGATTCCCAACTCGCCATCCGAAATTTTGACGCGGGCCGTATCTCTACACAGGCATACTCAATCATAAAGGACCACACCCCACCTACCTCACCTCGCCTTCTTATCTGGGCCCCGGCCCATGAATCTCTTAGTGGAAATGTGCAGGCACACACTCTCGCCCGAGATCTCAACTACCGGGTGGAGTTCCTTACGCCTCACACTTCCCATTCTTCGCCCTCGCAGGCCTGCGAAAAACAAACTCCTTTGTTTACTTACACAGACATTTTACAGCACTACAGACTAGGCCGTCTCCACTACCCTCCAGCTCATAAAGACCTCCCCCGACGTGATGCCGTCCTGTGGCGCAAGCTTCAGACGGGTGTCTTTCCCAACCCCTGGCTTTATAGCAAGGTATACCCACACCTCGTGACACCACACTGCAGATACTGCTCACAGTCAGCCACCCTCATACACATGGCGTGGACGTGCCCACAGTACGCTGACGCTTCACACACAGAAGATACGTGGGAGTCCCTTCTGCGTACCACCGACTCGGCACAGCAACGCCGGGTAATCTCACGCGCATTGGAGGCCGCGGCGTCTCAAGGCATTCCCGCTGACCTCCTCTAAGCAGCGTAACCGATCTCTGGGTCGGTCCCCTCTTTTGGGTGAAATAAAGTTTTGATCATCATCATCATCAATAGCCATCATCATGTGTAACAGAAGTTGTTCGCATGATGGTATTGCATTCTTTTCGGTAACTCGTTCTTTCTTTATGGTTGCATGTATTCCATCTTGAACAACTTTTTCTTTATTGATAAGATATCAGGAGACGACGCACGAAGAAGGCACCAGCTACTTCTCAGCTCTTGAAGGCATTGAGCATACAGAGTCATACTCTTCGTAAAGTATCTCGCGATAACAGAATTTCTTTTCATTTTGCTTAGCTCATTTGAAAAATGAAGTGGCCGGCTGAAAGAAATGAGTGACGTCTCTCATTTTTTATCCAATCTTGATTATATGTCCTGAAAGGCGTAAATTCTTGCTGCTATATTTTATTACGTTTCGTATGTTGCTTAGTTGTCCGCTTCCCTCTATGATGCATTGATTTAATGTCTACTTGTCGCTTTGTTCGTCATAACTGCAGGAATGTATTAGTTCTGGAACTCGCTATTGTGTACTTATCGGTATGTTTGGATTTCACCTTGAATATGACCTCGCCGCATAAGTATTTTCTTCGCAATGCGCGAAATCCAAACGAATGAATGAACAAAATGACCTCATCAACAGCCCATTTCCACAAAAAAACGAGCTTCCATTCCGGAAAGAACGCCACAGGGTCTCGCCTACTGCATATGCACTAGCGGCCGAATCCAGAAACCATTCCGTTAATACGTGCTGCTTCCCATTGCTCGGCCGCCATCAGTAATTGCATGTTCAGTGTTAGGAACTGGTGAGGTTTTTTTCTTACCAATAATTGTATCGCAACATCATTTCACAAATACGGGCCAGGGATACAGAAAGGGGGTCGAAACGTCCGTGATCAAACGTGCGCCACTCAAGAAAGTTGGCAGTATCTCGCCTCTCATTCGGAACGTCGTAGAATGTCATTCAATTTTGAACATGCTCAGTTGGCCTCTTATCGACACAGTGTGTTGAGACATTAGCTTTTGACAGTCCTATCGTCCATTGAGCTCAGACCATTATCCGAAAAAAAGAACTTTTGTGTGCCATCCTCTCGTGCCCTAGACCCGGAATGGAGTGAGGAATAGTAATTGCTGAGGATTTACGTCCCAAAAGTAGGATATCTTTATGAGAGACGTGTAGTGGAGTGTTCCGAAAATTTTGACCACCTGGGGTTATTTAACTTGCATATAAATTTAAGTACACGGGCCTCTAGCATTTTGTCTCCGTTGATATACAGCCGCAGCGGCCGGTATTCGATCCCGTGAACTTCGAGTCAGAAGTCGAGCACTATAACCACTATAGCACCACGGCGGCTATGAAAGAAGGAGAGCACCGCTAGAGAACTCCCTGCAGAATGGAATGACCATTGATTGAAGTTTGTTGCGCAGCACCTAGCGCTGTGCTGTGAACGTGCGCATTGATCGCGATTGGCTACGATTATATTTCTCGTGATGCACGTCTTCGTCTATATATTCTTTCTCTTGTATATTTTGTCTTTGTGAGCTCGAAAACGCAGCGAAATATGTGACGTCACACTGACGTCACTAGGACAGTCTTTCTGTACGTAATTTCATTAAAGTTCGATGTCATTTTCTTTTTTATAGACGAAGTGCCATACTTCTGCCACCCAAGAGACAAATAAAAGTGTATTAAAAAATTATTTGCAAGTATCAACTGTCACTGTTCAATATAAAGGTATTATTGCGATAGCAATTACATGGACAGTCTCGGCTGGATTTTGCCGTCGCCGCCGTCATGCACCGTATATATATATATATATATATATATATATATATATATATATATATATATATATATATATATATATGAAAGCCCCAAAGAAATATAATTCAGAAACATATACGGTGCATGACGGCGACGGCAAAATCCAGCCGAGACTGTCCATATAATTGCTATCGCAATAAAATTCTTCCGAAGCGCGGAATCGAAGCAGGGACCTCTTGCTCCGCAGCGAGTGGCGCTAACCACTACGCCACGGAACGCAGATCCTCCACGTAGCTAACGCCGCGCGTTATATACACACCCTTTGCCGCTGCACGGACTCAGAGATAGAAGGCGCTCATAAGCGTTTCTTCATTACCAGCGAGATGGCGCTAGGAGCGCGACAGGCGCATTTAAAAGTCGTTGGCGAGCTCTCTCGCTTCTTATTATATTATCGCAGGGAGAACCTTGCCTCTCCGCTGTCTGTTCGCGCGGTTTTCTCGTGATGAGGGGAAGAGGGATGTTTCAAGTTTCACCGTGATGTCCGCGCTCATGTTACGGAGCGTACGAAAGTCACTCGAGCTCAAGGGACGCCGCTAAACGAACAAGCAGAAGATGAGCGCGAACTATCAAGTGTCACAGCTCGACACTTGAAGCACGCTAGTTTCCTTCGCTGCTTCGGCTGCCTTTGCAACAGGAGCGCTGTTCAAACTGAGAGTATCCATTGGCGAGCCTCACTTCGTATAGCGTTAGTTTCTTGCTATCGCATTCATTGCTTCGGCCTTGCGGCGAAACTGTGACATTTTTTTAGCAAGCTATATAGCTAATCTGTTCCGAAAGCACAACAGCGGTTCCTAATTCGTAATCTGCCCATAATGAGAATGGTGGCGCGTTGTGTACTACTAATTATGCTGAATTATTGCTTTCCATCATATACAGCATGTCTGGCGGTGAAAGATGGTGGCCCGTGGGCGTGCGTGCGCGTTACATATTGCCACACGCGCCCCATTTTCTAGTTCTATTTAACCGGTACGTTACACGTATAACCACACTTACTTGCGCCGGAATGTAGGAAAGTTCCTAATTATTTAGGATCTACCGGTACGACTGCGCCCACAATAATAATAATATCTGGGGTTTAACGTCCCAAAACCACGATATGATTATGAGAGACGCCGTAGTGGAGGGCTCCGGAAATTTCGACCACCTGGGGTTCTTTAACGTGCACCTTAATCTAAGTATACGGGCCTCAGACATTTTCGCCTCCGTCGATAATGCAGCCGCCACGGCCGGTATTGCGCCCACAACGCGAACAATAGAGTTTATTCGGCAACTAAGATGGCCACGAGCGATAACGCTGGAATCTTCGACGCCCCATGCATAAATGCTGACCAGCTTTACCGCAGATTAGATTATTCGCTGACCGACGACTGTGTGCGACGGTATCATTGCACTTTGAGCGTAATCCTTTTCCTGGGCACAAGTTCACCCAATGAAGGGTTCGATCCGCATCGGCGTCGATCGCTTTTTTTGACCGTCCCAAACACATGACAATCTAGACAATTGCAACCGTAAAGATACAAATATTGGTCGCGTATTGTTTTTCTTAATAAAAGAGTAGTGCAAAAAGATCCGGTTCATTACAACTCCAACTACCATTGCAACTACTTCTACTACTAATAATAATGATGGTTCCTGCATTACAATAAAAACAGCATGAATGGCGGGCTAGGCCGAAGTCTCTATGAGTTGGGTGCTAATGACTGCTAGGGTTTTACTTTCCAAAACCACGACATGATCACGAGGCACGCTGCAGTGGAGGGCTAAGGAAATTTCGACCACCTGGGGTTCTTTAATGTGCACCTAAATTTACGTACACGGGCCTGGCGCATTTTCGACTCCATGGAAATGTAGCTGTGTCCTTTGCAACGCGGTCAATAGGTTAGACGACCGACTTCGTAGGAAGAGAGAATTCTACGCCATCGACATGACACAACGTCGCAGAAGAAGGCTTTGCAAACGATACTTCGATTATAGCTATCCACCGGCCTTTGTGAACGCCCTACGCTTTTGTGTGCGTGTGTGTGCGTGTGCGTGCGTGTGTGTGTGTGTACGTGCGTGTGTGCGTGCGTTTGCGTGTGTGTTCTCTCTCTCTCTCTAACACTCTTTCCAGGCTTCATTCCCCCACCTCAGCCACAAGTTTTTTGCTACGTTACAGCAGCGTCTTTGGACAGGTGCAGAAAAGTCACGGCTATGTTATCCACACGACAGAATATTGCCATTACCAGCAGATCTAGCATGGTTTAGTTTACTTTGGTTCTAAGTGGCTTTCTGTGGAGAGGTTGCAGTTTATATAACCTCGCCTACTGCGATTCAATATGTATAGCAGCAACAAAAGAAAAAGTGGTTAACCCGCCCCATAAAAAAAGTGTTCAAGTAAATAAAACACTATATGTACAGCAAACTGACACCAAAAAAGAATAACATGGTAATGAACAGTTTACTTGGAGGACCTCAATTTTCAATAAAACATTCGCGCGCACAAAATTCAGTAGAAGTTCTACCCACAGTATACGGAATAACACATCATTTCGTAAAAACTACACCTGGCTGTTCATCACACTCTTCTAGTCAGTGTCCACTATGAAGTCCTTTACTAAGACGTTCGCGTTTTGCTGTAGTGCCTTTTCAGGCGAAGGTCCGAGAAATTCTTGTAATGTGAGTGCTGCCGACCTACCATAGACTTCGCGCTCTGTATTTCTCAACAGCGCAGGCATGCCCTCCAACCATCAAGGACATCAAGGGCGCCACAGTAAACGAGACGGCAGGCCCTTACGCTGAAGGTGACACAGTGCGTCTGACCTGCGAAATAGAAAGATGTATGTATCACTTACGAATACTAATTTTCGTACAACAAATTGCCATGTTTGACTTATTCACCGGCACAATATAGAGCCCATATTTCGGCGCCTGCTATGGAATGGTGAGCATTTTGTAATAGCACGAAGTTCCTAAATGAAAGGAAGCAGAAGAGGGAGGGGAGGAAAGGCAGGCTCTACAGAGAGGCGCAACAGTCGTGAGTGAAGCGCCTTTTTTTCCTTTCCTTCTTCTGTCTAATTTCTTTTACGAACTTTGCACTGCTGCAATATCTTGACTAAACACCAACTCACCTAAGAATTTATACTGAAGTACTGTGGCCTGGTTTATTGTCACTCTTCTGCTTCGTTAGTCCCCTTCACTAAATAATGGGGACTCGCCCTAACGAGATTCATCGTGTCATGTGTGCGTTCCTGCACGTATAGAAAGTTTTGAAAACAAGAGCAGCCTACTTCATAGCGCTTTATTCCATTGACAAAGTATGTTTGAAGCCAATTCATTCCGATAATAGCACATGGATGAACAACTCCAAGCGAGAAGCTACAAGGAGTGGATTGCGTGTTTTCAACGCTAGTCAAGAAGTTTACAACGATTAACTGTATTACAAATTTGCGAACCCCTGACTGATGTTCACGCCATCAAAAATTTACGGGAAGTGTTCTGTAGGTTTAGCCATTACGCCGCCGTTGTCGTGATGTCCTGTATATGAAAATGTATTCAAAACACACCCTCCTTCCTGCCTTAAGGAATTACGGATATTGTTTGCGTCTAGCAGAATACTCGAGTGTGATCGCGAAATCAGGTGACTTTTTTTTCAGGCGACCATGACGTGACGCTCACGCGGTTCTACAACGGCACGCAACTGAGGTCGGCGCGCGGAACAGTGGTGACCTCCGACGGCGGCTGGAAGAACTTTGTCACTCTGGGTCCATTAACTCGCCGTGATCTGCACTCTAACGTAACCTGTCTGGCGAAAGGCAACGTCTAACTGCCGGGAGTCGCAACAGTGCTCCTCAACTTATACCGTGAGTACGCCAAATGTAGGGCAGCAAACCAGAAGTTTCTCTTCTAGGTAACCTCCCATCTTAGTCGCAATTGCCTAAACCTCTCTCTCTCCATATAAAGCGAGATCCACCTTTCACCAGAAATTCAACTATAGTGTTCACATTTACACGTGTAATATGTTCGCACAGTCTCCGATATACAAAAGCATCAAAAAAGCTCCAGTGCCAAAGTCATCATACTAACTCGACAGCATGCAAAGATGATATATTGTTGTTGTGAGACAAACATGCTAATTAAGGCGGCTGAAGCGAAAAATAATGATGCGTTCTACACCACTCGCAATTTTTCTGATAGCGTGTGGCTTTTTGCGAAACCTTCGATAAACATTAGAACATTCCCGTAAGCTGTAATGATATATATATATATATATATATATATATATATATATATATATATATATATATATATATATATATATATATATATATAGTACGTAGATTATGAAGAGTCTGTCTTCGGTTGCCGTAAAATAATTAGGAAAAAGGTATACGCTTCTAAAAAACTGTTTATTTGTCGACGTTTCGATCGGAGGCCAATCTTCATCAGGATGAAATTTACCAGGCTTCGATGCGCTTTTATATCATCGTTCTCCGAGCCGAGAGAAAGAGGAAAAGGTTAAGAAAAAGTACATACAGAAAAAAATAATAGAAAAAAAAGAGAAAAGAGAGAGAGGGGTAAGAAACCTGCCGAAATAAGTCGCGAATACGCTTGTGCACATACTTTGACTGACATAAGAATAACACGTGTTTCCTGAAAAAAAAAAGAAGAAAAAAGAAAAGAAAAAAGAAACAAATCGTCAACACCCCACGTGCACATACTTTGGCCTACGAAAGTCGCGAATACGCTTGTGCACATACTTTGACTGACATAAGAATAATGTGTTTCTTGAAAAATAAAGAAAAAAAAAGGGAACAAAAAGGAAAAGAAATGGAAAAAAATGGAAAAAAAAATCGTTAACACCCCACGTGCACATCCTTTGGCCTACGAAAGTCGCGAATACGCTTGTGCACATGCTTTGACTGACATAAGATTAACACGTGTTTCTTGAAAAAAAAGGAAAAAATCGTCAACACCCCACGTGCACACACTTTGGCCTACGAAACACACGTGTTTCCCGAATAAAAGAAAAATGTCAGTCAAAGTATGTGCACAAGCGTATTCGCGACTTTCGTAGGCCAAAGTATGTGCACGTGGGGTGTTGACGATTTGTTTCTTTTTTTCTTTTTTTTCTTCTTTTTTTTTCAAGAAACACGTGTTATTCTTATGTCAGTCAAAGTATGTGCACAAGCGTATTCGCGACTTATTTCGGCAGGTTTCTTACCTCTCTCTCTCTTTTCTCTTTTTTTTCTATTATTTTTTTCTGTATGTACTTTTTCTTAACCTTTTCCTCTTTCTCTCGGCTCGGAGAACGATGATATAAAAGCGCATCGAAGCCTGGTAAATTTCATCCTGATGAAGATCGGCCTCCGATCGAAACGTCGACAAATAAACAGTTTTTTAGAAGCGTATACCTTTTCCTATATATATATATATATATATATATATATATATATATATATATATATATATGACGTTATGAAGGAGAGACGTCCAGCGGCACAGACGCCATACTTTTATTCTATTCACGCGCCCTTTCTTCCTCGTCAGCTTCTACCTGACTGGCTTCATGCGTCACATATATATATATATATATATATATATATATATATATATATATATATATATATATATATATATATATATATATATATATATATATGTACTGTAAAGACGAGAAAAATAGACACAACGCCTGTTCGCTAGGCCGGCTGTTCTATTCTGCCTCGTCTTTCTCCTCCTCGTGCTGGTCCAGCACGAGGGCCCAAGCTCGGCCGCTGCTCATCGTCATGACACTCGGCCATGACTGCCAAAGAGGAAAGCCACCGATAATGTCTCTGGTGGCAGATGCTGGCTGTGTCACTGTGTTCGTTCACTACAATCCTGGAACTTGGCTTGGAGTTTGCCGATGACGCTTCTGGTGGGCGGCATTGACTGCACCTCGGTGGTCTGTCCCGACCACGCTGCGATTTCGTTTCGGGATCGGACAGGCGGGTATCTGGAGGACGAGACTGGCTACATCGTTGTGGTCGGTCTCGGCCACTCAGGGACTTTCCGTGGACAGCTGCCATAGATAAATCTGTCGGCGGGCTTCGGCTGAGTCGTGGAGAAAGCGGCAGACGCGGCACGGCCAAAGAAGCTTGCCGGAACAGCATCTGAGAAGACACGCCGGGTGCCTTGGCTGGGGGTTCTACAGCAGGCTTATTCGGGATAGAAGATATTATTTCAATGGGCTCTGGGGTTATCGACAGGGCAACATTCTTGCGCTTGTCCCGGAGAACCTTGTCACTGAACATGTGGTGACTGGGTGCGCATTCGGTCAAGGAATGCTCTCCAAGCATAGAAGCGGCTCCGGCGGGTCTGAGAGCACAGTGGTGTCACCGGTGTGTGTCATGGGCTCTTCCGGTACCTTCGCGAAAGGTGGGCAAGACACGAGAGGTGCTGGCACCTGCGCGAAGGTGGTCGTGGTCTCTGGCAACGTCGCGGAATTCGAGATACTCGGCGGAAAACTCTGTTCGCGGCCGGCGTCTGCCCCGTTGCCTTCTGCGTTGATCTCGCTCGAGAGGCTGCTGCGAGTGTATTCAGTGCCGAGTTTGTGTCCCTCATGAATTTCGTCGTCTAGCACAGGGATGAATACCTTGGCCTCTTCCGGCGCCTGTACTGTAGGCGTGTCAAGCACGACAGGAGCTGGTGTCTGTATGTGTCCCAGCGAAGGCGAATCTGGGGCCGGCTCCTCCAACTGTGCTGGACGAGGAGTGGTCTCGCCCTCTCTCAGTGATGTTGAGATGTCGTGTACCGGCGCAGAGGCGGAGACCAGCAACGGAGTGTAGGACCGGCGTCCGACGTCAGTTTCAGGACAGCCCGAGAGGGCTTCTGCCGTGGGGCTCGAGGGCACCGATGCCCCATCGAGCTGGTGCCCCACATGAGCTTGATGCCCGAGAAAGGGCACGTTGGTGAAGGGCACAGCTGCACCATAGAAGCGCTGTGCCTCGCGAGCTTGATCTCGGGCGGCGGGCAGGTTTGTGCACGTCCGAGCGGCGCCGTCGAGGTGGTGTGCCTCACAGCCCCCATGCACGGTCGAGAGTGGGTCTGGGGAGATAGGGTCACACGCATGTGAAAGAGGACGAAAAAGATTTGTGATACTTGCACACCATGCCGACCAGGATGGCTGCCTCACGCCCTCGTAGGCATGCCATGCCTTAGCGGCATCGCGAAGGCTGTCGATGGCAATCATTCATTTTTTATGGTCCGTCCAGGCGTGGCGGGTGCCGAGCGAGTTGATGGTGTCAATCCAAAGGAAAACGTCGTCCTGGAAGCCGCGGAATTCCGGTAGTTCGCAGGCAGCCGGTGATGGTGCTACGGTAGGCGAAACTCCGGGGCATGACGACGCCAACCAGTCGAGTTGGCATGAGAGCTCCGTGAGGGCACACCGCAGCTCTCTGCGGCTCTCGGGTGAGCTCTCTTCATGGTCTTGCGAGGCGGCGGCGGCCAACGCGGCACTGAGCGAATGCAGTGCTGGCAAAGCGGCAGGACACAGCACGGAGATTGACGCTGCCAAGGCGTTCACCGTGACTCGGAGTCGCGCGATGGTGGCGGAAAGCTCGGCGGCGCTCTCGGGCGATCCGCGCGTGGTGCCTGTGGTGACGTCCGAGGAGTATGACACGATCGGCGTACTCACAGAGGAGGGACCCTTGTCCGAGGGAGCTTGGACAGCACCCCTAAGCGGCTCGGGTGCCGATGGAGTACTGAGTAAGCCGTTGTCGCTGTGGGAAGCGTGGACGGCATTCCCGGGATCCTTGCCGTTTGAAGCGTCAACCGCGTTCCGAGGTAACCGGTACCCGTGCGATGGCTTGTCGTGAACTGGTACTGCGGTGTCGATGAAGGAGGCTTGAGCCGCCGAGGAGGCCTGGACGCCGTCCACGGACGGTGCCTGAAGCGCCGACAGATTGGCAGGTGGTGGCGAGGAGGCATGTACGCCGTCCCTGGGTGAGAGGAGCCCGTGCGCATTGTTGCCGCGAAGTAGCACGTCACCGGACAAGTAGTTCCCCGGAACCACAATGGAGGCCTGGACGCCGTCCGCTGGTGGTGGGATGGATGCTTGCCGCGGTGGTATACTTGCGGGTTCCATCAGCGAGGAAGCGTGCCGGCGTTCCTCTGGAAGACGCGTTGCCTCAAACTAACAGCTGGGGTTACCTTTCGACGGCTGCGCCATTGTAAAGACGAGAGAAATAGACACAACGCCTGTTCGCTAGGCCGGCTGTTCTATTCTGCCTCGTCTTTCTCCTCCTCGTGCTGGTCAAGCACGAGGGCCCAAGCTCGGCCGCTGCTCATCGTCATGACAGTATGTATGTATCGTGTCTTTGTAGACGCTCTCTCCGGATGGAGTTATCAGATGGAGAAATGGAGTTTAGATAACTGCGATATCTTATATTTTTGCCGAGCTAAATATTCCTAAATAATGCAACCATAATTTTTTACCGTTTCTATAATTTTATTTTAATTTATAAACCGAAATTCGGTGTGCTACAATGGCCCAAATATGCGAGTTTTTATAAAATGTGACAGCTTTCATTGAAATAGATCTAACACTGCTTCTGTGACAGTACGTCTCCTTTTAACAAGAAAGTGTTTTTTGCCGGGGTCCACCAAGACTTCAGCGCCGTATTTCCGTCACGAAAATGACGTCGAAAAACTGCACGCGATCAGATGGAAAAAACGTTGTGTCACGGGAGTCGAACCCACCGCCTCTCGGTTCATGACAACTGATGCCGGGCATGGTATCCACTTCACCACGGTCACACACTCCGGAGGCTTTACAAACGCGCTTTTTATATCTCAGAATTTCCTCTCACAGTGCTCTTGGTGAGCGAGGTGGTATCGTCCTCTGGGACCAGCGAAGTGAAGTGAATTATTTCATCATGACCGTGGTCACCGCTGTTAGCTCCTGCAACGCGTCGTTGCTACGCGCCCGTCCCATTCGGTCCGTTTTCAATAGTAGAAGTGCAATTTTGTTAACACCTTACCACACCCCAAGGTGGCGACCTTAGCCCAAGCCTCGGCTTCGCTGATAGCATCCAACCATACCGGAAATAGCTTTGGGACGCGCGCCTGCCTCGCCTGGCTGTAACACCGCTTTCCCCGATTACGCTCGCCTTTAGAAAAATCGCGGCCGGGCTAATAGGGAGACACGACGCGCGTTGCCTTTCCCCTTAGTCCGGTCGTGATGTTGAATAACTCTTTAACATGCCGCGGAATGGCGACCTTAGCCCAAGCTGTGCGTGGAACCAGTGACGCTCTTCTGGCTGTCTCACCGCTTTCTGATTACTCTCACTGTTAACTACAACAGCTTGTAAAAGGATTTGTTTAATCATTGATCATAAACGTTAGTCATCGGCATAGAAATGTACCACCAAGCAACAACGTGGTTGCATCCACGTTAAACGGTGCTATAGCTGCCAAAGAGGAATGGACATTGCTCAAGCTCTCTTATATTAATGTAGAGTAAACATTCGAATACGTCTGTAATGACACGTTTTACTTTCGTGCTATGCCGATTCCTATGACTGAGGGCTCAACCATGTTTTTTTACAAGTATTTACGTAAGTGAAATTAAAATTTCCGACAGGTAATGTTTCACCATGATGGTGCGACTGTGATTATGTGAGTGCGACTATGTGCTTCACAACTTCTAATTTAAAAGACACGGTGAACCACATAGCGCACCGGGCGTAGTCTGCCATCCAATCCAGTCTATCTCCTGCGACGCATTAGAGCCTCTATAAGTGGTCACACTGACTCTTTGGCCAGTGTTCAATACGAGCCTTAGTTGCACTAGAGCGGGACCCATAAAAAAATGAGGGGCGACACACGTAGGAAAGTTTCAGCTCCTCTAGCGTGCAACCTGGGGAGGGGCGAGGCATGCAGTGTCCGCCGGTGTTACCCACATAAAAAATCTTTACTCATACGTTTCAACAAGTGTTGTTTCACATAGAAGACTTTACCTTAGAGATGCACTTTTTGTATTTGGTTTTAGATAAGAAATTCGAGCGCCTTCGTAAATTTCGTCGGCGACTCTGACACCGTTGTTAAGCCAAACAATGTTTTATGCAGTAACGACAGACTTTTAATTCAGAATATGCATAGTGTGGACCGGTGGCGAGTAGTGAGATTTACCTCATTTCTGCGGGGCATACCCGTTTATGATGGACCGTGAATACGACATCAATCGCCGACAAGGCGAGACCCTAAGGTGCTTTGCCCCTAATACAGGCCTATGTGTCGCACGTGGGCACTCACAAAAATTCCACGTAATCTCGGTATTTATAACTACAACGACTCCGTCTCTTCAATGTAATGTGGCCAGTTTCGCAATAATTATATATACACAGAATGCCCCTCACCGCTTTGCGATTTCCAGCACTGAATAAAAAATGACAGGGTGCATTTGAATTGATAACAATGCATTTGAAACCTCTGCACAAGTGCGTACGTCTTAAGGCCAGCTGGAAATCCCCGGTTCAAATGTGCGGTATGCGGTGTCGTTTATAATGAGCACAAATAAAACCCCGCAATAGTGCAACTCGTGTACGACGACGTTGATATAATACGGGCCGGCGAGTCTGGTGGTGGCGGATCAGGCGGATCACTGCTGCCACCCTCAGCACGAAGCGGCGGATAGCGAAATGTGTCACTGTATGAGTCAAAACCCGATTTTCGGCTAATTCGGCGCAACCACTCTTCGAGGCTCGGGTCCATTCTGAGCAACTGTCTGAATTGCCGTAAAACAAAACACACGCTGCTCGGATGGCGCTCGCAGGAGACGGATGATCAGCCGAGCCAGCGGTCCAGCGCCTGACCCACCGGTGGCTACTGCACTGGCTTCGACTCACCGAAAGACGACGCGACGACACGCAAGCGTTCTCGCACGTCACATCGTGGTGCAGAGACTCTTGAAGCCAGAGCTTAGATCCGAGTGCTCGAAGGAAAAGTTTAGGGTGAAAGGCGGAGTGGAGGAGGAGGGAAGGTAGTTATTATACGTAGTTCCCTATTAAAGGGTGTTTCGACTGAAATATGGTGTCAGTAATTTGCTCCAGTAATGGTCTTAGCAAAAACGGAAAGCAGCTCGAAATTTCCAGCGCGTCGCTCAAGCGCAAAGGACGCACGAAAAGAACACACACAGGGCGAGCGCGAACTATCATGCGTCACAGCTCGACACTTGAAGCGCACTGCTCAAACATAAAGCAGGACGCACAAAACGAACGAACAGGTACACACAAGACGAGCACGCACTAACTGTCACAATTGTTGCTTATTTCTGTCGGAACAGCGCGCTCTTTTCGCAAACGCGGCCGCTGTCGCGAGCGAAGCGACCTTCGTACGCACTGTGACTTCAGCGCGGCCATCGCGAGGAAAGCACAAGACATACAACACCCTGCTCCACCCCTCCGCCCGCCCCCTTTTTTCCTCGAGATAAGCGCACGATGGCGACCACGCTCTGTGGGGCGAAGAGCAACGGCGTTACCTGGCAGCTACTACACCGCGAGCAGACAGCGGAAGCGCAAGGTTCTCCCTGCGCAAATATTAGAAGCGAGCGAGCTGGCCGACGCCTTTAAGTGTGCTCGTCGCGCTCCTCGCGCCATCTCGCTGGTAATGAAGAAACGCTTATAAGCGCCTGCCGTCTCCGAGTACTGCGGTAAAGGGTGTGTATACAACGCTCGCCGTTTGCCATCTGAAGGATCTGCCTTTGGTGGCGTAGAGGTTAGCGCCACGCGCTGCGGACTAAGAAGTCGCTGGTTCGATTCCGCGCTTCGGAAGGTTCTTTCCGAATTATTTTCTTTAGGACTTTTATATATATATATATATATATATATATATATATATATATATATATATATATATATATATCTTGTGAGCGGTACTTATACACATATTTATACACAATGCAGCATGACGGCGGCGACGGCAAAAACCAGCCGAGACTGTCCATATAATTGATATTGCAATAAAACGAAATGTCAAAAAACCGTTTCAGGGACCCCTTAAATAGTCGAGTACTACAGCAAGTACCCCGAACACCCGAAAAGAATCCTGGCTACAGGCATGCCTAAAGGGCTTCATGGTTGCGTCTGCACATAGGCTTGCGTAGGGTTCTGATTTAGGGGGAGCTTCATTAGTGTTTCGCTACAGCGCCTCCCCCCCCCCCCCCCCCTGCTTCTGCCCCCGTTGGTCGAGTCCAAAAGGAAACAAGCTCCGCAATGAATTTAAAAACGAAAATTAAGCGATAATGTGCTTTTACCAGCGGCCTGCCATTTGCTCCCGGCTTTCAAGCGGTAGCGGGGAATTAAACAGTTCTTGGAAGTCCACATCAGGCGTCCTTGGTCGCCTTTATCGTCAAAAAACATGCATAGCCATAACCCTGTGCATTAAAGTGACGTGAAAGGCCCGACTGTGTGAATGTGTGGGTCAGAATTCGCCGCCCCTTTGAAATGACTAGGGGGGTGCCCCTCGGCCCCCCCCCCCCCCCACACCCTGTACACGCCTATGTGTCTTTAAATATACAGACATGGCACACCGAGGTAGAACTAAAGAAGACATTTCACCTTCACCTGCTGTTGCTCCTCGACGTTGCCTTACCAGAGCACTAGACATTGTCTTACTAGCGCGACGTTGCCTTACTGCGCGTAGATTGGCTATAAAACGCACAGCAGTTGATCTGTTCTCTGGCCAAGCTAGGTCCATTCATAATGAAAAGATAATATTCAATTTCTTTCAGGGAATTTATTGTACCGTGGTGATGCCCCGCTAAACTCACGTTTGCCTTGACAGCACAGTAAGACAAAAAGGAAAAAATACGAGTCCTGTGAGTCTTTTCGGTGAGCCCTCAATTTTAAAGTATACGAGTCTGTAAAGAGACAAGTGAACTCTTTTAGGAGATGATTATACTCTCGTCAGAGAGTCGTCAGACCCAAAAGAGAGCTCACTTGTCCCTTTAAAAGGAGTTCTATACGTGTCAAGTGAGGAGTCACCGAAAAGAATAACACGTACTTTTTTTTTCTTGGAGTGCATGTGGCACTGCATCATGGCAGCGTCATAGCCTTTTTTATAGCGAATGTCGCAGGCAACCGTGCTTTATTCTTGACTTCCGAGCAAAACAGATATATTATCTCGGTACGGTGCCTGCGTTTGCATACTCCCAGGTAACCCTTGCTGCTCCGACTACGCACCGATTTCGATGGTTTCGTGGTACGTGATACGTAAGAACTGCATGAACGCTGCAGCATGCTGCGTGGATGCAGTGTACTTGTTGCTATTGACAAACTTAAATATTTAACGAAGAGCTCAAAGAAGGCCGACACGGCGCAATCTCAGCAATGACTAACCCTTTTCCAGAAACTGCAAGAAGCCCGAATCCCTCGCACATCAATAAATGATGCTCTCCCGTGCAGCCCTGTGGGTTCTGTAAATGTTGTATGAACGATTCCCCAGTGATCGATCATCGCGCCCGCTTCTAATTCTACTTGTTCATTTTTCTTTTCTACAAAGATTGCGACTGTCGGATATTCGCGGCTATGTTCGCAGCACCAGTCAGCCGTTTATTTGAACGCGACACTTAGTTATTAATGCCAGAAATATATTGACATCTTGTTGTTCAATTTACTTTGAATGTCTGCTTTTATTTTTTATTTTATTTACAGAATACTGTGGTCGAAAGACCAAGCAGGGGGTGGTATAATAAAAAAGTATTTCACAATGTAATTTCAAGGGAAAGAAAGATCAAGCAATATTACCATGTTAAAGGCAGTAGAACACAAGATAACAATTGAACAAAGTTAAATATAATAAGAGACAAAGTAAAATAAAGTAAGATACAATTGAACAAATTAAATCAGTCTAGAGACATTCTCTAAGAGACAAAGCCTACGACGACAACAGGCCGTGTCGAATGATTGGCTACAGTGACAATCTTTGTTTGATCATTTTTCATCACTTCATACCTTAAGCTTCCCAACTACTTCTGTGTAATTTTAATCAATGCATCTAAGGACACGATTTGTAGACTCAAAGCCGTATCATTGAACGGTTAGCATAGAGGCGAGCTTGGAGGCAGAGAAAGACAGGAAATAAAAGCAGTCCGTAAAGTCGCAGTTGCCGATTTCTTATTCTCCTTCCTACAGGGCAAATTGAAAATAACTGGGCGATCCGTCTGTACTGCAGCAGAACAAGAATGATTATGACATTAATGGTGATGGTGATGATAATGCAAAGCGCTTCATTTTATCGTCATTATCAGCCTGGCTGCACCCACTGCAGGGAAAAAGCCTCCTTCGATGATGATGATGAAATAAACTTTTAATTTGCCAAAACAGTGTCCCCGAGCTCTTAAGCTTGGGGTCACTCTAGGTGGGAGGGTCCCTTAGTCCAGAAATCCTCTGGCCGCGATCGCCTCCCGGGCCCTGGCGACGAGTCCACGTTGGTGGTCTAGGTCCCGTGCGGAGATCTTGGCCTCCCACGTCTCGGCGAGGAAGTTGATGCGTGCGGTCATTGCGGGCTTGTTATCGGCATCTTGGTGGCGCCACGGGCACTCGAGTATGAGGTGTGCCAGTGTGTCGGGAAAGTCGCAGATCGGGCAGTGGTATGCATGAAGCGTCGGGTAGATGCGATGTAGCAGGATACCGTGCGTGCACGTGTTGCTTTGCAGTCTTCGGAATGCTGTTGTTTCTTCCTTATTCAGCTTGGGGTGAGGTGGCGGGTACACCCTGCGAGCTAGGCGATGGTGTTGCAGCATGGCGTTATACGTCGGGGGTACTGTCTCCACTTCTGCTGCAGCGCTGGCTAACCGCGGTTCGAGCGAGGCGGTGAGGGAGGCCCGGTTGACGTGACCGCGGGCCGCGGTGTGAGCCCCTCCTTCGATGTTTCACCGATTAACCCGATCCTGTGCTTGCTGCGGCCACGTTATCCCCGCGGCAATCTCATCTACCCGCGCAACATTCTGCGTCCCCCTCGCGCTCTCCTTTTATTGGAGTCTAGTCTGTTACTCTTAACGCCCGCGAGTACATTGTCTTCGTACTACCGCGGCTGCACTGAAGAGACGCGCGGGCGGAAACGCCCGCGCGCTTCCCCAGTCCGGTCATGGTACTACATGCCCTGCCCCTTGCCATTTTTTCTCTCTAGATTTTGACGAAGACTTCCTTAACGCAAGTTTGTTTCCTGAGCAACTCTGCTCTCTTCTTCTTCCCAAAGTTACACCTATCGCTTTTCTTTCGATGGCCCGCTGCATCGTACTCAATTTAGTTGAACAGGCTTCTCGTAAGCGTCCAGTTTTCTTCTGCCCTTGATTTTACGCTTGATGTATGGGCTAGTTTTCTCAGAGACATTTATAGCCGCAGCAACTTTTCACTTTCATACTTGAAAAGACGCGGAAAGACAGCCACAAAGGAAAGGTGTTCATTTTTTTTCGCCTTTCTCTTGTGGCTGTCCTTCCGCACTTTTTCAAGTAGGAATCCGAAACAACTCACTCAATTTACAGTCGACTTTCACCTCTTTCGCAGTGGCTCCAACGGCTGTAACCATCTGGAGCTGGCCTGCTCAACAGACTGACACGCCTCCAGGCTCGGTGGAATCGTCCAGCGCAGCTACTCAACATTCGGTACGAAACAGGTCCGCCACCATTGCTACGACGCTTGGCCCGGGCCATGCACTGTCCGACCGCGAAGCTGCGGTTGCGACATCCTTTGGCTCGCCCTCTGGATTCTCGAATACCAGGAGCTTCGAGTGCGAAGCCACCGGAAGCCGCCCGGCGGCAAACGTCACGTGGTTCCTGGACGGAGTCCCGGTAGACCCGGCTTTCACTCGCAGCGTGTCCGCGGGCAACGTAACCACAAGCATGCTCCTTCTTCCGGCGTCGGCGCAGTCGGGACGGCTCTTGGAGTGCCGGGCAATCAACGGAAACCTACCCGAGAGCAGAGGAGTGCTGAGCCGCTTCCTCAAGGTGGACATGTCGCGTAAGTGAAAAGCATGATGTCGAGGAGGCCTGAAAACAGTAGTGAACTCAATATCCGGAACGCAGTATCTTCTGCATAGACGCTTCACCGAAAATAACGATGCTTGGTTATATGCTTGCACCTAATTATAATGAATGCGGTTCTAAGACAGCTTGCTGCCCTGTGTTTCCGTCCTTCTGTTGTCATTGACCCTGTGTGCACTGATCATGCGTGCATTGCTTTTGTGTGCTTTGTTCCTTCGCGCATTGCTCTTGTTTTCAGTGTCTTTCAGAATTCTGTGGTTAGATTCCATCAGGATTTCAATCTTGGCATTATATGTGTAGAGTCTGATCGCGAATTACAGCGTCACTCTTAGTCCAATGTGCAGTTTATCAAGATTATACAGAAACTTTAAGACCCACATTTACTTTTGTAATGAGAAAGTTTCTGGTGAGACGTGTAAGAATCTGTTGCTGGTCCTGCTGGTACATACTTGAAGAAACGAAAAACCAGTTTACGGACGCGTACACAAGAAGAGAAGACGAGAGACACACACTGGAAGCGTGTGTTTGTTGTCTTCTCTTCTTGTGAACGCGTCCGTAAGCAGGTCGTTTGTTTCTTCTATTACGTATTCCAATTATTCCCAAAACATCTCGCAGACAAAACGGAGGTTGCCATCCGCCTCGGCGTGGGTCTCAACTCCAGCTACATTGTAGAAGGTGCGGACGTCTACATGGAGTGCTCGGTGCTTGCTGCTTCTAAAGTCGTCGAGGTCATCTGGCGTCACGAGGGAACGCAAATGAAGGGACTCGCTGGCGACGCTGGTCCGATGCTTTGGTCACGGCTCGCTACCTGGTCATCCGAGGGGTGACCGCCGACCAGTCCGGGCGTTACACCTGCACGGCCAACACCGCTGACGGCGAGAGCGTGGAGAGCGTTCCGCTGGAACTTCGAGTGAGACGTGAGTGCCCTGCGTTCTGCTTCAAATATCACCAGCGCCGGTATTTGCGGGACCTATTTTTTGTAACCAGCCCTACACGTTATGTTTGCTAATGAACGTGGCCATCGCTCAGGTCAAAGACAGGCGGCTGAATGCTGGCATATGAAGAATGTTTTCGTGTTTGTGAATGTTGAAGGGAAAGCCTTAGACGCCTAATAAAACTCGAAAATTGACCGTCGGCTTTCGGTGGCGTCGGCATCAACACGAGTGTTGAAAAAATGACGTGATGACGTCATATGAGGTCATCATGCCGTCACAGCTCTCCCGTCTTCCGCCGTCCAACTGATAAAGCTTTCTACACCTAACGTGGTATTGCACTGCATGCATAATCGGTCCACCTTTGACCAAGCGACAATGTCATGTGACAAGGTCATCTTGTCACGTCGCCTTATGTTACGTCATGGTGACGTCAGAAACTTCGGCGGTCTGTGACATCAAGAAGACGTCACAGGTCAAGTGTTATGTCCCACGGGGACGTCTTCACCTGGTGGTGATTTTTCGCATCATTTGTGTTGACGCCGGCGCTAACATTTGTGGGGGTCCTCACCGCCTGACCAAATGACGTGTTGCCGCGCTGCCTCACAACTGAAAACAAAAATATAAAAAAAGAACATTTATTAGTAACAGGAACCAATAAACGGTTACGCTCATCAGACAAACATAGTCATCCTGGCCACCACACTTGCCGTTCACAGATTATTCTTCACCACGGCGGTCGTTCAACGCACACGCGCGCACACCCCGCCAGTCTGTCGCCAACTCCCCACGCATCGTGTTGGCTGGCTCAGTTGTGGGGCATCTGTGGGACGCGCGCACCCCTACTGTGCAACGCGTGTAGTTATGAGGTGGCGATGCGCGCAATTCCCACAAGTTTTGCGTTTCATGAGACATCTAAGGCTTTCGCCGGAATAAACGTTAGTGCAAAGTAATCGCTTATCTCTGCCTGTCCTCGTGCCTTTCGCAATGTCTTCGCGATGAACACTGAAGTATAACGAAGTACCAACTAGCCCAAACCCACCACCTTGCTTGTTACAGACGCGCCACGTTGCGGCGTTCGTCGAGACAAGGTCCTGGCGGTGAGGCCGAACGAGCAACTGAACGTGACCTGCGACGTGAGTGCGGATCCCAGCGAAGGGTTGCACTTCTTTTGGATAGCCGAGGATGACGCCGGCAAGAGGCGTCACGTGACCCGGACAGAGGGTACCACCGCCGGAACCCAATACTCCCAGTCAGGAGAACGACTTCCAGAACTCCAGAGATCGAACCAGCTCGAAGTTTTGGTCGATGCACACTTATTTCACGCGACGCTGCTCTGCTGGGCGAGAAACGCCGTGGGCACGCAGCGCGAGCCTTGTAGACGCCGGTTTCAGATACGACGTAAGGCATATCAAATTTGTATGTCGATTCCGGTCGATTCCTCATTTTGTGACCACTTAAACGGCTTCCGAATGAAGCAAAACTGTCTCCGGGAAGGAGACACACTATCTACAGTGTTATTCACTGCATGCCTGTAAGCAGAAACTTAGCTAGAAATTTTTGTCGGTTGGGGTGAGGGTGGAGGTATAACCATCATTCATTCATTCATTCATTCATTCATTCATTCATTCATTCATTCATTCATTCATTCATTTTTTCTTCTTTGTCAAAAAAGGAGGGGACGAGCTAAAAGCCGCACCACCGGCTTGACGAAAGTCACGACTCCTTGTGTGTTCGTGCGTGCGTTTATGTGTGTGTGTATATACACAGATGCAAAAGTGAAATATTTCATGAGTGTGGGGGGTTGAACCCACTGACTAAGCCAGTGCCGGCAAGCATTCAACGAAGGCTCTGAGAATGTTGAGAGTTACGTGGACCGGCCGAGAGCGAATATTTTAATATGGACATCGGAGAACGACATCGTTGTGTTGTACACCAACGCTTCATATTTGTTGCAACAAGCGATTCAGCTCTTTAGGTAATTTTACGGGACAACATACTTGAAAAGTAGCACGCAGAAGGTCAACATACCAACGACCAAATTGTTACAGGGGTCCTGAGCCCCTTTTTTCATGTAATCATCGAATGATATCAGTATCGGAGTTTATTGCCGCACGAATCGACTGCCGCAAGAATTTCTCGAAAATATCTCGAGAACGAGCGGAGTTAGAAGAATTGGTCGCATGACTGAGGGCGCTTTCTCGCTTTTCTAGTCCAACGCTGGAAGCTACACATGCAGGAATGGCGCGGGAATGGAAGTTATGTCAATGCATCATGACCTTGAGAGCACGTGATGAAACATGATCGCTCTTTCCGTTGGTGGCTCCTGCGCGCGCTAGTGCAGCTACTGTGTAATGTTAGCAGACTATGGAGCACGACGCCAGTAATTCGCGGCATCCCTTAGCAGGAAGCGCGTAAGATGAAGCGGCGCCCTTGATTTACGTCGGCTATTCGCCATTAGCATGCTATCATTTGTGTGACGTCAAACAGCAGGCGCCGATAACTCCGACGAGAGTGAACGCAAGCATCTATCAGTATGAACAAGAGGTCGCCTGAAAAAAAAATGGCAGCTTCGTGCTCTGCTTTTTACTCTCCTTGCGACGCACGAGTGCGACATTTCGCCGACCTGTTCACGGCAGTCTCGGCTGTCCGCAGGATGTGTTTTCTCACTAAGCCCGAGGGGTGTGTTACTCACCCCTTTAACATAGGCGTGCGCAGTGTGCTTCTTTAAGATGAGGCAAGTTTGATAGCAGCGATGGGAAGTACAGGTTCGTCCACGTGTAAGGCGAACACCTCATTTGTAATGTGGACCTCATAGCCTAATGTTTAATTCATATTCTGGAAAACAATTCCTTTTATCGAAACCATGATTAGACGCCTTAAAGAGACATTTCTTTCGGGAAGTAGAATTAGTGTTCTGGCTTTACCGGCTTGAATACAAATGAGGTTTTCACCTTAGATGCGGTAGAGGCTGTACACAGCTCTTTCAATGCAACATCGGGGTTCCTTGATCGGCATTGTCTTCAAAAACATACGCAGCCATACCCCTGCGCATTAAGAAATGACGTGGAAGGTCTAATAAATTTCGTTGTTGGTGAATAAATAACTATAAGAAACGACGAAACACGGGACAAAGACATAGACGAGAGAACATGTACAAGGCCACTTGTATAAATGCTTTTGTACATGTTTGCTCTCTTACGTCTTTGTCCCGTGTTCCGCTGCTGTCATATATTTAGCGCGAAAGGCGTCACTGAGTAAAGGTGTGGGGCAAATAAGCGGCCCCTTAAGATGATTAGGGCGTGTTGCACCATTGCCCGCCCTCCCATGCGCACGCCTGCGCCCTTTAAGATGCTCCGTCTGTGTTGCAGGGGAACGAGCATCCAGCCTAGACTGCGTTGTCGGGAACTACACGGACACTTCTTTCTCGATCACGTGTTCTTCGCGTCGACATGGTCACGCCTGGAGGGGTGACGACAGTGGAGCGAAAGCGGCCAATACCCGACTACGCTTAGACCTGTTCGACGCGACGGCGGGAAACCGGTCGGTGCGAGGATTCTGGGTCACCACCGCCGAGACCGGCAGGGACCCGCTCTTCCTGACCGGTCTCACACCGGCTACAGACTACCTGGTGCTGGCGAGGCTGGAGATGGAAGCAAACGCTTTCGCCACTTACGTCAGGACGCTGCTGCCGGCACAAACCCTCAGGGAACGCGGAGGTACATGCTTTGATTCAGCAAGGAAAACAAAATTGGCAGCTGCGTACTACAGTGATGCGAAGACTGAAAACAGCGCAGCAGGTGGCGTACCGCTGCTCCTTTCCCTCCTCTTCACCCTCAGTTTCCTTTCCCACCTCTTTGCTATGCTAAACTATACAAGACTATGCTATGCTTTACTCTCTCACCTCCTCCTTTCCCTTCTCACCCTCACGTCCCTTTCCCAACCCCTTGCAATGTCATACTATGCCTGGCTATGCAATACTTTACCACCTCCCCTATGTGGCCCCGATGTTTTTCATGGGCTAGGATCTATCGAAGTTCTTTCTGTTGTAGCTTTTCATTTCTCTATCACCACATTTAAGAGACGCGTGCGTCAAGCATTGCATTTGGTTACGTTAACTTACCATCGCGTTGTACTTTGCTTTACTTGTCTCCTTTTTCTTTTCGCAGAGCTAGCATCGTCAGAGAATACCGCCACACTACCACCCAAGGACACCACGATCCTCATCATCGTCTGCGTCGCCGCGGCGGCCACGTTATGCCTAGCGGCGGCCACCGGAGCGGCGCTGTGGTTCAAGTACCACCGGAGGAGATCGCGGCTTCTGAACGCCGCCGCAGCTCTCAAGCATGCCGAACACAAGGGGTACCTCGCTTCGGACGCTTCGTGCAGCTGACGCCGCGAACTCGTGCAGTGCGCGTTGCGATTAGCTGCCTCGTCGGTATGCCGCCTTCGCTGTATTCGCACCTTCGATTCCTTGGCAAGTGTGTTCTGCGTATTCGAACGTCCCTACAGCAAGACTTTCTGCGCAGTTCGCATTTAGGTGCGTTGCGCAGAGCGCTTTGCCCTTTCGCGTCACCACTAACGCAATACTAAATCCACCTGTGTGCCTGCCTAACGTTTGCCTCACGAGCACGCCAGAGATGCAATAATACATTGAATGACAGGAAGCTGAGCTAGTTTGCAGTAAGCGTGCAAACGCGGACACAAGTCGGCGCGGTGTTCGCGGTGTCTTCACTTTTCTCTTGCGTCCCTATTTGCACGCCTATCATCTTCTGTCACAATACTTGGCTCCTTCGCGTTAATATCGATTGCTACTACGTGTTATAGTATCACGGCGTTTTCGTTTCTATCGATGGTTTCGGGTGAATCCGTTACCTTCTGGTTCCATTGCGTTCCACCTGTGGCACGGTTGATATCTCCAAGTTGGCGGTGCCTGAAATTACAGTTTGCCATTGATGAGAATGTTAGGTTGGCGGGTAAGAACTGCGCTAAAAGATTATTATTGTGTTAGGAAATGACGACATCAGAAAAATAAGTTTACAGACACTATTGCCACCTTGCGCGTAAGGATAAAAAACACGAAAAATTACGAGAGAGGGAATCGATATCGTTGAAGAAAATAGCACTGGTTGAACACGAAGGCACATGGCCTGGCACTCGCCACAAGCGCTTGTCGACACTAGCCACAAGCGCCTGTGTTCGTGTGTCCTTGTTGAACGAGTGCTATTTTCGTCGACGATAATGCAGCAACAAGCCCAAATTTCAACCCTGCTGTGGTCAACAAGGACAGTTTTAACTCCTTCCACTCCGCTTCACCATCCCTGTATTAGTTCATTTTTTTCGCTAAATCGCTATAATTTTATAGTGCGTTGGTACAGTATCAATCAACTAGCCAAGCAACAAGCTCCACTCCGTCGCCGAGTAGTACTTTTGCGACCTCGATTAGCTCACATTTACCAACAAGTTCGGCTTCCACATGCTAGTTCGAGAGTAAACCAGTTTCATTAAAAGATAAAGCCTTGTTTTCTATGGTCTCAATCCTTAATCTTCACTGCCTCGCAGAAGCGTTGTAAACCCCCTTTGTGTTATTAAAATAAAAATAAATGAACGGGTTGTAACCATTCCTTGAAGACGGCTGCTCCTTTTGACTTGGTTGCTAGGATAAAAATGAAACCTAAGAAACAAGAAGAAAACGTATGAATATATACAGTCATGCATTTGGTGAGTTCAAAATTTCTCGCTTTAAGAGCACACATACAATCACGGTGCACACTTTCCATGTAGTTCACTAAACACTCATAAAAATTACACCATCTCCCGCTAAAGGGGATCATGAGGCGATGCGAAGCCGGAGCACTTGCAGGATAGCGTTCCGTTGGTGTTCGTTGGGCATGCTACCGACCTCGCGTCGTGGAACGCGAAGAGGAACGCTACGCGCGTCGTGTCTTCCCTCTAGACTGGCCGTTAATTCTCACAGGGCGAGTGGGGAACGCGGTGGACAGGCGCGCGAGGGGAGAGAGAGGGAGATGGGTCGCGCATGCGCTGGCGCTCATTGCGGCGTTGCGCAAAAGAATGGGAGGGGGCAGGAGAGGGTGAGTGGAGAGGAGGTGTTAGGAGAGGAGGTTTGTGGAGAGGGTATGCGCATGCGCAGTGAGGGTGGTCACGCCGCACACCACCACCACCACCGTATTGAAGTCCGCCATAAGATGCTTCGCATCTAAAATATGTCTTCAAAAAATTGTTGAAGCACTTCGACTGCTTTGTGATGCATCCCTCATGGCCATAGGTCTGGTATTTTCGCTAATGATAAAGTTCGCTCTGAGTCCAGCAAGTGGAGTTCCTGTTAGAGTCGCTGTCGATGTGCCATGTGCTTGGCACAGTGGAGCAACAAATTATGCATATCCTCGTCGTCATGACCGCGCGAACATGTTGCGTTGCTAGATATGTTAAGTGAGCGTTTTTGAATTTCTCGGCGTTGAATTTCGTTGGGATGGTGGAACAACCGTTGTCGAAATGCTTGGCAGCACGGAGTCGCCGATTTGTATGTACCTGTAATCTGCACTGCTTCTCTTGTAAGCTCTGTAAACTTCTGAAGCGAAAATAAATGTCATCACGCCGTCCAAATGGGAGGCTGCTATTACCAGCTCGGGACTCGAAGAACAGCTGCGGACAGTCCGACGGGCCCGCGACGCAGCAGAGAGACTTGTTCTATTGCGACGTGGGAGCGGCCCGCAACGTGGTAGAGCGCCTTCCGAGGGACCACAATAAAGTTGATCTATCTATAATATTGAAGTTCGGGACATGCTGTTCAGCTGAGTGCCATGCGTCACGGGAAAAACTAACATGGTGTCAAGCAGTAACGTCTCACTATGTTACCTGTCACGGTGGGATAGTGGCTCATGTTTTGTTCTGTTAAGGTGAAGGCGCCTCAGCTTCAATTCACGGCCACGGCGACCGCGTTTCATGGGGGCGAAATTAAGAAAAAAAATTGGCCGCGTATCTGCGTGCTTCGCTGCAAATGTCGTCTAAAGACAATAGAAAAGGCGCTGCGTGAGATATGGAGGCCATCTGGCAATACGTTGGGAAACATGAGTGCTGTGTTGCAGGCTGGTAGTCCCGGTGCAGCAGCAGGCGAAGACCGGCGGTGACCAACGCGACCGGCGGGGCCGCCAGCCAGCCCGAACACGCGGTTTGGCGCGAAGCGCAGAAGCCGAAGAAACGTTCGCACTCAACGAGTACTCTCCACACACTCTTTTATTTACAGGTCACCTGGGTAAAACAGGAATGCCAGAGCGGCGCCCCATGGTATTCGTACAGTGCAACACAGAACCGAAACCGAAATACAACAATGAGCTCGTGCAGAGGGCACGGAGGAAGGCAAGTTTCAGCGCAGTCGCATTTTCAGCGCAGCTTAAGAAACTAGGGTCTTTAGAATTACGTATGTATGCATTTTCTGTTAAAGGAACACACCACCTCATACTTACCTAGTGATGCTGCGCCTCAGATATGCGTAATGTTTGCTTTTTGATCGACAATGTACACAAGTATGAACCTATTCAGCCATTCAAGATGGCTGACCCTTGGGCAAGTGGTTCAACTTTGGCCGAGTGGCTGAATCGAGTGACGTGCCGACAAACAGAACGACAGAAAGACAGACCAAAATTTCCCGGTTTGAGTATCCCAAGAAAGACTATCGTCTTTAAAAACTAAAAATATCGCCAGGCCTGCGCAGAACACGCAGCACAGTCACAGCGATAGCTGGAAGAGTGGCCTTTGCAGAGCCCGTTGTTCTCTCGCTTGGGCAACTAATACAAGTACATATGCAAGGTACCCGCTACGCCATAAAGCACCGTAACTTTTATGAAGCAGGGAATAACCCACTATGCCATTATTCGTCGTTCTACGGATAAGCGAGGTACCCACTACACATATGTAAGGCATTATGTGCAGTTTGTTCGTGCTGCGGCTGATGAAGATGAAGAATTATGGCTGAGCCTTTTATAACGGTTTGGAAGCATCCAACGACCCAATCGCTGCGCAATTAGCATTGCGTTACGCCTGGTTGTTATTTTACTCTTCTACGACGCTATATTGCATATGTTAACATGATCCCTTGACCAACATGACGCCTCTATAGGGTATATTTGCGAAGGAATTTCAAGCACCGGCCTGGTTCTGCCATGGTATTTATTACACTGGAGTATTAGAATGCACAATAAGAGGACAAATAAAGAAAACAAAAGTACAATCACATAGCGACAATAAGCGCTCAAGCGTTACTAAGGACACAATGAATGGCTAACACAACGTGCAGTAGAACAGTGAGAGTTCTTCACATCGTGTTATACAGGAAAGGTGGTGAGGCCGAACACCTCACTAAAAGGGGGTACCAGTCCGGTACCCATGAAAATGCGGTACCTCCATGAAAATACGGCTGCCGCGGCCAGGATTCGATCCCGTAACCTTCGCGTCAGCAGTCAATCACCATAAGCAATAGACCACCGCGGCGGATCACGGGACAGCATGTTTCCCCTCCCTGAAAAGCGCAGTAGCGGCGCTTCAATTCGCCGTCACGGGATCAGAAACCTTACGTATGACGTCATACCGCCGCCAAAACGTTAATGAAAGGGAAAGGTATAAGTATCGTTACTTTGGCAGTGTCATTGGCTGGCCCCTGTCGGAGGGGGGGGGGGGGGGGAGGCAGTAATTTACGTAGTGCCTCTTCGCGGTTTTATATTGCCGGCATCACTACTCCATAGCCAGACTAGACAATGACGGGCCGCTCTACCGATCACTTCACACGTTACCTTTCTGCTTAAGTTAGGTGACTTCCCGCATGTAACGGTGACTGGATGTTCCGCTACTGCACTTTCTGGGGTATGGAAACTCGCCAAGGGACACCATACCCTGGTACTCAAGATTCAATTTACAATCACAGTTAACCAAATTCTTTACTAAAAGAATGAATGAATGTGACCTTTATTGAAATAAAAGGACGACTCTTGGTCGCTGTTGGGGATAAGGTGGGAAAGGGGTAAGGGGATTAAAGGGTGATGAACATCTTCACGTCACGTCCTCGCACGAATCAGTCGACCTCTCCTACACAACTCGAAACAGGCCACTTTGACTACCGTATCTTGCGAGAGCTTTTTGGGCTTCATGGTCTGACTGTATTAAGTTACGTAGAGCTGTCATGTCGGCGTGGAAAATGTGTTCAGATGTGCTTTGCCTTAATTTCTGCGGAGCAAGCTACAAAGATAGAACGAACAACAAGGCATACATACGGAGAGGTTATTTTCCTCTGAATACTGCATCTATTGCTACGCATTCATTCTAATTGTGCGAGCTTGATCTAAGGAAAGCTCCTGTTGTTCTCAATTCGACTTCTCCTTGCATACGCTCATCTAGTGGAAGAGCACGCTTTCAAGGGGCAGTCGGAAAGTGACGCCAGTTAAACGCGGTCCCTTAAGCATTCGCCTAAGACAACTCGAAGGAGAAAGCCTTCTTTTTTACTGATTTTACTCATGTACTGATTTCCTCCCCCTCATCACCTCCCCCCCTGAAGCTTTCTCCACATCACGTGATTTTTCGGTGCCTCCGGGATCAATCCACCTTAGACCAAGCGTTGTGATGTAATGACGTCACATGTGAGGTTGAGGTCAGATTGTGTCACCTTATCGTGACGTCACTATGACGTCACGGTTTTGTGACGCAATGATGACGTCATATGCTGATGGCACCACACGATGATTTTTTTTGCAACAATTGTGTCGACCCCGACGGTCACCTTTCGCGTTTCATGAGGCACCTAAGGGTTTCGCCTTAAAACGTTTCAGACCCGCCGTAGGGGGCAGATATTAGGGCTAAAGTCATACATGCCTCATGAGAAGGGTCAAGCGAATAAAGACAGAAATAGTAAAAGCGCCAGCGTTCGCGCCACTCTCACTTCGTCTTTGCGAAAGCGTGAAATTAAGACGATAAAGAAGACGATCCCCTGGCTTATCAGATTGCATAAAAAGCTTCCTAAGAGTGTCTTGGAGAGTATTAAAAAAATTGGCGTTGGCGTGACCCAGCTTACAGACGTCTAGGGGAGCGAAAGCTATACAAGCGCAAGTCAAAGCATGACTGGCATATATATGATGGTAATTAAAGCAAATTTAGTGAGTGCTGAGTTATTTAGTGAAGGTTGATTAGCGACCGTTAATTTGCGAGTGTGAACTAGCGAACGTTGGACGTCGATATAAAGTACACATTAAAATATCTCGGCCTTACGGCTTCCGCCTTCGAGTCATCTAAGGCGAAGGCATAAGAGAGCCTGCGATTTTTTTTCTTTCTAGATCACAAGTGTCCGGGAAAATTAGTGCAATGAAGTACCGTATCGGCCGCCTAGGGAGCCGTGAAGTATTTCCATGGACACAGAGAAAAGCACACGCAGCTTTCGCGAAAAGGAGGAGAAGAACGACAGAGAATGTTGTTGCTCACTCAACAGAAAGAACCATCCTGACAAAGGTTACAGGCAAATAACATTTAGCAAAGCAATGAACGGTGCGAGTCGGTGCAAATCAATTGTCCAATGTCCTAAAAA